>NC_140496.1:110973610-111466110 GCF_964271855.1 Acomys minous
GCCCCTGTTGGAATGAAGCAGCTGCCCAGCCTTCTCCAATACTCTGGGGAGTAGGGGTGAGGACGGCCCAGCCTTATATGCAACAGGTGCAGTTTAATGTTAAAATATAAATCTGATAACTGTAGAGATTTCGATATGCTGATTGAAACCTCTAAAACTAAGAGTGTCCAAAAGATCAGGTGTCTAGTGGGCACTCTCCAAATGGGTGAAAGATGGAGGATCACTCCTTCCATGAGAAAGAGTCACAGGATCTTCTCAAGGCAACAGTGAGTCTAGTTCTGACGCTAGAGTCTATGGAAGCTCAATATGGTAAAACACATTTATACACCTTAGTTAAATACTGAAATGTGATTGAATCTAAAAGCAAGATACAAATGAGGTAAATTGTTAGTGTATTAAAACATTTTAGAGAAGAATTACAGATATAACAACAGGTGAATGTAAGCTTTAATTTTTTTTTTTAATGAAACTTGAAGGCCTGATCTTTTCATTTCAGTCTCCACTGGTTTATTGGTTAATCAGAGATGCAATTTCATGGACTAAATCAGGGAGAGGGAGACGATTACTGTTACTAATGACCAGATCTCAGATTGCCTAGGCAGAACAGATAGTGACCACTGGGAAGCTGTCTTCAACGGGGAAAGGGGCCGTGGCTTCCTTGCAAGTACAGGGCTGAGCTCAGTCCCCAAAGCTCATATGGAAATGCTTTGTCTAGTGGCGTGGATTTATCCTCCCAGCACTGCAGGCTGGGGAACAAGGACCGTGAGAGTCCCTGGCTAGTCATTCCAGGCCAATTTGTGAGCTCCAGGAAATGCAAGACTGCCTCAAAAGCGGTGAACAACATTCCTGGGATGATACTCAGATTGTCCCTGGGCCTCTTCAATCACGGGTACCCGCACACACAAGGTTTTTTAAAAAGAGGTTTCATTTTGTTTTTTAAAAGAAATTCTCTTTAATACGGGACACTGCGTGTTAGCATTTTAGTCACTAGAGGGCAGTGTTGTTTCAGACCAACAGCAAGTCGACTTTTGCAGATAGCACAGAGAACCAACAGGAATCCAGCCACGGAGCGCCTCAACGTTATGTGCAAGGTGAGCAGCTAAAAAGTATAGGACACTGGGTGGAGAAAAAAATGCTATAACAAGGGAAGGGTTACTGAACCTTTGCAAATACATGTCCTCATGGCAAGCACTTAGTAAACTTTAAGGCCTGGGGAGACAGCCAGACATACCAGCATGAAGACCTGAGCTGGGATTACCAACACCTGAGTAAAAGCCTGGCTGCTGTGCTGGGGTGTGGCAGGCCGTGCCAGGCAGAGAGTCACAGTGGAAGGCACCCAGTGCTGAAGTCTGACCTCCATGCAAACACACACACACACACACACACACACACACACACACACACACACAGATCGGGGTAAAATATAGAGAGGGGGATATTGATGTAAATAAGTCAGATATTAATAAATAGAAAAATTATACAACTAGAGTGGCATTTTTTGTTGTATGAATTCTGAAATGATCTTAAAATTTAAATATATCGTTACACTAGAATTTCACTCATTGATGAAAATATTAATTTGGTTTGTACTCTCTCACCCCAGTGCTTACTTGCTTCTACATACAAGAATGACATCAACTGTTGTTATGCTTTTAAACTGACATTATCGTAGAAAAATACTTTCCCAGTATGAGTTTGGAGTTAGTCCAGAGTAAATAAGGCCATACTTTGGTAAAGACTTAAAACACAAGCTTATCCCTATCCTTTCCCAGCTGTGAGTACCATTGTAAGAATATATATATTACAATACAATATATAGTGTAATATATATTCTTCCTAAATAAAATAAATACCAAAAGATTAAATGACACCGAAACCTGAGAAGAAATCAGCATTGCGATTCATGCAGATAATAACATGTCGGATTTCAACCTTACTTTTCTCAAGTGTCACACAGGTAACCCAAAAACTGTCGAGAGCACTTTACAGAGTTGGACAGGAAGCTCCCTAGAGCTTATGAGTGCCTCACCAGGTGATCCCAGCCGACGCCGCCCTCCGCCTGCCCACTCTCGGCACCGCCCCTCGGGCTCTCCGGCGCGGGAGGAGCCTCGCACTGCGCCGGGCGGCGCCTGTCCGGGACCCGCAGGCGGCGGCCGGCGATGGAGAGCAGAGGCCCGGCCCGCGCTGTCCCCCAGCGCGCGCCGCTGCTGCCCTGCACCTGAGCCTGGAGGTCCCAGTCCCGCGCGCCCTCCCGCGGCCCCGCCACTCGGGCCGGCATGTGGGCGCCGGGAGGCCCCGACGAAGCGCACAACAACCAGTCAAGAGCTACGGTGGACTCCAGCTCCGTGTCCGTGGCCTTCCCCATCACCATGATGGTCACTGGCTTCGTGGGAAACGCGCTGGCCATGCTGCTTGTGTCGCGCAGCTACCGGCGTCGCGAAAGCAAGCGCAAGAAGTCTTTCCTTCTGTGCATTGGCTGGCTGGCGCTCACAGACTTGGTAGGGCAGCTTTTGACCAGCCCGGTAGTCATCCTCGTGTACCTGTCGCAGCGAAGCTGGGAGCAGCTGGACCCATCGGGGAGCCTGTGCACCTTCTTCGGCCTGACCATGACAGTGTTCGGGCTGTCCTCGCTCCTGGTTGCCAGCGCCATGGCCATAGAGCGCGCGCTGGCCATCCGCGCCCCTCACTGGTACGCCAGCCACATGAAGACTCGTGCCACGCGCGCTGTACTGCTGGGAGTGTGGCTGGCGGTGCTCGCCTTCGCGCTGCTGCCGGTGCTGGGCGTGGGCCGCTACAGCGTGCAGTGGCCAGGCACGTGGTGCTTCATCAGCACTGGGCCGACAGGCAATGAGACGGACCCTGTGCTGGAGCCTGGCAGCGTGGCCTTTGCCTCCGCCTTCGCCTGCCTGGGGTTACTGGCTCTGGTGGTAACTTTTGCCTGCAACCTGGCGACCATCAAAGCTCTGGTGTCCCGCTGCCGGGCCAAGGCCGCCTCCTCGCAGTCCAGCGCACAGTGGGGCCGGATCACCACGGAGACGGCCATCCAGCTCATGGGGATCATGTGTGTGCTGTCCGCCTGCTGGTCGCCCCTATTGGTAAGTAGTTATAAGGCTGGAGAGTTTGTAGCTAGCGGTAAATGGAGACTTTCTGGAAGTGACTAGCACCCAGAGCGCTGGGCAGACTGGTCAGGTTTCAACTTCCAGTCCAGAGCTTCAGCTGCTTGCAGAGTTTGCAAGTCCCAGCCTGCCTTGACTTGCCAGGCGCACGTGAAGGTGCGGACAACTTGAGCGCAGAGGTGAGCAGATGCGGCCAGTGCAGACTGAGGTTTGCCCTCCCACGTTATGTGTGGAGATGTGATGACAAATCTAGCCCAACGGCCCGCGTTTTACTTTTAACCCGCTGAGAAAGTTCGGTACCGGAGACAGGCAGGTCAGAGATCTCCGCTCCGCTCAGGCTAACTTTCTTGGCAAATTGTCGCTCTGCGCCAGAGGTGAGAGTCCCCAGCTAGCTTGGCCGGCCTGGAGGAGCAGAAAAGCTCAGTTGCTGCAGCCCCTGGGAAGCCGGTAGGTTGTGTGTACACAGAAGTGGAGGACTCTCCCGTACCACCCACACACAGCAACAGCACCACCCGGTGGTGACTGATCACTGGGGTCTTGTTTGTTTCCGGAGACAAGAGGTAAGGGCTTCTTGGTCCCTGGCTCCCCACACCATCCATCACAGAACTAAGCAGAGGAAGCTGGGCTTCCGCATGCTCCCTATCCCCTACTCTCACATGGTGTTTTTGAGGTTTTCTTCTGTGGCACTTGTAGCTAGAAACTTCTATGGATAAGTGTGGTTTGCTAATTCGCAAAGAATGGATGCTTACTTAAGACTCAGGCAGCCTGGCTTAATAGATGTGCAGAGCAGCAGCCCCATGCTGCTGTGCGCTCAGTACCAGCCATTATATAATAGGCTTGATCCATCCATCCCTCCCTCCCTCCCTCCCTCCCTCCCTCTCTCTCTCTCTCTCTCCCTCCCTTCCTCCCTTCCTCCCTCCCTCCACCCCCCTCTCTCATTTCACATGTGCAGAGAGGCCAGGGGCATCATATTGCTGTGCCGCATGAGGTTAAATCTCCCTTCAAAAAGTTGTGTGGCTCTTCTCTTCCTCCACCCTCCCCTGAGCAGTGACAAGCCTTGGAGAAGCCTGTGATAACTGGCCTGGGGCTGTGCAGACAGGACAGCACTGGTGGGACTAACTGCCCACAAGTGACAGAGTGGTCACTGTGCCGTGTTTACTAGAATCAGCACCAATTTTAGACATTTACTGCTCTGGTTGAGAAATAGGGAGTAGGTGGCCAGGCAGAGGGAAATGAAGCTCCCAGAATAAACACTTCACTGAACTAGCATGGCTTGAAAGGCAAACAGTGTCCAAACATACCACAACCGTTGGGGAGCCCACCTAGTGGTTCAGAGCATAGAGAGATGTCCTTCAAACACAAGGATGGGTGACTGTCCACTTAGATGCTCCCAATTTGTTGAATTTTAGCTAACACTTTTATAAGTTCATTCCTCACTAAACGATTAAAATGAATCCAACATGAGATCATATCAGATTTAGTTACCCATATTCTGCTTGGCTAAAAATGTACCTTTTTTGAAGTCACTCTCATAATAATTGTTACTGTTACAAAAAAAAAGTTGCTCTACTTAATACAACCAGCATCTGTAAGAAGAGACTGGACTCCCTGTTCCACCTCAGGCTGCTGTCCCATCTGTCACACTCATTCTCATGTGGAGCACAAACAGAGCTTCTCTCTCCTAAAACCTTTGCAGATTACATCGCGTGAGAAGCTGTTGAGACGATGAGGTTGGTAAGAAGGGGCTTGCTGGGAAGCAGGGCAATGTTTGGACTGTTTGGGTGTCAAGTTGCCATTTCATTGGCATCAGCCAGTTGATTCAGAAGCCTACTGACTTATTATAGTTTTTTTAAATTAACCTTTCATGAGCAGTGCCCACCAAATAGTACAGTTAGTTGACATAATCGTCAGATTCCTAGACACAGGAACCCTCAGGATGCTGCTCAGACAAGGCTAGGCTGACATTTTGAGTTTGTGTAGCCTGGTACCTCCAAAGAGTAGCTGTAATTGATATTCTGTGGCCACTAAGGGACAATACATTCAAAGCTATGGGTACTATGAAAGGTGAGGTCTGAGGAGCAAGCAGATGCTCATCTCTGGCCCCAGGACTGGACACAGCAGCCTTGGAAGTATTTGTCCTCCGTCCTGGTGAACCACATCCCTGCGTGGTGTCCACACGCCCTCACAGGGATGCTTCAGTGGAGACGCACTTCAAGAGGTGTTTGCTTTAATAAGGCTCACCATGTAGATTGGCTTGGTAGATTGTCTTAGGGGACAATATGATTGTACAGTATGTAAAGCATTGCCAACTGCTAATTATCTCTGTCTGTATCACCTGACATGTTTTTGCATGGTGCTCAAGGGGAATTAAGATTTGAATATGCACCTTCAGAAAATTTGGCTGTGACTTGTTTTATGAAGTGAGAGTGTTAAGAATGCATTGCATTTTGGAGCTTACTCCGATATAATATACTGCTTGGTTCTCTTCCTTCTTCCTCCCTCCCTCCTTCCTTCCTTTCTTTCTTTGAGCACTAGTAATAAAACTGAGGACCATGTGCTATAATTTGAACACTAAATAGACTTAGATGAAACTAGTCAAATGGAACTGGAGAGGTGGTTCAGCAGTCAAGAGCCCTGGCTGCTCTTGCAGAGGACCTGGCTTGGGTTTCTAGTGCCCACATGATAGCTCTCAACTGTCTGTAACTCCAGTTCTGGGGGATCCGGCACTCTCTTCTGACATCTATGGGCACCAGGCATGCACATGCTAACCAGACATACATGCAGGCAGAACACCCATACAAATAAGATTTTTTTTCCCCAGAACAGTAGTACTTCCACAGTTATGAGTGAAACTAAAAACCGCAATGCGAGATAGGCTGCAATTCATGCCTTTAACCCTCAGAGGAAAGTGCTCCTGAAAGAGCTTCCGTGGCATGGCTCAACCTCCTGGCTGACTTCAGTGTGTCCAGAGGCCCAGCCAGCAAGGACCGTGTGCACAGGGGATCAGAGGGATCCATGTGGTATTTCCCCAGATCCAAGTTTGCTACTTAGTCCTGTAACAACAGAAGGAAGTCCTGTAACACCCTCCGCCTGGGTGGCAGGCAGCAGAGCCCTCTGCGTGAAGATTGAGAAGACAGATTGAAAATTAGCAGGCTCTGGTGTATGGATATAGATATAGCCTTGGAAATGGTGAGGCTGGCCGCCACTTTGTTCTGCTGTCAGTTTGTTGTTAGCATAGACCGAGTGGGAAGACGGCTTAGGGAAGGGGAGGAAAGAGGTGGCTGCCTGGATACAGCTCTGGGTGCTGTTGCAGGGCTTCATGAGTCCTCACCTAACTTCAGTCCCCAAAGCTGCCACCAGCACCCACAATACTTGAAGGTAAGAGTGGGCCTCTATCCTATTAGAGCCAGCGTTATGGCCCAAGATTCCTGCCTTCGAGTTTGCTTTCAGTTTGGGTTGTGGTTTGCTTGCTACTTGTTTTGCCTGGATGCAGGGAATTCTTGCCTTAACCATGGTGTGGGAAGCCATGTGCCCTCTTGATCTGCAGTGGACAGAGGTGGCCCTTCTGTGGGGAGAGTGTCCTCAGGGTTGAGTGCTTTCACTTAGGAGAATCACCGTTCGGTGCCGTGCTGTGTACTGACAGATTCTCTGAATGGCACAACAGCTGGAGGCCAGTATAACCTGAAGCCAGGAAGACAAATCATAACTAGAAAATGTAAGCAGTTAAACTTGAGCTTGTGAAAGTATTCCTTGAGCACTTGAGGGAGCAGGATGGTCTACAGAACAGCATCGCTGTGAGCCACTGGCCTTGCACATCGAAAAGCTGCAGAGGTCGGGCACAGAGGACAAAACAGAAACGTGCATAACAGGTATCCAGCTTGTGGACGCCCTGTAGTGCTGCCGGGCCTTGTAGGGCCAGACTTCCCTTCTCAGCCCCAACCTTGCCCTTCAGGGCAGTAGGAAGCCTTCCGGACTCTCAGCATGTGCAGTGCTCATAAGCACGCAGGCTCCACTGTGTGTCTCCACCCTGACTCGGAGACCCAAGATGCCTCCTCAATCTCCCGTGGTTGCTCATCAAGCAGGTAGCTGGGCAGCTTGGACTTTCTTCCTACTGACCACGGGCTCTCCCACTCCCTCTTTCTCTCAGAGATGCAGACTTTCACAGGTAAAGGTGGGAAGTAGGTTTTTTTTTCCTGAGTCCCCCTCCTCAGGGTATCACAGTTCGGCAGGTAAATGCAGCCATTCGCTCTTCCGAGCTGTGGCAGATGGCCGGCATGCGGCCTCTGCCGTGAGGGCCACGTGGGCGGAGGTGTCAGGACAGCCTGAGAACCGTGGCCCAGATGTGCTGTTGTCTCCGGGGAGAACCGTGCGCTCCATTCTTTCACTCATCCGTAGCCACTCCACAGCCCACCTTGTGTTGCTAAGCCAGCCACTGAGAAGCTGCTGTGAGAAGAGCCCTCCCTCACCTTGGTTCACGCTCCATCCTCAGTCCCCTTCAGGCAAGGGCGTTGCCATGAAGCAGCGATTTAAAATGCCAGCCCATTTCACAGGAGGGTTATCATGGGAAGTGAGGTACGCGTGTGTGAAAATCACAGCCTTGTTTAGTGCTTTCTCCTCCATAAAGGAATGTCACACGGCAGTCCGCACCAGGTGACAGAATCCACCTTTATCTTCTGACTTCCAGGACATCATCATCATCATCACCATCATCATCATCATCATCATCTTTTTTTTTTTTTTACAAAAGTGAAAAAAGGCAGGTCATTTTTCTTTTTTTACAGCTTCTCTGGCAAACAAACCGGGAAACATGATGAGGAATCTAACATTTCCAAAAAGAGGCAAAAAGTAAGAAAAGTACCAAACGACATGCACACGTGTTGCTTTTTTGGATGCTGTAATTCATTGTCCCTTTCCTCTCACCATGTCCAGAGCTGCCAGCCGTTTTTGTTCTTTCATCCCTAGACAGTTGTCAGGAAGCCCCTTTCCTTAAAACTTGCTGGGTTCCACTTCTCTCTCTTGCACGATGGGCGGACACTACCTTGCACTCTCGAGCCTGCCCCACACTTGGTTTTTTGTTCGTTTGTTTGTTTGTTTTTGTTTTTCGAGACAGGGTTTCTCTATGTAGCCTTGGCTAACCTGGACTTGCTTTGTAGACCAGGTTGGCCTCGAACTCACAGAGATCTGCCTGCCGCTGCCTCCCAAGTGCTGGGATTAAAGGTGTGCGCCACCACCGCCACTCACTTCCCACACGTGTGAGAGGAGGCTGACTCTTCATCTGCAGCCAGCTCTCCCCACCTCAGCAGTCGCTCTCTGGGTTGGAAGTGAGCCTGGGCCTCCTCTGCGTTGTGCGGCTCTTTTCTAGTCAAGGCTTCTTTACACACACAGAGCTGACGTTACTGTGCACCTGGCTGTTGCTGTAGGCCAGGTTCTGCCGCAGACCTCATAAGGATGGGGCCCCTCTCTCCAGGTTGTCACAGACAGCAAGGCCAAACTGAGCCTCTACCACTGACTCAAAACCCAGAACTGAATTTGCATGAGCCTTAGCTCAAACCACATGTAGGGAACTAGAGTTTTACTGTTTCTTGTGCTCACCAGGCACTTAGAGCACATGGTGCTGTCTGTGGTAGGCCCAGATAGTTCCCGGATGACAGCCGGGAGGGGGGATTACTCTGAGTTACAAGCCAGCCTGAGCTAAGGAAGAAAAAAATTAGGTGCTGTCAAAAAATAAAAAAAAAGAAAGAAAGAAAGAAAGAAAAAAGAAAGAAAAGAAAGAAAGGAAAAATACCCTCAAAAGAAAAAAATTTTTAAAAAAGAAAGAAAATTTTCTTCTTTTTTTGGGGGGGTACCTTGTTCAAGTTGAGAATCAGAGATTGAAAAGGCAAGATGGTGCCTTGGTGGGAATTCTCAAAAATAGCAGCTTGGTGTACAGAATTCCCTGGTAGCTCTTGTTGCCTGCGACTTCACCTGGGCCAGCCTCCTGGCAGATCACGGATGTCATCTCTTGTCTCCTGCAGCCCCAGGCCAGGGTGCAGTGGGGGGCCCCACAGAAGGACTCATCTGTTTCCTTTGTCACTTTATCTTGCTACTCCTCTCTCGTCTCATCACTAAGGCAAAATTGCCACCCGTTCCAACCTTCTTGCCGCTTCCGACTTCCTGTGGCACTAAACAGATAATGTATCTCAGCTGCAGACGTGGTGTGGGTTTCATGGTGAGGGAATAGCACGTTTCTGGGGGAGATGTCCTAAAGCCTACGTGTAATGGATAAGACTACGCTTTTTTTTTTTAATCCAGTCGCTCAGTAAGTATTTACTGAATACTCACTACCATCTTCCACACTGATGGTTCAGGTGATACCCAGCCATGAGGCTGGCTCATATGCACAAGGGTTAGGAAGCTACACAGCTCTGGGGCACTGCCACACCATGTGAAGACACTGTGGTGTTTAAGTGTGAAACCTGCCCAGCTCCTTCACGACCATGACTGTAACAAGGTAGGAGCAGCATCTTCCTCCACAGAGCTTTTGGTAGTTGGCTACACCTGTTCCAGTAATCGAGCCCTGTAGAGCTCTGAGTACGTGATCTGAGGAATGACAGAGTCCTCGGGTGATAGAGAAAATGTAGACGTACCAATCAGAGGGAACCTTTCCCCTCAGAAGTTCCTGTAAAAGGTGTGAGGAAGTCGCATGGTACAGCATTGGGTGATAGGCAGGATGGCAGTGGGAAACCAAGTGATGGGCCGTCAAGACACACTGTAGTCCAGGCATATTGAAAGAGGAGGAGCCCTGGCAAGTGATTGTGGAGTTAGGAATTAGAATCCCCATGACTTCCTGGGTAAATTGTGTGCTTCACTGTATATCAAGGGGTTTACCCAAAACTCCAGCACTCAGGAAGACCAGGTAGTAAAGGAGACATCTCTTTGACATATTTCTGGAATTTTCTTGGTGAAAAATTAAGCTTTGTCTGAAAACCTTGCCTTAGAAAGTGTTTGCTGTTTTGTTTTGTTTTTTCCAAGAATAAGATGAAAGTTCTCAAAGCTGAGCATTGTGTCAGACGGGTTTGCACATAAGAGTTTCCTATTGTCTAACAACCGCCCTAAGTGGGGGCATCAGTAGCTGTGGATAATGAACAAGCTGAATCTGAGAGAGAGAGAGAGAGGCCAGAGAGCTAAGGTGGAGCTGCGAGACCAACGCCAGGGTCACACAGCCAGCCATGAGCCTTGGGTAGCTCAACTCATCCTGGGTTGTTCTTTCTGCTAGAAAAATCACCTTTGCCCTAAACTAGTTGAGCCAGAATCTGTGTCTACCCCTGAATTTGAATACTATTCCTTGGTTTTATAGAACAAAGCTACCTTTTTATAAGGTCAAGAGCCCTCATTTTAAAAATTGACAGCTCAGTCTCTGCAACATTTGGACAAACTGTCAATCAATCAATATGTGTCCTAGCAACAAAATACCTGAGTGTGGACATGAAATCACCGCTGCAAGGTTAGTGCATCCCTACACGAATTCCGGCACACAAGACACACGCAGAGGAAGGTGGAGACTATAGCTCGGAATAAACCAAATAACAGATCGTAATACTAGGTTTAAAATTTTGTGGCACTAAATTTAAGATTTATGAAATAAGAAGTACACACACTTTGAGAATTTTTAGAAAGCATTCTGAGTGTGCCAAAAAAAAAAATATAACTCTGGTTCGCCATGACTCTTCCCTGCTAGGATAGACCAGTGCTCAGTCTCAAACAAAAAAGATGATGGTGTGTGTGGTTAAGTTATAAAGTAAGACTCTTCACTTCCAGCTCAAATAAGCTAAAGACAATTTAGCTGCCACTGAATCACAAGGGTCCTATCAAATGTTGATGGAGCAAATAAAGCGGCACGTCCTGGCCCTCACTGGTGGCCTGTGGTAGAGCATTCTCATAACTTTCCATGCAGAGGAGGCTGGGAGAGTCCATTGTGTACCTTCCCCTCCCCAATCCTCCCATCCACACCCACTGTGAACCAAGACAAAGATACTAAGGCCCTCTGGGGAATAGAGATGGCAGGGTGGGCTAGGTGGGGTTAGGAGATATTTCCACTGAAAAAGCCGAGTCAGCCTCGATCCCACGTTGAAGAAGACACTGAGGGTGGTTAAAGAGGTAGGTTTCCCCATGCCTCTCAAGGAGATCGGGCCTGGCTTCGGCAATGGCTGTACTGCTTGCTGTAGGGTGAGCAATTTGGGCATCTGACAATGTAGCGTGGAAAGGTCACCACTCCCAGCAGCTGGGTCCTGCTGCTGGACTTGATGGGCTGTCCGGCTGAGCGACGTTCACGGGAACACACATTCCAGCCACCTTGGTCACTTTCCCAAACTCCTCCTGGGAAGACAACTGACACAGCTGTTTCTAACAGGAAAAAAAGCAAGAGCGCCTCACAGTAGAGTTTCCTTGGAGATAGAAAGGTAACTCAGAGAAAGCCATGTTTCTCATGTTCTGTCCCTTACAGACCCTATAGATGTGACTTCAGGAGAGTGTGCTGTCTTCGTTTTCAAAGTACATGACTCTGTTTGCCTCACAAGGCTGTCACATGCAAAGCTTCGGCACCAGCAGTCTCATGACCCTTGGGGTCACCCCTCCCCCACTCGGCTTCTATGGGCTTTCCTGAGCTCATGGCTTGAGGAGTCCTGAAGTTTCTAGTTACAGACGGTCACCTTGATAGCATGTGAGTTACAGTTACAACCTGGTAGAACAAACCCGTGGACCTTGTGTTTGTAGAGCTGTAGCCTGCGCAGTAGGTCTCTAGATAAATGTGAGGTTGTAACAAAACTGATATTATTTTCCGCAGTCACATTCCATGAAAGGAAACTTAGAACTGTTTAGAAATTGTTTATCATGATGATGTGGGTGAAGTCCAACAATGTGAGGTCGGGGAGATGAGGCTTCTTGGACTGAGCTCTGAGGGACAGTGTCTCTAAAAGTCATCTCTAAGCTGAGACCAGAGAGGCCAAAGTGTGATGACTCATCTTTATGGCCAAGTTGACTGGACTTAGAATCTTCTAGAAGACATAGCACTGAGTGTTGTCAGCGAGTTTAAAGCTCTATCAAATGGACTAGAATCCTGAGCTGCATAAAAATGAGAAGAGGAGGAAGGAATTTGGTTACTAGTGCTCGCTCGCTCACTCACTTCCTGATGCCATGTGTGCCTCTGGAGTCATGCGGCTCCCGCTGTGATAAACACACCCTTAAAACCCAGAGTCAAAATAAACCTGCCTCTGTCTTCAGCTGCTTTTGCTGAGTGCGTTTTGTTATAGTGGCAAGAAGAGTAACTAACACACAGGATGTCAGAACACTGGGCTGAGGGTGCACACTCTTTCTCAGTGCATTCAAGAGGTAGAAGGAGCCAAAATAGCTGGATGACACAAACAAAACAAACAAAAAACAACAGCCAAACAACCAAACAAAGGCCAAGCGTAGAATGGGGGTGCCACTGTGTCCAGACGCTGGGCTGGAGTGGAGGCTGCAGCACCAGTGCTTGGCAGGGCACCCTCCTCACCCCTCCGTCCCAGAAGGCGACTCTGACCAGAGCTGTCCACAACTGGCTTTCCTGACACACTGAGGGGGAGGTGGCTGCTCTCACTTCTAGCCCATGGTCGCTAAGATTCCATTTTCCTTGGGAGGAGGGGGGCTTTCCCTTTCTGAGACCTGACTCCCCTTCTGGGAACTGTGCCTCAGAGACACACAGGCTAGCAAAGTTTGCTTTGCTGTTTATTGCATTTGTGACTAAACTAGCCCTCAGGATCATCCGCTTTCTTCTGAAGGGGGAGTAACTCACACTCACAAGTTTGTGTTCCATACATTTTAAAAATCAGGGTGGTCTGACTGTAAACAACAGAAGAGTATTGAAAACCACTTTAGGCAATAACAATAAATGGAAGAAGGGCCAGGGCAGGTTGCTTGGCTCCAGCAACAGCAGGGCTGTCAGTTGCTGTAGTGGCTGGAGACAGCCTTCTCCGTGTGTCTTTGGTGTCTTGCCAAGTGTCAAAATCCCCAGTTCACGCCCTGATTCTCAGGAGCCAACCTCAGACATCGCTTCTTCTCAGCTTTGCTTACAGCTTCAAGCTGCTTGGTTTATGTTCACAGTCTGCAAGCAGGGCTTTGTTTTTCACGGTTACATCATCTTGAAGCGCCATTTAAATCCCATGGATCTCTCTCTGTCTCTGTCTCTCTCTGTCTCTCAGTCTCTCTGTCTCTCTCTGTCTCTCAGTCTCTCTCTCTCTCTGTCTCTCAGTCTCTCTCTGTCTCTGTCTCTCTCTCTGTCTCACCTCCCCCCCCCCCCCCCCCCGCTCTTACTCTGCATCATCTTCAAAGACTTCTGTGAGTTTTGCAAAGCTATGATGAAGGCGTGCAGCTGGAGGGTCTTCCAGGAGTGAGTAGGGAGCATACTGAGAGGTCTGCAGTAGGACTTTAAATGCTCAGATTTGATCCTTAAGTGTCACAGGGAGGAGATCACTAAAGGAGAGAAGTTCTTGATTTTTTTTTCTATAAAGGTAAACCTGTAGTCTGTGTCCTCTTGATAAGTTGGTGACTGTCCTGAGGCCGATATGCTGGATGGCATTTTTTTTTTAAATTTATTTAGTGATCGTGGCCTCCTCCAAGATTAGCTTGGAACTAAGAGCAAAACATTTTTTTTAACATTAGCTTTTGCTCTACAAAAGACATGAAGGAAATTCTGAAGCCCTTTCCTCTGGCATCCACTTCTAATTAAATTATGCCATTGATCAGTGTCAGGAAACAGAAACATCTTCTGGCTTCAGAGCCTAGTCTCCTCCCCAGAGTCGGCTCTAGCTAGCAAAAAAGCAGAACCTTGGGACAGCGTGGGATCAGGAGTCAGTGAGCAGCTGGAGGCTTGGCTGGTGTTGGCCGTGTAAGCTCCCTTCACAGAAAATGCTTTCTGCACTGCTGGCTGGTGAACAAACATTCCTGAAGATTGGGGCAGACACAGCTGTGTCAAGGCATCCTCAGAGGCACCAGGCTCCCTGCCTCTGTTTTTTGGAATGGGGGAGGGGAAGGAAATCTCCTAAACACTGTTTATTAAAGTAAAAGACAGAGTTCAGTTCTATCATTGAATTCACGCTCAGAAACATTAGTATGTAGTGTGACTGTCTGTGGGCTCTGTGTGTGTTGCTGGGGAAATGAAGTAGCAGGCACGGTGAGGAGAGGCAGGCAGGGAAAAGGACCCCTGAGTGCCGAGAGCCTCTCAGTCAGTCTTGAGAGAATTTCCCTTCCTAGTATCTGATTTAACATTCACAAAGACAAGCACAGGGTTTCCAGGCCTATGGTTCTGAGCTGCACTGACGCGGTTTCAGATTACAGACCTTCCTGGATCAAAACCCTAGTAATCAGTAGACCAGACTCTTCTATACATGCTGTCTTACCAGCCCTTTTTTTGATTAGCTTGCTTAAACACTTTCTAATCATTTCATCAAGAATAGTAAGGTGAAATAAGTTCATAACATCTGTGTAGGCCAGCAAGCCATCACGATTAAAGACTTCCTGGGACATCCAGCAATTTGTTAATGGATTGGTATTCTTAGGAACATGGGTTTCTCAGGAACGTATTTTTAAAATCCCTGTAGAGGGCAGTGGAAGTTTTATCTGTCTAGCACTAGTCTGTAAAAACTTTCCCTTTTCCCACAATGCCTTGCAGTAAGTGACTTCTCTATATGGGCGTGGCATGAGGTTGGGACAGTCACACAGGGACAGTCTTCTGAGGCCAGTGTTTTTCAGCTGGTCATCTCAAATAGTCATCTTCTCATGCAATGCTTAGAAAGCTGGTTGCTGGGGACCCTTTGGTTAATGCGAAGGTGTTAGTCAAAATTAGGATGGCTGTTTGACACTGAGAATCTTCAGGCATGGCGCAGCACAGCTGACATTTCACCAGTTTCTTTTCTTCTGCTATGGAAAGGGAAACAGCCTCAGAGAACCCAGTGTGATCTCAGTGACTACAACTTGAGACCTGGAATGTTGTTTCTCATGCTCTCTTAGCCACACTAAGATGCTTTTGGATTCTTTAATCCAGAGCCTTGGCTTTGGCCATGCCCGTAGCCTAAGGCCGTGTTCCATGCCCCTCATGTACTCACCTCATTCATGAAAAACTTGGAGTTCTAAGAACAACTCATGCAGAGACATATGACACACAGACATATGAACTCTCCCTCTTCTAAAATTCTCCAAACTGTCAGCTTTTTTTCCTCCTTTCAGTGGGTGTGGCACTTCCCTAGCCTGGGGAATGATTAGCGCCCCCTTTCCCTCCCTCTACTCCTTAGATCCAGGTGTGTTTAACAGTGAAGAATGCGCCCTCGGCTGGCCAGCACTTGCTTTACCGGGCCAGAGTTGTGCGTGTCCTACACATCGCACTTTGTCCTGCCAACCAGACTCTATACAAATGAAGGAACAGCTTTTAAGAATATTAAATCACTTTTTCAGGCCACAAAGCTTAGAAAGGGCAAAGCCAGCCTTCAGAGCAAATCTGTCTGGCTTTACTGCCTCTGCAATTGACAAGCTAGCTACGTGGTCTCCCTTGTGTGGATATCCTTGTTTTATCTGGGTCACTGTAAAGTATAAATGGCTTAAGAGTGAAGATCATGGATACTTGATGATGTATCTGTGTGTCCATAGCAGCCACTCATAAATGATTGTGTAATAAATGAAATGGTGTAATGTCCTGAAAGGAGGCAAGGCTTGGGATCAGTGATGATCAGTAAATCCACACTCAAAGCTTTACATGTCCTAGGTGGTTTTTTAATATTGGTATCAATCCTGAATCATGGCTGCTAGCAATGCTTTTATCTTTTTCTCCCCTACTAAACAGCATGCTTTAAGTCTTACACCCAATAAATGGTATTTAGTGAACCAAATGACAACTGTTATTCCAAAGCAATAAATCAGCTAGTACACAATGAACAGCTGTTCAGTTGCCACAGGAACATTCATGAGTACAGGCATAGTGGAGCACACCTTTGATCCCAGCACTCAGGAGGCAGAGGCAGGCAGATCGATGTGAGTTTGAGGCCAGTCTAGTCTACAAAGTGAGTCCAGGACAGCCAAGTATACACCAGGAAACCCTGTCTCAAAAAACAAAACAACAACAACAAAACCCCCAAACAAACAAAAAGAATACTATACAGTTCTTTTTCTCCTGTGGTTAATATTGTTTCAGTTCTGCTACATGTAATAAAAACTCTTAGGAAGACAAAATATCTTTAGAATAGATAAGAGGGGGAGAAACAATGTTGCTTTCACAATAGGAGTTAATTAGAAGCAGCTGTGGGAACAATAGAAAACAGCTGTTCTGACTCCTGGTGTCCACAGAATGAAGAGTGAGCAGGAGGTCTAGAAAGGTGCTCTGGGGATAACGGAACAATGGGGGATTCCGTTACAGTAGAGAAACAATGGAAATATCAAATGGAGAACGCCTCTGGGAGGGTGCTGAGGAGATTTACTGGATGCTGCTCTCAGCATAAATGAAGCACAGCTCAGTCCAGAGTCAGGACATCATCTGAGCTGGTGACGCTAGCTAGGGCTCAGCACAACAGCAAGCTTCTCAGCTAGCCGCCCCAAGCTGAGGAGTCTGCGCTGGAGTGGTGGGTCACGGCACAAGAACACTGCTGTGCGAGCTTGGGTGTCAGACTCCTATAAAAGGCCCTGTGTGGCTGTGTGGCTGTGTCCTCAGTGCTAGGGGTGAGGTTGGAGACATGAAGGTGGCTGGTGCTCACTGGACACCAGCCCAGCTGAAATTGGCAAGCTTCAGGTTCAGTGAAGGACACTGTCTCAATGTATGAGGTGGAGAGACACACCCACACTCATGCAAGCGGCCTTGACTAAACTCTGTGTCATTAAAAAAAATGACATGAAAATTAGGATGGAGACTTGTTGGTAAGAAGAAGGGTTCAGAGTAAGTGGGGGTTAGAGAGGGCACGGCGGGTAAAGACGATAAAAAGTATGTGATATACAAACATGAGCTGCCAAAGAATGAATAAACTATTTTTTTTAAGTTTTTAAAAGATGAGGGTTCCGCCCCCTCTTCTTTTTTTAGGCAGGGTCTTATTCTGTAGCCCTGACTGTCACGGAACTTGCTACATAATTATCACAGAGTTACCTCTAACTCCAACTCACAGAGATCTGCCTGCCTCTGCTGCTTGAGTGCTGAGATTCCAGACATGAACTATTATGGCCACCACTTCCTCCATGACCAGGATAACAAAACGTGGGAAGTAAAACAACTCAATACATTTTAAAAACAGTTAGATGCTGAAGCTAGCATTCAGGTACATTGAATAAAAAAATGAAATAAAATTAAATGTTTTTAGATAAAATCAAATGAGTTTAGTTTTATCACTTGAAAGTGAATCTACTGAAAGTCTGAAATGTACAATATGGCTCATGTTTGTTGATTGACTTCTATTGCTACCCCACAGTATTGCCTTAGGTGGATGGTTTTGTACTTCCCTTATTTTAACTGAGAGACTCCTTCATTAGGTCTCCTCAGAGAAGCATAACATTCTGTGTGGCAGTCCTGAAGATATCAACATTACAACTTATAATGAAATCCCCTAAAGATTTTTCCTTGAGATAATAGTATGGGCAGTGTTGTGATTGTCCTGGAAGGCATGAGAATGGATTTCAGAGTTCACATTTCAAGGGGAGACAGAGATAACGGACTCAGGTGATGAGAGCCTGAGGTCCTCAGGGAGGCAGAGTTTGGGAAGGTAAGTTTCTTCCTTATGTGCCTCCTTCTGTGGCTGTGCTGCTGCTAAACCAAATGGTATTAATTCCAGTAAACCAATGGACAGAGAGAAACTCACCAAGACAGCAAACAGATGAATCATTGAGAATGTTGCCATGAGACACAGTGTGTTTAAATCTTTCTCAAGTTTCTCAAACCTGGTATAAAATTATTAAGTGCTGACCGTAATTTAAGTGACATCTTAAAGTCAGATTTCCTGACAAACAAACAAGATTTTCCATGCATGCCTAAAGTTCACTATTCATTATGGAAATACCAAATGACAGTTGGCTCCCTCCTGCCACCCATGTAGTGACCAGAAGAGGCAAGTATGACAGTAAAGACATGGCGGCTTAGAGGATGATGACCAGAAGGGGACAGGCACCTGTGAGGGACACCGCATGCTGTGCTCATCTGTTGTGTGCCTTAGCCATGACCCTCCTCTGTTTAGCTCCTACACCCACATGATGATAATGAAAGGATGTTCTTGCATTTCATCATAAAACACAAGTAACTAGCACAGTCAGACAACAACCAGTACGTGGAACTTACCCAGTGACTGTGGCTGAGACTCAGTTTACCAAATGCTTCCAAACTGTGAGTGAAGCAGGCTGAGTAACTGGCTTCTTTGAGGTTGGTATCCCTAAAAGGGTTATCTTCATTCGTAATGTCCCCAAAAGGAGGCAAGGTACTAAAAATGTTCATCAGCAGCCATGGTGTGGGCAAGAGTTCAGTCCAATGAACAGCGTGAGGGAAGCACTAGAAACCGAGTGTTCTCTTTTGTCAGAAGGTCACAAAGTCTTTTGGCATCAAGGGAACCCCAGGCACTGAGACACTTTCAGTCCCTTTAGCTGTGGATCTGCCCTTGAAGGACAACTCAACTCCTGCTTACAGTCAACAGGACTGGTGTTAATGTGGGCAAAGCTGGTCAGCTCCATGAGGGTGTGTTGTTTTGTGTTTGGGGAAAAGAATGAACTCCCATGGAGTCTAGAAGTTCTGGTGGCCTTGGTGACTATAAGCCTAACCCTGGCAGGAAGATTTGCAAGCCAGCTGAATTGTGAGGGTGGATGCTGTGGTGTGAATGCCCCTGTAAAGTCCATGGTGTCATTGTAACAGCACTCAGGTTAGAAAGGCTGAGATCTGAGGGAGCCACCTCCTGATGGCATGTCATTGGGAGGTTCCTGATGAAGAGGACCAGGGCAGCTAGCTTCCTCTCGGACTGGAATGCCTTTCTGCCATCTTCCCTAGGTTTTAGTGCAATACTCTTGAACTTCCTAGTCTGAGAACACAGGCCAGCGGGCACGCGCTTACACTAGTGGCTATCTTGGCAACTGTTCTATTGCTGTGATGAAGTGCCATGACAAAGACAAGTTATAAGAGGAAGCGTTTAACTGGGGACCTGCTTCCATTTCAGTGTTAGTCCATGGCCATCAAGGCGGGGAGCATGGCAGAGGGCAGGCAGGGTGCTGGAGCAGGAGCTGAGAGTTCACATCTGACCCACCAGCAGGAGGCAGAGACACAGAGAGACTGGGGCCTCCTAAGGTGGGCTTCTGAAGCCTCAAAGCTCGCCTCTAGTGGCACACCTCCTCCTACAAGGCTACAGCTCCTAGTCCTCCCAAAACAGTTCCACCAATGCTAACCGAAAATTCAACATGTGAGCCTGTGGGGCCCACTCACATTCAACCCACACCACAGTGACCTTGTTTAAGAACAGAAAACAGAGGTGACTTATTACTTCTCAGGCTCTGTGGGACACAGCAGTGTGTGCTGCAATATGGGGTTTTGCTTGTAAAGGAGGCATTCTCGCGAGTTCATGGCTGGCCTCATGCATAGTCCCCTCATGCAATGGCCGGGGGCTGACATGGAGTACTGAGATTTGAGAGCAAGTATCTATCCTAAGGATGGTAGCAACATATCATGTCTTCTGCTTTTTCCTTGGGTCATATTTTTTGGGGGGAAATGCTAATAAATAAGTAGATGATAGAAATTCTTCTAATGACTCAAGACGTTTTATTTTAATCGTATGCTGTTTTTCTTACTTTCCAACCTCAACTTATCAGCTTCAAGGCACTACTGTGGCTATAATTGGAATTCCAGAAATAGAATTTTCTGGAAGTTATGAGTAATAAGAGGTACTGATAGTTCATGAACCCTGAGAGAGAGGAGAAGGGAGGAGAAAAGGAAGAGATGAGAGGAGGGAGGAAGAGAGGGAGAGAGGGAGAAGGAAAGAGAGATGGGAGGAGGGAGGAGAAGAAGGAGAGAAGGAGAAGGAGGAGGAGCGTGAGGGAAGAGAAGGAGGAGGGAGGAGGAGAGAGGGGAGGAGGGAGGAGGAGAGGGGTGGGTGGGGAGACATAAGAGGAAAAGGAGAGAAAAAGCCAGCAGAAATTTAGAGATGTCAAGTGGTAGCTGAAAAGTCAAACTAGAGTGAAGTTAACTATAACTGGGGGACTTAGAAAGGTGTTGAAATGTTTTGAAATTCTGGATGGAGGGTTTCCAGGGCACAGACAGGGTCACAGATGCTGTGTCTTCTGAGAGGAGATTTAAGGCTGTGAACAGCTTATGACGTACCCCAGGAGAACGGCCTGGCACTGGAGGGAGTCATGGGGTCCAGGGGGGACCCTGAGCCTGGAGGTGACTCCGGCTTTGTCTGGATCCTCCAAGGTGAAGGTGTCACACAGTGCACACCCAGAGCTGTCATCTTGACCCACTACAACGTCAAATGATGTTGTTGTCCAACCAGGTGAGAAAAACAAAAAACAAAAACAGTTTGGAAAATGCCTTAATGAAGGACACCTCTTACTTTGTATGGTACCTTAATGGGAAAGAGAGGGTAGGATTGGGAGGAGAGGAGGGGGGAGATTACAACCAGGATGTGAGGTGAATAAATAAGTTAATTAATAAAAAAGTAAATTAAGACATAATCCCAGGGCTGAGAAGACGGCTTGCTGTTTAAGCAAAAGGACCTGAGTTCAAATCTCCCACACTTACATAAAAACTGGGTGCAGTGGCCTAGGCCTGTATGTAGCTCCGGTGCTCAGAGGCAGAGGCAAGAGGATCCCTGGAGTTTGCTGCCCTGCCAGTTTATGCTAAACAATAAATAAAGTAAAGGAAATCTGACCATTAATTTATATCATGCACTGACTGCAGTGCAGGAAGCAATGTGTTTGCATGTTGTGGCTGTAACAGAAGCTAGCTGTTACCACAAAGTTCCACTGCCTCTAGTGAATGAATATGTTGGATAAGCCATATTCTTTGATAAACTACAAAGTGTTTTTTTCCTATTAATTGTTAAATTATACACACATTGACTGCATAGGATTCAAACCAAAATGACCCTGTTGTGGTTTTAGGCTGGGTCAAGCATTAACAACTTGCCAACAAATTACTAGACCATCTTGTAGAGCTAAGTCACCCAGCACATTCTAAATGGAATGCTTCTACTAAGTATAAAATAATGATTATTGTGGGGAATTTGGAAAACAAACAAACACACAAAAGATAACAGAAATTGCCTTAATTCTTGCTCACTGGTAACTGTTACTAATATTCTGTGTATATACACAGAAGTTGATTCTTAGTTACAGATGTAGTATGTGTTCTTTTTCCACATCCTGAACATTTTTTCATGTTACTTCATGATTTTCAATGGCAGTGTTAGAAAGCATATACATTATGCATTCAATGGAAGCCATTTTTTAGGGCTGGGGAACTTGGAGGCAGGACCTGATGCAATGGCCACAGAGAAGCACTGCTTACTGGCTCACTCTGCCTTCCTGCTCTGACCCTGCCCTGGTTTCCTCCTGTGAGGATGGGCCGTGAGCCAGACAAACCCTTTCCTCCTCAAGCAGGTTTTTCCTCAGTGTTTTGTCACACCAACAAAAAAAGCAACTAAGACACTTTTGTTCCTGCAGGTTGCCTCTCCTGCACTGTCTTGTCTTTGAATGTCAAGTGGTTTTTGTTTTGGGTTTTTTTCTTGTTTATTTGTTTGTTTGTTTGTTTTTAGAAGTCTGCACTACAGTGGGCAGACCCTGGGCTGGGAACCGGTGCCCTGTGCAGACCAGGTGTTGGTTACACTTACCCTGCTGTCATTTTTGCAAGTTCCGTGCCAGGTGGAGAGGATGGTGGTGAACGTGTGCTGGTCCTGCTTCAAAGATGGTGGATTAGGCCGGGCATGGTGGCGCCTGCCTTTAGTCCCAGCACTTGGGAGGCAGAGGCAGGCGGACTGCTGTGAGTTCGAGGCCAGCCTGGTCTACAAAGTGAGTCCAGGACAGCTAAGGCTACACAGAGAAACCCTGTTTCGAGGGGGGGAAAAAAACCTAAGTGCCTGTCTCTAACTTCCAATCAGAACCGGGTCCAGTTTATGAAAGTACTTGAACTCCTGAGCAAAGCGTCAGCCTAAAGCCTTTAGTTTTGCTCCTGAGACCACATTTCCCAGAGCCTCACGATTCGCCAGCCACAATCTCAAACTTTGTATTTGTCCTTCATTTACTCCGAAAGTGTGAAATTTCCCTCGGGAGGAATTGCCTTCCGTGTTACAGCTTCTTCCTTTGTGTTTATTTTCTCTTCCAAATGGCTTTATTCCATAATTATTAGAGAAAGTCTCTGGTCCAGCGGGTGGTTGGCAAAACCCAGAGAGCAGCGAGTGGTGCCGAAAGCCGGCAAGAGAGGAAAGGACTCCGCCAGCTTGTCTTGGTGTTTATGAGCTGAGTGTCACCCTGTGTTTGCATCGGATAAGCGAGGGAAGCCTCAGAAACAGCGGAGCGCGGCCCAGGGGCCACCTGACAACTGACTAGCAAGCAGAGCGGCTGCTGGAGAGCAGTGTTCGCGGTCCTCCAGCAATCCTCCGCATCACGCAATTACGTGCTTGACCGGCCCAAACTGGTTCCAGTATAAAGTGCAACGTGTTCGTGAAAGGACAGGGATTTCCAGTGGAGCAGGTTGCCCTGCCGCAGCTCAGCCGACTCCAGAGCAAAACGTCACAGATGGATTGGCTTGTAAAGAAATTTATCTTAAAGAATTATATTAGGAGTGAAGCAAGGATGTGTGAAAGTCCCATCAAGGCCTCTGCGAGCAGCCTGCCAGTTTTAATCTCTGCGACACTAATTAGTTTGTCTATGTGCATTTATCTGTCATCCTCAATGGTACAGCTGGCCAACAACTCACAGCATGGAGCTTCTGAACCGAGAAGGCTAGTTCTGGAAGTTTCTAAGTGTGTGAAGTCCCAACTTGCTGCCACAGAGTACAATCCAAGTGCAGACTATGAAAACCACTCTTGACGGCGTCTGGTCCTGATTGTCTTTAGTGCAGAGATGTCTCCTTCCAGGGGTAGTGGCAAGAAACCTGGGATGCTGCCTCTCCAACTCTCCTGACCAGATCCTATGTTATATGTGGCTGCTCAGAAGGAAAAGCAATGCAAGGTATATATTTAAAAAGAAAAAGAAACCCCCTTCTGTACCAGTTGAATATGCTCTGTATGTTCCTTCTCCCTCCCCCTTATGAAGAGCAGAACTGCACCAGTGTGCAGATCCATGCCCAAGGTTTTCTCCTAAAGTCTGAGCAGCTTCAAAAGTTTGCAGGCTCACACACGAAAGTCGGCATCACAGATTAGCTCCTTAAGCATAAGAAATCCTCAGGTAGATGCCAAGTTGCATTCTTACTCAAGATGAGATGGCTATCTGAGGCCCCGTTTCCTTCTCTGCAGTCAGTTGGAAAGGGAGCATCCTGGATGCTGCCTTCAGCTCCAGCTACTTGCGAGTGTCCCAGCACGTGATTTCTGGGAAGAGCTGGTTTGGCTGCCAGGGTGCCAGCCTTGCTTACAGAGCTTATTCCTAGTTTTATAATAACTGCACTGCCAGTGGGAACGTATAGGAAATTAGCAACCTGTGTGAGGGGCATGAAACCTATGTTAGCCTCATAAAAATGATTTTAAATTATTAGTCTCATAAAATTAATTTATAATAAGCAAGAAGGGCTCTGTAAAATGACTAAAATATTATTTTAGTGCGTCATTTTGTAAATATTCATGACCACGAAGAGTTAAAGAAACTCAATACTTTATTTTATAAGAGAAAATGAAAATACAACTTCAAGCAACTTTAAGTAACTTGGTCCAAACAACTACTGAAAGACAGTCAATGGCTAAATACATTTTAGATGATTGCCCTTTACAAGGCTCTGCAAGAAGTAGGCAGAAACTTCGCAACTGTTTAAAATAAGGGGAAAGAGGGTTGATTAGTGTTTCTCTCTCTCTCTCTCTCTCTCTCTCTCTCTCTCTCTCTCTCTCTCTCTCTCTCTCTCTCTCTCTCACACACACACACACACACACACACAAAACCATGAGTTGAAAAGAGAAGTTTTAAAGCTTTTAAGCGAATACACTGAGCTCTAGCCTCACACCACTGCATAGCATGCCTTCAGCGATGTCTGCTGTCTGCTAGAAACCGAGGTCCCTCAGGCAGGAGTTGATGGTGATGTTTTACATTTTCCTTCACAGTTCTTGAAAGAGTTCCTAAGAAAGTGAAGACTGTAAACACGGTTTATCCCTGAGCGAGAGCAGCGTTCTCACTCCACATTTATTGTTCACAGGAGCTCAGTGTGGGGAGGCAATAACTTCCTACTGCTGCTTTCACAAAGCACTAAACTCTTGGTGGCTCAAAAGGCACAGGACTTGAGCTTGACAGACTTGGAGGCTAGTCTGGCATGGGCATCCCTGGACTGCAGCCAGTGTGTCCAGGGGGCCACACTGTTGTTTTGATTTCCCTATGTGCTGCGACAAAAACAAGTGGTATTCTCACCAATAGCTGTCATCCTCAAGCTCTTCTGGGTAACCAAGGTTCGTGGCACTTGCTTGGGAGGCTTCTTTGACACCTTCCCCCAACCAACAACTCGGAGGAAAGTGTCCCGCACCCCGCACTGGGCTCTTTGTTGGGGAGCTGTGGCTTCTGGGAGGACTGTGTCCTTCTGCCTCTAGTGTGTGGGCTGTAGGTAGCTCCAATTCTGTCCCTTCCTATATGCACATATATCCAGGGAACTTACAGTTTTTTCCAAACATTCTTAGCTTGAGCATCCCTCCTTCCTGTGCACTGCCTTCCCACCCCTCCCCCAGCTTTTTCTCCCTATTACTATCTTTCTACCTTTTTATCAGGTGCGTTCTGCTCCCCCATCTCCCCACGGCCTCTTTCCTAGTTACTGTATTACCTTACTTACCGGTATTTCATATTAAACACACAAACTTAAAGGCTTAAAGCTGACACCCTCACCTGGGACAGCTTTTCAAGTTCCTGTCCACTTACCTGCAAATGTATTGACTTCATTTCTCTTCACGGCTGAACAAAGCTCCCTTGCATACAGTTAACACATTTCCACTGTACGTTCATTAGGTGGTGGACACCTAGGCTGTTTTTGTCCCCTTGCTATTGTGAGTAGACCAGCAGCGGACGTGGATAAGCAGGTCTCTTAGGTGCCTCTGTGACAGGATAACTGAGCCCTTTGGGCGTGGGCCAGGACTGCTGCAGCTAAGTCACAAGGTAGATGTATGGATAGCGTACAGAGGGCTGTTCATACTGTTTCCACAGCGTAGTGTCTGCACCCTTCTCATTTCCACAGCAGTGAAGAAAGAGGGTCCCTTTCTCAGGGTGCCCTCACTATCACTTGTTGTCATTCGTTTCCTTAATCTTACCCACCCTGACTACAATATGATGACATCTCAAAGTTTTGATTTGCATTTCCCTGGTTGATAAGGGTGTAGTCTGCTTCGTAAGCTCTGTTTAATTTGCATTTCTGTGGTTGATAAGGCTGTGCTTTTTTTTTTTAATGCTTTGGTTCTTGAGTTCTCTGTGTATGTATATGTATAGCTGACAAAGATTTCTCCCACTCCTTTGAGTCTTTCCTTAACTGTACAGATGCTTTGAAGTTAAAATAGAGACTTATTTTTAATCCCAAATATTGTAACACAGTTCTAAACCCAAAATTATACTGATTTGACACCTTCCAGGTGAGAAGGTCAGAGAACAATGCAAGTCTCTCGCTCCATACAAAAACCATCCTGTGAGAACAGACGACCTGTTTGTGCAGTGAAAACCTTGCAATTCCCTTTTTTTTTTTTAAGACAGAGTTTTTCTGTGTAGCAATACTGACTTTACTGGATTCACTTTGTAGACGAGGCTGGCCTTGAACTCACATCGATCCACCTGCCTCTGCCTCCCGAGTGCTGGGATTAAAGTCGTGCACCACCACGCTGGGCTCAACCTTGTAATTCCTAACACAGTAGTCTCAAATCTGAGCTGAACTGTTTGAAGACAGTGGTGTAGGCCTCATGCAGCATGATGGGTGCTATATTTCGGAACCAAGGCTGCAGCGTGGTACTAGGGACGTCTAGATTCAGCACATTTACAAGTATCTCGCACTCATTCACTTTTGGTCATTGCGCATGCAACAGCCTTATACCACTGGTGAATTTTTGTTTTGTTTTGTTTTACAACCTCCACATTCAGTGAGGTGACCTCATATGGTGTCACAATCCCACAGTTTAAGACACTGCACCTTACATGCCAGGCATGCATTTCTACGGTTCTGGAGGCTGGGAACTCCACGGCCCAGTGCTTCCTGACTCAGCTCCCCTAAAAGCCAGTTTTCTGGCTTGGACATGGCTGTCTTCAGGCTGCGTCCTCACAGCCAGCACAGAGACTGGGGACCTCCCTCTCCTTACAAAGACTCTGACCTCAGCCCAGGAGCATTGTCCTATGATCTACACTGAGTTACCTCTCCAAACCCCTGGCTCTGGTAGTATCCCAGTGGGTGTTGGGGCTTCAGACAGGAGCTCTAGAGAACACAGACTCACTGCACTGTGGGGCCAGGTGACTGTCACTGCTCCCACAGACTCACTGCACTGGGGGCCAGGTGACGGTCACTGCTCCCACAGACTCACTGCACTGTGGGCCAGGTGACGGTCACTGCTCCCACAGACTCACTGCACTGGGGGCCAGGTGACGGTCACTGCTCCCACAGACTCACTGCACTGTGGGGCCAGGTGACTGTCACTGCTCCCACAGACTCACTGCACTGGGGGCCAGGTGACTGTCACTGCTCCCACAGACTCACTGCACTGTGGGGCCAGGTGACTGTCACTGCTCCCACAGACTCACTGCACTGGGGGCCAGGTGACGGTCACTGCTCCCACAGACTCACTGCACTGTGGGGCCAGGTGACGGTCACTGCTCCCACAGACTCACTGCACTGTGGGGCCAGGTGACCACTGCTCCCACAGACTCACTGCACTGTGGGGCCAGGTGACGGTCACTGCTCCCACAGACTTCACTGCACTGTGGGGCCAGGTGACTGTCACTGCTCCCACAGACTTCACTGCACTGTGGGGCCAGGTGACGGTCACTGCTCCCACAGACTCACTGCACTGTGGGGCCAGGTGACTGTCACTGCTCCCACAGACTTCACTGCACTGTGGGGCCAGGTGACGGTCACTGCTCCCACAGACTCACTGCACTGTGGGGCCAGGTGACTGTCACTGCTCCCACAGACTTCACTGCACTGTGGGGCCAGGTGACTGTCACTGCTCCCACAGACTTCACTGCACTGTGGGGCCAGGTGACTGTCACTGCTCCCACAGACTCACTGCACTGGGGGCCAGGTGACTGTCACTGCTCCCACAGACTCACTGCACTGTGGGGCCAGGTGACTGTCACTGCTCCCACAGACTCACTGCACTGGGGGCCAGGTGACGGTCACTGCTCCCACAGACTCACTGCACTGTGGGGCCAGGTGACGGTCACTGCTCCCACAGACTCACTGCACTGTGGGGCCAGGTGACCACTGCTCCCACAGACTCACTGCACTGTGGGGCCAGGTGACGGTCACTGCTCCCACAGACTTCACTGCACTGTGGGGCCAGGTGACTGTCACTGCTCCCACAGACTTCACTGCACTGTGGGGCCAGGTGACGGTCACTGCTCCCACAGACTCACTGCACTGTGGGGCCAGGTGACTGTCACTGCTCCCACAGACTTCACTGCACTGTGGGGCCAGGTGACGGTCACTGCTCCCACAGACTCACTGCACTGTGGGGCCAGGTGACTGTCACTGCTCCCACAGACTTCACTGCACTGTGGGGCCAGGTGACTGTCACTGCTCCCACAGACTTCACTGCACTGTGGGGCCAGGTGACTGTCACTGCTCCCACAGACTTCACTGCACTGTGGGGCCAGGTGACTGTCACTGCTCCCACAGTCTTCACTGCACTGTGGGGCCAGGTGACTGTCACTGCTCCCGCAGACTTCACTGCACTGTGGGGCCAGGTGACTGTCACTGCTCCCGCAGACTTCACTGCACTGTGGGGCCAGGTGACGGTCACTGCTCTCACAGACTTCACTGCACTGTGGGGCCAGGTGACGGTCACTGCTCCCACAGACTTCACTGCACTGTGGGGCCAGGTGACGGTCACTGCTCCCACAGACTCACTGCACTGTGGGGCCAGGTGACTGTCACTGCTCCCACAGACTTCACTGCACTGTGGGGCCAGGTGACTGTCACTGCTCCCACAGACTTCACTGCACTGTGGGGCCAGGTGACTGTCACTGCTCCCACAGACTCACTGCACTGTGGGGCCAGGTGACGGTCACTGCTCCCACAGACTTCACTGCACTGTGGGGCCAGGTGACGGTCACTGCTCCGACTCAGTTGTTGGAGGATCTGGACTCGGGTGAGACTGTGGCCACAGTTTTAAAGTAAAAAATTCTTTAAAATAGTTTTTAAGTGACTGTTTTAACAATGTTTGATTTAACACACTTTATCCATAATCCTATGCACTATCTGTATGCTAACCTTGTGTGCTGTCTGCTTTTTATGTCAACTTGACACAGGCTAGAGTCATCTGAGAGGAGGGACCCCAATTGAGAAAAATGCCTCCATAAAACTGGGCTGTAGACAAGCAAGACTGTAGAGCATATTATTTCTTTCTTTCTTTTTTCTTTTCTTTCCCTTTTTTTTTTTTTTTTTTTTTGACTTTTTGGTTTTTCAAGACAGGGTTTCTTTCTCTGTGTAGCCTTAGCTGTCCAGGCTGGCCTCGAACTCACAAAGATCTCCTCCCCAGTGCTGGGATTAAAGATTTGTGCCACCACACCCAGCTAGAGTATTTTCTTAGTTAGTGATTGATGTGCGAGGGCCCAGCCCATCCCTGCACTGCTGGTCTTGAATTCTAGATCTCTCTCTCTCTCTCTCTCTCTCTCTCTCTCTCTCTCTCTCTCTCTCTCTCTCTCTCTCTCTCTCCCTCGTGTGTGTGTGTGTGTGTGTGTGTGTGTGTGTGTGTGTGTGTGTGTATGATGTGTATATATGAGTGTTGGCTTATGTATGCCACAGCTCAAATGTGGAGGTCAGAAGTCTCTGCATCAGCTCCTGCCTGAAGGTTCCTGCCCTGCTTGAGTTTCTGTCCTGACTTCCTTCAGTGATGGACTATGAGGTGGACGTGTAAGCCAAATAAACTTCCCCCGTACAACTTGCTTTTGGTCATGGTATTTTATCAAAGCGTTAGAAACCCTAACTAAGGCACTGCGTGAGGACATGACTAGTACTGACATAGGTCTGGGGAGGTGAAGCCAACCCCTGTCTTTGCTTCTGTTCATAAACTGGAGTCTGTGTTGTTCCTGTCCCCCACTGTCATGTAAGCAGGGATGCCAGGGATGATGACACGCCACTTCTGCTCAGAAAGACCCAACGGTGTGTTTGGTATTGCTGGGGTGAAAAAAAATAAAGGCAAATTACATCTTCATGCTTCCTTTCACCAGGGCTCATCCCACCCCTGTGTTGGGGTCACTTTTCACCAGAGCTAATCTCACCCCTGTGTTGGGGTCACCTTTCACCAGGGCTCATCTTCACCCTTGTGTTGGGGTCACTTTTCACCAGAACTAATCTCACCCCTGTGTTGGGGTCACTTTTCATCTGGGCTCATCCTCACCCCTGTGTTGGGGTCACCTTTCACCAGGGCTCATCTTCACCCTTGTGTTGGGGTCACTTTCAATCAGGGCTCATCCCACCCCTGTGTTGGGGTCACTTTTGCCCCACCTCTCACTAACACTTCTGATGACCACAGTTCCTCATTTATAATGTCTTGTGGGTATGAAATGTTTCTTCCTCATTGTTGGTGTTTTTATTATGACTAATGACTTTGAACATCTTCTCCTATGCTTAAGAACCATTGCATTTTTCTTCATATGAAAATAACAACTATTCACCCACACAAACATATTAATTCAAACATACTTGTGAATGCTACATAGTGTTGCATTAATATTTGTATCACGTAGTATAGCCCTTCAAATATAAACCCTTGCCAGATGTGTATCTGTTTTCTGTAAGCCGACTGTAGTTGCTGGGACTACACTAACTGGGAGATAACACCAGGATAGCCCACCATCCTGAGTTTGTTTTAACATGTAGATGGAGATGCCCTTCCATATACATATATACAAAGATTTAAAAATAAAATAACATGTGCCATGAAGGTCTTATATCTAATTTAAATTAATACGTTTTACCTGCACGTACGCATGTACACCATGTGTGCATGTATGGCTCCCACAGAGACCAGAAAAGAGGACAGCAGATCCTCAAGAACTGGTGTTACAGATGGCTGTGAGCCACCATGTTGGTTCTGAGGATCAAACACAAGTCTTCCGGAAGAACAGCCAGCGTTCATACAGCCTTGGAGCCATCTCTGCAACCCAGTAGTTTTAATGAACTAAAATTTGAATTTGGCTCAGCCATTTCACATCATTAAATTACAGTTTTTGTAATTGCAAAAGAGAAGTGGCAATGACCCAGCTTTGTAAGGCTACTAAATGCATATGAGTGACTTCGCATGGCACTCATGTTGGCGAAACAAAACCACTAATGAGAATCACAATAATGTGCTTGTGTTTTCACCCTTTCTTCTATGTTTTTCTTTCAGGAACATATTTAGCTAGAATCATTGGAATTTATATTAATGTGTCGTCATTATTGCTGAACTGTTAGGTCTCTATTCGGTACCAGCCTCCTGGCAAATTCAGCTAATTTGGAGATGTGTTATATCCAGACCTCTTAAATTTCAAAAGCCAAGAACCAAAAACCCACATATTTTTACAAGACTGTGTCGTGTTAAATTGCCCAACATGTGGGAAAATCTGTAGCACAGTCTGTAGTGGCATTCTGTTACTGTGTCTGGATCTACACCCGGTTCAGGTTCAGCAGGGAGCTTTCGAAAACGCCGTCTGGGCCGGATGCTCTGCAGAAATGCCCACGACCCTGTCAAGCTTTGCAACAACTCTCTGTGCTTCTTTCTTAGATAATGATGTTGAAAATGATCTTCAACCAGACGTCAGTCGAGCAATGCAAGACACAGACCGGAAAGGAGAAGGAGTGCAATTCCTTCCTGATCGCAGTTCGCCTGGCGTCGCTGAACCAGATCTTGGACCCCTGGGTTTATCTGCTGCTAAGAAAGATCCTTCTGCAGAAGTTCTGCCAGGTAGCGAACGCTGTCTCAAGCTGCTCTAGCAATGGACAGAAAGGGCAGCCCGTCTCATTAACTAACGAAGTAGTGCAGCCGTGAGAGAGAACATAGCTAGCGAGCACACACACACACACACACACAGCTTTTTGCAGCCAATGTCCCTAACCCTTACAGATTGAGGCATCTCTGGCATGCTGCTGTTTATGTGCTGGGATGGAATTTTTGATATAAAACTGGATGGTTTGAGAAGCATAGATAACCCCTCTGTGCCAAAATCCTGAAATACAAACAAAGGGAAAATCTGTTAGTCATAGTCTGGTATTTTGGGTCTCAGCCAGTTTTAGCTGAATTTGGGGTTACTTGTGACGAAACACTTATGATAAACGACCCGAAGATGCCTGGGGTAAGGATGGTTGCTGTTCCAGCACATTGTGTGTGGGGAGATTGGCGTGTAAACCCCTTGGGCAGGGGACCAGGTCACAGTGAATTATTTTGTCCAAGGATGTTGGGTGTGTTCTCTTTCATCATTGTCTCTGTTACTTTTCTTCTGACATATTTTCTCCCACTCAAAATTTAAAGAACCTAATTGTTTTTTTTAATGTATAATGTATCCACATATTCATTGTCTTGATGCTATTCAAATATTGTTCAATAGATTATTAGCTCATAACCTTACAAAACTTAACTTTGGTTGGGTTGTTATAGAAGTTTATTCCTTAATCCAATAAGTTCCAATTACTCTTGTTTCCAATAAGACCGTTTGCATCTACCCACTGTTGTGGGATGTTCTTCCCTTTGAACGCATTTTGCACTCTTAGAAGCCTGGAGGAGAGTCATGAGCAACCTAGGAGACTCGTGACCCAGTGTTTCAGAATGCTACCTGAAGACTGGATTGAGAACTGTGGGCCAGTTCTGTTCCCACCAGTGTCTGCCTGCCTTATAAGACAGGAATATTAATTCTGACTCCCCAGCCTTTGCCTTGTCTCAGGTTAGCGCTCTTCTTAATTCAGTTCCGCATCTGGCTGGCTTTTCACACAGCTTATGAGGGCACGGGATTGATGCTTTGGCTTAAGGTCTCCTTGTGTCACAGGTAAATTACAAGAAGCTTCAGGATTGGAGAGGTGAAAAGTTACCCCACAAACACTGTGCCCCTTCAGGGGCACCCAGACACTGTCCGTATTCTTTGGCAGCTTTGTTCTGTAACTGCTTTAATACACAATGTGAAAATTTTTTCTTGTGCATTATTGCGTCTTAGTTTCCTCAAAGCTGGAGTTTTCTTTCTGCTCATTACACAGTGGCATTTTCTTGTGGTTAGTACCAGTTTGAATGAGGGTTGATTGTAACTGTTACACTGTATCTGTTAGATTAATCATGCTTACTGGCCTAGGTCAGTTAGGATAATCTGTCTAAATTGTCATGTCAAACTGAGTCAGAATCTAAAGAACTGGTACCGCCCAGGATGGCTCCACAACCCATATGTGAAAATAAGACAAGAATAAACCTTTGCCATCCCTGTTATAAAACAAATATCCCTTTGATGTGCTTCATAGAATATAGGACAAAATTGTCCTCCCCCAATACTTACATGACCCTATAGCAAGTAGGCTTTGCTTTTGGGGTGCTTCCCAGCCCTCCTGTGATCAGGTAGATACACACAGTATAATTTTGTTACCTCTCCCCACACCTGCTGTTAATTCCATGGCTGAGTAAATGAGGTTCTCCCAAAACTTCTGCTCACTCTTGGGGCTGTTGACACATTTGTTACAGCTCTTCAAGCCCATAGTAAATGTCTTCTTATTTACATGAGTAAACAGAGGCATTTGCCGTGTTTCTGTGCAGCACATTGTCATTTGTGTTAATAATCTAAAGGATGTATTTCCAACTGGTAAAGGAGGTCACTATCAAAAGAGCATCGTTTTTTCATCAAATTGGAAAAAAACAGAAGAGGCTGAAACTTATCCTGGCCTGCTAAGTCAGTTCCTGCCAGGGATTCTGAGGTAGGAGAGAAGGAAAGGCTGCTTTTCAACAAGCTAGAGAGGAGGCAGAAACGAGAAACTGTGAGCTTTGTTACCTAGGAAGCCAGCGGTAAAATAAAAGTCCCAAGTGTTAAATGAAAGTGCTAAGAAGTAAAAGTCCCCCAGAGTCCTGGACAGTGGGAGTTCAGTGAGGTGCTACAGAGGCTCTTTGTGCAGGGAGAGTGCTTCTGCAGACAGAAGGGGGCATCTCTGTTTCTGAGTTCACGCAAGTCTTCTTTTTTCTGTAATATTTTTTATTGATTATTTGAAAATTTCACGTCACCAACCCTGAGCACTCTCAATTCCCAGCCTTCTCAAGTCCACCCCCATGTGACTGGCCCCCCACAAGTTGAGGAAGAAAAACAGAAAGCATGTCCGACTTGTGTTGCCCTCCTCCTCACCTCATCGAACTCTCGGTGGCCAGCCCCTTAAGGGAAACCGAGGCCTTCCCTACCTGCACCCCCACCAGGAGCCCTCAGTTTTACTACACCTCAGCATACTTACTGCAATTTTTAAGACTTCTCTTCAATGGCTTTCTGTCTACGCTGTTACTTTTGGGGTGCGGGGGAGGGGAGGAGTTGTCACAGAAGCCTTCTGTATCTCTTTCTTAATATGAGTCTGCAGTCATCAATACCATGGCACTCCAAAAAGCCCTCACGGTCAATTGACCAGTCTTTAAGTTCTCTTCCAAACTGCTGGTTTATCCATGCACACATAGGAAGAAGAGTGCGTGTTTAGGGTTAGAGCCTTTTCCTCAACTCGAAAGTATTTGTTAGAGGCCCAAAAACCCACACAGAAAGAACAAGTGAGAGAAATGTAGAAACACATGTAAAATTAGCAAGTGTCTGTAGCTTTCAAATGAATTTAGGCTTCATGTCATGTTATAGATGGGAGAGACTATATGTCTCAAATACAAAGAGTTAAGGTTTCAAGTAAAATGGATTTTAGTGGCTATCTTAAAAATACTCCTCAGTTGGAGAAACAAAAATGTATTACTGTTACTTTAGAGCCAAGCAAGGTGATGCCTGCCTCTAGTCACAGACTTCAAGAGGTACAGGCCAGAAGCTCACCTCACATTGAGGCTACTCTGGCTTACATAGTGATTTCCTGCCAGTCAGGCAACAAAAGACTGCATGTCAAAACAACAACAACAACACAACAACAACAACAACAACAACAAAACAGTGAGCTCTATGAAACTTGTCTAATGCTTTATACCAAGGCATTTTAAATCCGTATGTATACTCACAATAGGTTTAAACTATTCTTTTTTTAAATTTTTTTAAACTATTCTTATATAAAAGTTATGTGTATATTTCTGCTTAACTCTTCCTCATTTCATAAAAGATCTGACAGGTTACAGAAAAATTATAGACTGTCCCACAAGTTAATGGCAAGACTTAAAGTCCTCACAGAGAGGACTCAAAATGGTAGCCCTTTGGCAGTGTCCCAGATGCTTACATTTCCAATGGCTTTGACCCTTTATTTAAATCAATGGTTTTCATAGTTTCATTGATTGGAGGCCCCAAGTTAGTGGCTGGATATCAGCTTTCCCAGAATAAAAAAATTATTCAACTATTCATTAGTTCTTTGGAGTTGAGATCAAACCAGAGATGAAAACATAGAAAAACTTTGCTCTTCTAAATTTCCTGGCATGTGTGTTGCCAGTTAGCTCTCGAGCGCATGCGATGTGGGGAGGAGTGGCAAGCCACCCTGCAGAGTGCTTGTTGCTGTAAATACAGGAACAGCTTAACTAGAATAATTAAAATGTGGCTCATCCACCGAGCCCTAGGCACCAAGCCCTAGGCTGTGGCAGAGTATCGCAGATCATCACTTGGTGTTTGTTTTGTAGTTCTTAAAAACTGAAATATGTCAAAATTGAAACCAAAATAAGTGTTAAAAACTTTTGCGCCTTTGATTAAGCCCAGAGGTGCATTTTCTGTGGCAATAAAATGCTGATGAGAGTTCACAGTATTGCATATGAGAGCATTACAAAACTTAAAAGTCAACCCAAGGAAGCAGTTGGCAAGCAAAGCACCAACCAGAGAGTTGAGGAGGCCATTTCCTTCAAGTACCACATTTGTGATCCCTGAGGTGAAGGTCATGTGTCTGCCTGTGACCTCTAGCTCCAACCGTCACGCTGTGATGCCATAAACAGAGGATGTTCTCTGTTTAGTGAGGAGAACTTACCACATGCCTCTCAGTTGCCTACATGTCTGAGTTGCAATTGAGACAAAGAGTATTATTTCCAGGAGCTTCTCTACGGCCAGCTGTGTGTCCTCAACATTTCACAGCACGTGGGCTGGCCTCCCACACCCACCCTTGCCACTGTTTTACACACATGGCCTGGCCTTCCTCAGCCTGCCTGCTTGTCCTCTCAGACAGCACAGAGGACAGACATACTTGCTGTAGGTGAGGCTCATGTTGCTTGTTTCTAGACAGCTTCAATGCGGCAATTTTAGGAAGGAAAGAGAGGGAGGAAAGGAACTAAATCAGCCTTTTCTATGCTTTTTTAGTATCTTGGAAATACTTCCACATCTAATATCCCTTTTAAATGTGACATGTTGGATCCTGGTGTGAAATGCTTTACACTTAAAGTATGTAGTTTTTGGTTTTTGTTTTGTTTTGTTTTTTTAAGTAAGCAGATCTTTGGACAGTGTGTAGTCACCAAAATTGAGCAATCATTAAAAAAAAAAGTTTCCTTTTGTAGTTTTCAGATTCTGGGGGGAAAATGATGTTTTTGTTTTTGTTGTTGTTGAGAAACCAGGGAAGATGCATGCAATTCACATACTCTTCAAGATGCTTGAAGTTTTAAAAAGGATGACCACGAAGGTGTGCGTGGGGTGGGGAACGTGGGGACGGTGGTGAGACTTGTCCACAGCAACCCATTAAAATCCTTGGTCCTTTAAGGCAGAACTCAGAAGCAGAGGCAGGGAGGGGCTTCGTCTAACTTTACACACTGCTCACCCAGAAGCAAAGAGGTGAGGGTATTCACTCAGATAACCACTAAATGAGAGAGAGAGAGAGAGAGAGAGAGAGAGAGAGAGAGAGAGAGAGAGAGAGAGAGAGAAATTAACCTATTGTCACATTACTGTGGTCTGCTCACAGCTAACAGGATCCCACTGTCTGGAGTGGGCTACTGGCTACACCTGCACTTTTAGCTCCACTGAAGAGATCAGAGTAGGGAGCCGCCCCCCTCACCCCCCCCCACCCCCCCCCCCCCCCCCCCGCCTCTCTCCCTCACTGCTTCATCCCCACATGCTTGGCTGTGCAAGAAGGAATGTTTTGCCACCTTGTGTAAAGCTTTTTGGATATTTCTCTGCAGCATATTTAAATATACCTACTGTGTGTTTTATAGGCTGATGACCTACTGTGTGTTTCATAGGCTGATACTAATACTGTGTAGACAGAATGAATGTGTAAGATGCATGTCAGAATTCTGATAGCATCCAAGGACAGCTTGTCTGTTTATTTAATAAATGTTTGTTATTTATGTTGTCTGCCAAATGAAAATAAAGCAAATGATATAAAGTGTCCCTGTCTTTATTTCCTAATCTCAGGAATGTTTTCTTGCTGGGGATATTTTGTTCACACTGGTATTAAGCATCTTGCTGATCTCCTAACTGCTATGCTCGGTGAAATGACAGCCAGTGTCTTGCAATAGCCGTGTCCTCCCTGCATAACCTAATGCAGCACTTCACTGATTCTCTGCATGCTGGAGAGGCGCTCTGTCTGCATTTTCAGCATGCAGCCTCTCCTCAGGTTGCTGTTTTTAACACAAAATCTCACTCATAAATTAAACTCTTTCATTGCTCTTGTGGATACTGGTATAAACTACCACTGGTCCCTAAGATAAGAACACTCCTTGTGCATATCAGTGTCTGATCAACAGTCCCCACTGCTGGATTCATGTACAGGTAATGACCAGGCTTCACCCTGCTCTGGAAATCCAGACCTATTAAAACTAGTGCACTGAGCCCGCCTTCCTTCCTTTCCTAAGACAAGGCTACTAGGACAAAATCTGTTTCTTGTTCCTCTCACATTGGAGTTGTAAGTGCAGGACCCCCACTCTGCATTATGCACAGCTCAGGGAAAGTCGTTATAGCCAGAGTGGGTATGTCTGACTAGAAATCCCCAGCACAGTGATGGGGAACCTGCTGTCCATGGGCTGTGATGTCCCTGGATTTGTGTCCTGGGCAGCAGGAGTCAGTTGTTCTTTGTGCTGATAGCTGTTGAGTGAATGCTGCTGGCACAGGTTGTGGAGAGTCTGGGCCAGCGCCTCAGGTCTGTACTTCTGCTTGTAACTTCGTGTACCTGTCACACATTAATGTCTGGATGGTGATAGAACACCAGGATTAAAATTTTAATCCCTCACTCTTTGCATGGCCCAGTGGGATGGCTGAGCAGGCCAAGGCGCCTGCTGCTAAGCTTGATAACCTGGGTTGGATCCTGGAGCTCCACATGATAGAGGGGGGGCCAACTCCAGGAAGTTGTCCTCAGACTTATACATGCAGCCCTGGCACATGGGCGCACACACACACACACACACACACACACACACACACACACACACACATACACAGGCAGGCAGGCAGACAGACACAGACAGGCACACACACAGACACATGCACAGACGGAGACACAGACACATGCATATATACACATACAACAAACAAAAGATATGTAGTTCATACTTTGTACTTACAATCACACACACACTCTCACACACACACTAAACAGATAATACGTAGTTCACACTTTGCGCTTACAACCTAGTGGAAGAAAGGGAGAGGATTTGACCAGAGCTACAAAATTACTGAGACAGGCAAAGTATTGTGTTTTGGAGAAAAGAAACAGCTGCTACCCTGGAGGGAGAAGAGGATGTTAGAGGTCTTTTCATGTCACCTCTCCAGAAGCTACAGCTTTCCAATTAGTCCCACCCACCTCTAACTCCCAAAGAAGAATTGACCAGGCCACTCAGCCTGGGCACTGCAGACACACTGGGGCAGATTGTTTTTTTCTTGTAGGAATGTTAAACAGCATGTGGGCCTTTACTCACTAGATACCAAGACTTTGTCCTTAATGGGGACAAGAAAATTTGCCCTCAGACTGCCAGTTAGACATATTGGTCTGCAGCAGAAACCATGCAGGCTACCGGATAAGACCTGATAGGCTGAGGTCAGATGCCCGGGCAGGGAGGGGAGGGGAGGGGAAGGGAATAGGGTGGAAGAGGGAGGGAGGGAGGAAACAGGAAAATATAATGAAGGGGATAGCAATTGGGATGTAATGTGAATAAGTTATAATAAATAAGGGGAAAAAAGGAAGGAAGGAAGAAAAGAAAGGAAGGGGCCGTGGATCCAAGTGGGTGTATGTCCCCTATGGTGGTGTTTCCCCCGAAGTCTGACCCTAGAATATGTGTGTGTGACTGTGCGAAAATGCAGCACCACAATGTCAGTGACGCCTGGATCACAGTGGCCTGACCGGCTTCTGTAAGCTCATAAGCCTATTCGTAGAAGGGGAGGTACACTCTCTCAGGAGTATTTTCTTTCTATTGATGCCTCGACATCCATTCTGATGTCCCTTTCTGTGTTAATTCTCTGTAACTGAGGACACATTTCATGGCAGCTGTCCTGTAGAGCTTTGCTTTAAGGGATCATTCACCTGCCTGGTGCACGTGAGGGAACTACAGACCATGCATTTCCTCAGAAGATGGTTTTTATCACAGGCAGTGGATATTGAGGAAATGTCTCTGGGTGAGTTAACCAGGCTGATCCCTCAGACAGAATTATTACCAAAGGCTTTGATAGCACATTTGGTCCCCTCCTTGTGTGCAGTGTAGAGGACCTCTGAGCTGTGTAGTATAGCCACCACCACCAAGTCCATCTATGGGCTTCCTTGGGAGTTGGTGGACACAGGCTAAGGACTCTCACTGAGTTTCTTCATGAGTCAAGAACTGAGTAAACTTCCTTGTTTTGTTAAAAAAAAAAAAAGCTGAAAGCTGAAGTTGTAACCAAGTCAATATGTTTACTACCCAGGGGCCATCCACACTCCTTGACACCTCAATTGAGACCCATGGGAACAGACAGAAAGACACAGGGCCAAGTGACCTCATCACACTGTCATTAAAATCTGCCATTGCAGGATGATAAGATAGAGCCTGACCAAACCTAGGGAGACAAATGTGCTTTTCTCACTCTGAACAGGATCTCTCTCTCACCATCCCCCAACCCGCAGTGCTAGGAACCAAATACTAGCCAAGCATTACATTAAGTAGGTGATCCCTCAAGACAATGTTTTTTAAAAACAAAAATTATCCAGTGACTCATTTGTCTCAACACAAAGAGGATTTTTTTTGTTTCACTTTGTGCTGAGTCAGCAAGAGCAGCCCAAATCAATATTCAGAATTTATAAGAAGTACAGTCCTAACCCTGAGTACAGTCCACACACAAACAAGCTAATGATTAGAATGTGACGTGGCTAGGATGTGTAAGTAGGCACAACTCTATTCACAGTTCTGCATGAGCTAAGCATGTGTGTTGCTATTTAAAATGCAGGCTCCAGGGAGGACCGAGCGGATCCAATCTTTGCACAGGAACACAAGGCATACACACACCCTTCACACTGAGCCATTGCCTTTAGAAGAGGCTGCACTATAGTTTATGGTCTAGGGGGAAGTTCAGAGTGCTTTGTGAAATCTGTCTCTGCATTGCTCTTGCTTCATACATAAAGACAGAAATGAAATATTAGAACCCTCAAAAAAATCCATCAATGAAAAAGTAGCTGTCAGGTGTGGAAGTGGGCTGCATTCAGGATGTGGGGCCGACTTGCAAGGCTGTAGAAGTGTTTGTACAACAACGCATGAGGGTTCTCAAGGGTAGGTGGTTTGGAGAAGAGTCACCAAATGTCTTTTTTTTTTTTAAAGAAAAGTGATGGCTTATTGTCACCTACTTTTGCTGGGTGTTTTTGTTTTTGTTTGTTTGTTTTGTTTTTGTTTTTGTTTTTGTTTTTAGACAGGGTCTCTGTATAGCCTTGGTTGTCCTGGACTCACTTTGTAGACCAGGCTGGCCTCGAGCTCACAGAGATCCACCTGCATCTGCCTCCCAAGTGCTGGGATTAAAGGCATGTGCCACCAGGCTTGGCTACTTTTGCTGTTTTCTGAGCATTGAAAAATTCCCCCTAACAGAGTAATTTTCAGAATTGTGGTGACAAAAGTAATTGTATATAAAAATAACTGTTAATATAATGGCCAAGAGTGATTACTAACCTAAGTGCTGTTCACCCAATAATTAGGGTTGCTCATCAACGGGTCTTCCCTGGGCTGCGGTCATTTCAGTATTCCTGATAGAATCCATGCATGAGGTTAATTGTGTAAATATTCTTAACAATCTTTCAAAGAAAGTCATTTCCCAAAAAAAAACAGTTTCTAAGTTCTTGTGAAAAGTAGTAAAAGAGGAAGTCTCCCACCCTGGGCAAGGAGTTACAATGCCAAGTAACAGTCAGACTGTCACTTACTAGTTATTTTCTTGATAAGCCATCAAATTTTCCAGCCAAGCCATGACTATTAGGGCAAGTGGAACAAGAGAGTCTCAGGTCTTACTGAGAGGCCTGTTCCTTGCTGCACTAGGGGAGCCCCATCTGAAAGCTAACATGGCGGTTCTGTCTCCCCTGCTCCTCCCTTCAGCTTTAGGCACTCCCTGTCATCAGAAACCTTAAGCACTCTTAGAAGGCTGGTCCCTGTCCAGATGGGGCACGTGATTTAGGATAGCCACTCCATTTCTTTTGGCTTTATCTTTAAAACAAGGGCTTGCTGCACGTAGGTGCGGTCTTCATGTTGAAAAACTTAACCTCTCGGTCACTGTTCATTATAACTCAACTGTGTAGTTTTTTTCCCCGAAATAAGTATTTTTTTTCTTAAACAATACACTTTTGGTAATAGTATAATTTGAAAAAAAAAATACCCAGAGAAAAGAGAGTGTGTTGCGAGATAAATATGGTCCAAGTTCACGGTGTTCCTAAAATTATGTTTCTAAAGCCCTTCAGTATGTGTAATGAATTTGCCAGTAAAATACCGTTATAAAAAGGCAAATAATGCCAAAGGCTTCTCACAAGCCTTGAGGTCCTCGCTCAAACCTTGCAGCTCTGCGTGGCTTGGAGATTGCTGTCCTAGCACATTTTCACTGCTACGTTTCTAACTAATGTGTATGTTGCTTGTGTTGTTCAACCATTATTAAATGCCACATGCCGACCTTGGTTCTCTCTGCATCCTTTCTCTCGTTGTAAATAGAATACAAATTTAATACATTCCTTTCATCCATCCTAATTGGATGCCCTGTCCTCTACACCCCATGTCTTGATTTTTTAAAAAAATTATTCACTATTTTGATGGCATTTGCTTTCAAAATGGTCTTCTGATTAGGAAAACGTGTCAAGAGCCAAACCTTCACCTGGGCATGGTGGCACATGGTGGCATCCCAGCACTTGGATGGTTAAGATAGATAGATTTGAAGTTGAAATCAGCACAGACTGTGGGCCTGTCGCAAAACAAAACACAGATGAACAAAAGTTATGATTCCTGGGCATCTTCAGGTGAATGTGAGCAAACCCAAGGTCATGGTAACAACAGTGTAGACTTCATTTCATGATCCTGTTTTTTTTCATGGGGCCTACAGATCCTGTGCCTGGGCCACAAGGTAGGACTTGTTGAGAAGGAGTCTGGGGTCCATTAGAGGCTACTCTCCAACTATGTACATAGATGGAATGTGAGCAAAGCTGAGATTCACACCTGCTCTCAGCTGACTTAAATATCACGAATCCTTGACCAAAGAATTGCCCCAGCTGTGGGCATTTCTGAAGCTCCCAGCTGATCCCTGAGGGTGTGTTCCTCTGAGGCTCTACTCAAAGAACGGCAGACCATCTTCAGAAGCCGTAACGAGCCAGCTTTTCCAACAGGATTGGCTACGCCAGCAAACAAGAGTCTCATCAAAAATTGGTATGCCCATGTGTCTAATCTGCGCATGCTCACAGTGCTGCAAACGTCCGGGTTCTTCCTCCTTAGATGCGTGAGCAGTGAAGGGGAGACCTGCTTGGGGGTGGCGGGTGGTTGACTGAAGTGGCAGACACTTCCTGCCCAGGCCTGCGGGTTTTGCAGAAGTTAAAAGCTTGTCACGTGTGTTTTATTCAAGATCACATCTCCCAGCCCATTTGGTTTTTGCTTCTCTGGTTTTTAGCATGGGAGAGAAGCTGAAAAGTGAAAGGCTAGCGGTCAGGACTGCAGCTCCACTGTCAGCAGCGATGTCGTGCCCTCTGCCCGATTTTGAAACTTGCTCTACTAACTTGTGCCTTCAAGGTGCAACTTTGGATGCAGGCTGTATTTTGTCTTTGAGAAAGAGAAATAATTCCTGATTTTCTTTTTTGGGTTTTCCTTCGCTTGTTGCTTAACAGGCAGAATCTACGTGGTGCGCTAGCTTTTTTTTTTTTTAAGATTTATTTATTATTAGTATGTATACAGTTCTCTACCTTCAGGCCAGATCACCTTATAGATGGCTGTGAGCCATCATGTGGTTGCCGGGAATTGAACTCAGGACCTCTGGAGGAGCAGTCAGTGCTCTTAACCTCTGAGCCATCTCTCCAGCACGTGCGCTAGCTTTTTATTCTTGTTTTCTTCTCGGTGCTTTCCAGTTCCTGGTCAGACTGTCTAGAACATTTATCTACTGTTTCCTTTTCCCAAGGGGATAAAGTTTAAACATCTCCAAATTCAAATTCTACCGTTACTGTGACGTGAATTCTGAAGGCAAACTACCCAAAGGGCTCGTGAGTTGAAAGTTGGCACACAGTGCAGTCTGTACTGATCCCATCTCTTATGATAATCTTGACTATTTCAACATAAATGCAGCCCTCAGGCATCTGGGGAATCCAGTGAGGTTTATTCAGAATGGCTTCAACACATTTCTTATAGTTATTTAAAATTTTGTTTTTACTAGGCTGGAGTTAATGAAATCAAATTAAACGAGTTGCTTAGGAAAATGAGCCGTGATGTCCCTCTGCTGGCCAGTTTCTCTGCAGTTTGCGTTGAGTATGGCGTCTAGAAGTCTTCATAGTAGTTATCAGTAATTATATCATTTTAAAATTACATAATAATTGATGGATCTCATCTCATGGAAGCAGGTTTCGATAAGACAGTGGTTAAGAAACCGAAGCAGCAAGGGAAGACTGTATCCCATGGTTTCATTGCAGAGAGTACAGTCCTCTGTCTCTTTGAATGACGAAAGGCCCACTCAGATAATGTTGTGCCCGGCACAGGCTGTGCCGAGAGGAGAATATTCTAGAGGCAGGAGGCAAGCAGGTTGCCAACTTGATCGGTGGGGTCTGTGTTTGGAACGGAAGTGCCGTGGGAGTACTGTCAGGGCTATGGGGGCATGTGTGTAGGTCCAAAACGGTCTTAATAACTGTGGGATTTTAAAGAAACTGTAAAATCCCATAACCTTTTTGTATGAAGAAGTATAGTACTTTACCTTGCAGGGCAGCTGTGAGGGGACACCCGTCTGGAGGGAGAGTTGCTGCCTCAGCAGCAGGAGATAAAGTGACAGCTGCAGCAGCACCAACTTGGGAAATCCCTCACACAGGACAGCCTGACCCCAGGGCTCCTGCCTGGCTGTGTGGCCTTCAGAGACCTAGCCGGGTAATGTTGTATCCTAGAACGCAGAGCGTAAAATTAGCTCTGTTAATTTACTCATCCGCCCATCTTAATGAAACTAATGTCATCTTTTCTAATCTTGAGTTCAGCTATAAGTGGATGCAACAGTTTTATACGATAAGTCATATGGTTGTAATCCTAGCACTCAGCGGGGCAGAGGCAGGTAGATCTTTGTGAATTCTAGAGCAATTTGCTCTACAAAGCAAGTCTAGGACAGCCAAGGCTGCGCGGAGAAACCTTGTCTCAAAAACAAACAAACAAACAAACAAAAAGACATGTACTGTAAGCATTTCATGAAACTCCAACATAAGCAATCAGTAGAGGTCCTTCATTTCTGAGAATTATTAATATTGAAGTGAAGCTTAGAAGTCAAGTGTTTCAGTCTTCAAATGAAGCTAAGTGTATCCACCAGTGTGTAACATCCGCCCTATCAACCCACCGCACGGTAAGAGATGAAGGGTGTGGAGCAGCTCCATAGAAAATAGGAGAATTTATAGAAAACAGCAAACCAAGCATATCTGGGTGCCTTGTTTTATTTTATATAACACGCTATTGCTATGCAGCTTGGGCTGACCCGGAACCGGTGATCCCTCCGCCTCAGCCTTCCAAGGGCTGGCTTTACAACATGCACCACCACGCTTGGCTTACAATCAAAATTTCAATGTCTCTTTGTGAGATAAAGAACCATGTAGCAATTCAGAAAGGATCATTAGCGGAGTCCCTGTATCCCCTCCCCTCAGCAGAGCTCAGGCTGGCCAAACCCATCTGTGATTCACAGCATTGGCTGGTACAGACTGGCATGACACACCTGCCGCCTCGTGGCTTCTAGTTCGTAGGGACTGTGAGTGTTGTGAAGAGGCAAACCTGTCAGCATTGCATGCCCGCTTCTTCATAAAGTATTTACCCATTCTAATTGTCACCGTTATTTCATGTATAAAGTCAACAACAGACCTATCAAGATGAAGACAGAACAATATTTTGTATGCACATAAGATAATTTTTTGTCTGTCTAGTTATGGAGGAATTATCAAATAGAACTATCAAAGAATGCTTGGACCACACTGCATTTGAGAAAAAACATGAAGTCATCAGATGTGTTCGGTTAGGACAGAATCAATCACATTTCCCTTAGCATTTGGGGTCTCAGCAATCCGCTGGTCCTGAAGGTCCCACTTCTCTCCTGGCTTTGATGCTGTAAAAAGAAGGGATGTGTGAGGGTATTTGATTTGTGTAGGTTTGGATTACCAATTGAATAAGTGACCACTTGGTTTCTATATCCTCCACATAGCTGTAATGAACATTGTTAACATGAGGCTACGTCCCTGGGAGTTGAACTTTGCTCTCCTACATCCCAGACTTAAGATTACTTGATTCTTTAACACAGTCTCAGTTTTTATTCATTATATTTAGAGCTTCAATATCCCCCCACAATATAAGTAGCCTTATATGTACTTTCCATTACAATTACAATATATATTCAGGTGTGAAATTCCAACCACGGAGAAAAGCAGAGAGCAGAGGAAAATTGTATGATGACATTCAGAGTAAGCCACCATCCATCCCTTTGAAGTGCTGGTCTTTGAAAGTCTCTCCTTAAGCATAACTATAAACAGCAGCCAAGATGGAGTTTCTATGTGTTTAAGGAGTGTGACATGGAAGCAGGTGTGTTTCAATACTGCAAAGGGTGAAAAGTTGCTACAGAGAAAGTTTGACTTGATGTAAATAAAATAAAACAAAAAGCCAAACTAATGTGGCCCAAGATAGAAAGGTGCACTTGAAGACCCAGTAAGCTTCTTGACCCTGTTTTGTGTCCTGCAAATGCTGGGCAACCAGAGGGGAGCTAGGAGGGGACACAAATACTTTTCTAAGGCTCCACCCAACTCCGGATTTCAGGGTCCTATGAAACAAACCAGCTGTAGAGTGGCTACGAGTCTGAACTGGTGTGAACGAAGCAGATTTATCAGAGTTTAGCAGTTGAACTTAGCAGTGTCTGTCACCAAATGTCTTCCCCTGAGACAAATATTTTCTGTGTGATGCTAAACTCTCTGTACTGGTAGTCTGGATAGGCGGTTATGTTCATTTCTCCAGTTTGTATTTTTGTCTGAAAAATTCTGTTCATACAAACAGAGAAAAAGTTAAAAGAGCCACAGCGATTATTTTCCAGTAGTTAAATGAGAACATCTAGCATTCATAAATATGAGAGACAGATTCGCTTCACTATAAAATGCTCATGAAAACATGGACTTGGAGCCAGGCATGGTGGCGCATGCCTTTAGTCCCAGCACTTAGGAGGCAGAGGCAGGCAAATCTCTGTGAGTTTCGAGGCCAGTCTGGTCTACAAAGTGAGTCTAGAACAGCCAAGGCTACACAGAGAAACCCTGTCTCGAAAAACCAACCAAACAAACAAAAATGGACTTGGTCCAACTCGGCTAATTAATTGTTTATCCTGATCATTTTTATTATGTATATGTATAATACATATTTTATTATGTATATGTATTATAGTTAATAGGATAAACCCATTGTGAACCTCTCTCACCAAATTTTTGTGTGGCATTACCAAGTATGTGAAGTGTTTTAAGTTTAAAAAGAGAGAAATAGAGTTTTAAATATAGGAACGAATGAATCATTGGATTTAGATCTTTGGGGAAGCACTACAAGTTTGAACTAATATAAGGAACCGATACATTTACATAACCAGAGTGGGTTCTTGTCTTTGTTTTTTTTTAAACCAACAATAGGGTTTCTCCCTCCCTCTCCCTCTCTCTCTCTCTCTCTCTCTCTCTCTCTCTCTCTGTGTGTGTGTGTGTGTGTGTGTGTGTGTGTGTGTGTGTATGGTGTGCACGTGTCCTGAAGCATCTGTGTGGGGTAGGCAACCTCATGTGTTGTCTTCAGATGTCATCCACTTTGTTTTGGACACAGGGTCTCTTGACTTGGATCTTGCTGATTTGGCTAGACTGGATGGTTAGACAGCAAGGTGCCTCCCCGTGCTGGGATTAAGGGTGCATTCAACCCAGCCCTTTCATGTGAGCCCAGAGACTGAACGAGGTCATTGTACTCGGATCGGTAGAATAAACCATGGTTTTCAGATTAGTCAAGCTCAGGAGCCATTCTACTCAACTACTCAACAACCTCACTACAGCACAGACTCTGGTGCGGATGTCTGTTTTTTGCAGAGGCCTGTGATGTCTCTAAGCATTCCCTGAAGACATCCTCTCTGTGCAGAGTACTATGTGCTCTGTGAGGTCACACCTCATCAAAGGAAGCCGAGGGTTGTTGTTCTTTTAGGATCTCGTTCTGCTAGATCAACACTCACCCTCTCACTCCTTCCAGACTTCATCACACACACACACACACACACACACACACACACACACTCACACTCACACATGCACACACAGAGAGACACATATACAGAGTTACACATGCACACACACAGAGATATACACACACACAGAGACAGAGAGTCATACATGCACATACAGACACACACATACTCACACACATGCACACACACACTCACACATACAAATGCACATACACATACAGAGAGTCACACATGTACACACACACACTCACACATACAGATGCACATACACACATACAGAGAGTCACACATGCACACACAAACACACACACACACACACACACTCACACTCACACATGCACACACAGAGAGACACATATACAGAGTTACACATGCACACACACAGAGATATACACACACACAGAGACAGAGAGTCATACATGCACATACAGACACACACATACTCACACACATGCACACACACACTCACACATACAAATGCACATACACATACAGAGAGTCACACATGTACACACACACACTCACACATACAGATGCACATACACACATACAGAGAGTCACACATGCACACACACACACACACACACACACACACACACACACACACTGTCCAGTGGGGCTGTGGACTCATGAACGACTTCCCAGTCCATGCTAGGATGTTCACCAGCTCAGTCTTGTGCAGGCAACCGCAGCTCCTGGTGTTCAGGAGAACAATGGCTCTGACTCTTACCATCTTTCTACTCTCTCTTCCCAGTTGGTCCCTGACCTTGCAGGAGTGTGTGCATAGATGTCCGGGTTTTGGCTCAACACTCCTTAGACACTGACTCTCCGCACACAACTCTCTTAGAGTTGTGAGTTTCTGTGCTAACCACTGTCCACTGCACAAAGAAACCTCACAGATGGTGCTGTGGTAGGACCACTCTCTGGGCAGAGAGGGAGGAGTTTGGAGGGCAGCTGGAAGTTAAGTGTGTTTAGCAGAGTAATGATAGTAGATTCAACCCTGGGGCCTGGGGGCTCCTAAGAAATGGGTTCTTGGCCAGATTTCTACAGTGCCTGCGGAGAGGGCCTTAAGTCCCACTGGAATGTATTTGTTTACCCCCAGGATATTTGTGCACCCGTGGGCCCAGCTTGCCAGGCCAGCCACTGTTTTAGTTACAGGGTGTGGGTTTGACTGCTGCCGATTCCCCCTAGCAGCCTTTGTTATAGCACCATTGTGTATGGAAGCTACGATCCCTGGTTCCTGACTATATAAACAGTGCAACTGGGCAGCTGTCAGCCTCTGCTCATGTCTACAAGTTAGGGATAATGTTTTCCAAGGTAATTAAGGGAAGTGACCTAGTATAGCCATACCTGACCCACTACGGCCAATGTTTACACTAAACAGCACGAATACATTTGTAGAAATGCCTTCATGGTAATTTCAAGAGTGGTTAGTAAATTATGAATTATGATTATAATAAAATATCAATGTGCTAGTCATTTATGGTCATGGAACTCAGCAGTTTTTGAGGCACTTAAATATATGTAACTTTGTTTCATTGGATGTTTTAGGTAGATGCAGAAAATTATTCTTAGTTTTTACAGATAAATTAAGAGAAAGACTAATATATCAATCGACTAAATAAACCATAAATAAACAAAATTGTTACTTGCCCATTAAAATAAATCGGTTATAAAAGAAAAATCACATCAAGAGTGGGTGCAGTGTTTGAATCAAACTTTGCTGAAATGCCCTCTCCCCGTTTGCTACAGCAAGTATCTGCCCCTCTTAGCAGAGTCAGACTGTAGTTCCTTCATAAGCCTTTGCTGTGTCCCAAATAGAAGGTTGTATTTTATCCAAAGCTAGCAGGGCGTAGGCTCAATTTCTCATTCCCGAGGCGTCCAGAGGCTGGGGTCCCAGCTTCTCTGGAATCCTGGCAAACTGGCTGGCCACAGCTCAGCCTTGTGTTCCTTTATTTATACGCGCCCCTTTTTCTCCTTTTGCATGAAGACCCAAGTCATCAATGCTTAGACTAAATCTTTCCTCTCTCTGCAGAATTCAGAGCCAATGGCTCTCCCCTCTGCTCGGTCCCTCAGCTGTGTCTGTGATGGTTTCTTCTACCCCTCCCCCACACCCCTCAGCTTGACCCACCTCCCTCTAGACCCGTGAATAACGAACCACACCCTTAAGTTTGGCGCTCTGACCTGTCCCGTTCCCTCTTCTCCCCACGTGCCCAGCCTCGATGTCAGTAAAGGCTCTGAAGTAGAAATACTTAGCAGGTATAGAAAAACTCATTGAATTGAAGGATCACAACAGTGCTGCCCATCAATAAGTACAAGGATTTTTGGGGTGCCCAGCAGAAAGAACGATAGAGTTCACAGAAGTTACTACAGCACTAGGAAGCAGCGACTCCGCCTGGCACAGCGGTCATAGCACCATCATTGGCAGAACCCTACGCCACATTTCTGAGGTAAGGTAAGGGGAGAGCATGGTCAGGACTGACTCAGAGTCCCCAGAAAAGCCTCAACTGGGAGGCAGGCAGCTGAGAGCAGAGTACCTAGGCCGGAAAAGATGGGCAGCTGTGGTGAGCCCGAGGCTTGGCTACACCATGCACTGAACCCTGGACTCAGTACCCCTACTCCCGACCCATTCAGTGGTCCAGGTGTGGAGGCGGGGGGCTGTTAAGGGTTGACGAGTCATTTCTGTTCCTGGAACCTTTTATGAAAAGGCCTTTCATGGCGAGGCTGTGATGGGTGGACACTTCCGAGGTATTTCCTGCTTCTGTGGTTAACAGCCCCCACGGTTATTCCCAGATCTTTCCCTTTTCATCACGGATCCAGCTCACACTGGGATTTTCACTACCTCCCTCCAACCCTCCGATCCACAGGCTTTCCTACACTCCTTAGCCCTGGCCTTCTATGGGGTCTGCAGCAGCAGAGACAAGGCTGCTGCCTAACCGCACAAAATGTGCATTTCTGTCCAAGACCACTTCCCTCTTCAGCACATTATGGATTCCTCAGAAAACGAGTGTAGCACAGGGCTCTCCCAGCTCTTCAACTACCACATAGTCGTTGCCTGAACATTACACACCAGACTTCCCTTGTCCCGCTTGCAGTTCCCCCTTTAAGAAAGACAGACAGTGACAAACCGGGGTGGGCAAAGGTACAGTAATGATACCAGAAGCCAAGTAAACTCGAGATATGTGTTCCACTACGGAGAAAGGAAACGTAGAGTTCTTAAAGAATCTTTGGTTTGGGGAAGAAAAGGTCTACCCAGAGTTAAGGTCCACATTCAATGTTAGGAGCGGGAAGGACTTAATTTTGGAGGGTCTCTTGTGTGCCTGTGTGAGGTAGGGCACCAAAGGCTGAGCCACTGTGCAGGGTGACCTTTTAAATTATTCCTTCAATATCTGAGCCCTAAGGGGAAACTGGTAAAAAAAAAAATGAGGCAAGTTTGCTTGCTCACAGAAGGCTCACCTCTTTCTTGAGGGGAGGGCACACTTTGGGATTTTTAAAAAAATATTTATTTATTTATTTATTTATTTATTTATTTATTATGTATAGAGTGTTCTGCCTGCATGTACACCTTCAAGCCAGAAGAGAGCATCAGATCCCATCATAGATGGTTTTTAGCCACCATGTGGTTGCTGGGAATTGAACTCAGGACCTCTGGAAGAGCAGTCAGTGCTCTTAACCACTGAGCCATCTCTTTGTGCAGACTTCTGCAATAGAGATCCACAGGCCCAGGACACAGTGCTGAAGCCAGTTATAGGCTGTGGCAAGCTTGTGTTCCTTAGAGTTGAGTTTTCCTACGTCATATTGGAGAAGGCATGCGTGTGTGACGGCTTGTATGTGTCTGTGTGTATTCGTGTGCCACTGTGTGTGTGTGTCTTTGTGGGTCTGTGAGTATCTCTGTGTGTCTCTATGTGTCATATAGCTGGATTGAGCACTGCATCCTGGACCTGGGGGATCTCTACTGCCCTATATGGCTGCAGAAGTCTGTGGCACACCTCACACCAAGATCCCAAAGTGTGCCCTCCTCTCAGGAAAGAGGTGAGCCTTCCATGAGCAAGAAAACTTGCTTCATTATTATTATTATTTTTCACTGCCTCCTGGTCCAATGCAATTGCCTGAGTGCCAGCCATTGAGTCTACTTTCTGAGGGGCGGAGGGAGGAAAGTAAAGAAAGGCATGCCTCTCTTCCTTAAAACTCTCAGAAGTCTCATCACTTCTATCTACATGTGATTGGCCAGAATTTCATCACATGACCACAGCTAACACAGAGAGAACACGGAATGCATTGGTATCTAGTTAGTGATGGACACTTTCACAAAGAAGGGGAGAGTAGCTACTGGGAGCCACAAGCTTTGCACACTGCAGGGAGTGAGTGGCCCTGTGATGTCTGTTCCCTGTGGGGGTTATTTAATGTCCGGGTATCTGTTCAGACTCTGGCTGAGGGTTGTAGTTAGTGTGACTTTCAGACTAAAAAATGCGAGATAATAATGATTCACTACATTGTTTTATATCAAAGGATATTTGCTCCCATTGTGAACCCGAAGACTGTGAACTGTAAAAACCTGTTTCTAATTGTGGTGTGGCTCAGACTTTGATGCTAGAACTTTCTGTTTACTGTAAGCAAATCGTTGTAGTATGGCTCAGCCTTAGCATACACCTTTAATCCAAGAGCATTATGAAAACAGGATTAAATAAAGTTAAGCCTAGGTCAAGAGGGAGAGTAAATGACAACACTGACAGCAAATAAACATAGGGGGAAAACATAGAGAGTGAGAGGAAGTCTGGAGGATAGAGAGACACACAGGAAGTAGAAAGGAGGGACATTGACTTAAAGGGTATTTGAGACAGTGTGGAGAAGAAGGAAGGGCCTTTTCTGGGATATATACTGAGTAGAAGTGGGGCATCTGCTGAGGAGGAAGGTCAGCAGGGTGCTTCCTCCACCTCTCTGAGCTAGCAGGCTTTCACCCCAGCATCTGGTCCCTGAATCCTTATTGGTAAAGTCTAATAATTGGGAGTTTCATTCCTATTAACAACAGTTTCATATTTAAAACTGAGACATTTCTCTTCTGTCTCAGATTCCAGAGTCCACTCTGGAGCTGATTTTGTATAGCCATGCTTTGGCTGACCCTGTCACCTTAGAGAAATGTCTCCCTGATTTAGGGACATAAAGAAATGTACACTGAGTTTAGGCTCACCATAGCCCTTCAACGCATAGGATGTACACTGCACAGCGGTCACTTTAAACCGTGTGCAGTTTAGAGCAAGTTTGTTGTTACCGAGTCAAGATGTTTCTACTACCTGGACAACATCTTATACATTAAAACAAAACAAAACAAAACAAAAAACCCACACCATCAGCAAGAGGTGACTGATTTGATCTTCACTGAAAGGCTAAAGCATTTGTCTAATGCATAAAAGAGCGTCTGATGGGACCAAACTGTCCCAGTGGGGACAACTTATTCTGGCTGTGGAATGGCTATGGGTGATTACGTGGAGCTCCTGACCCCTCCAGGTCCCTCTAGCCCCCAAGTCTTCCACAAGACTCCCTGTGCCCCACCCCAGAGTTTGGCTATGTGTCTCAGCCTCTGCTGGGATCCCCTGCTGGGTGGCGTCCAAGGAGGCCAATGGAGCCAACAAATCCAGGCAGAGGAGGGGCTGCAGAGACTGATGCATCAACCAAGGACCATGCTTTGTGAGGACTTGGACCCTCTGCTCAGATGTAGTAGGTAGGCATCACAGTCTCCTTGTAGGTCCCATAATATGAGGAGTAGGGACTGCTTCTGACATGGGCTCTGGCCCCCACACATTGATCACTTCCCCCTGGAGGGGTGGCCTCGCCAGGCCATAGAGGAAGAGGATACAGGCAGCCCAGATGAGACTTGATAGGTTGAGGTCAGATGTTAGGGGAGGAGGGATCCTCTTTCTGAGGAGTAACGGAGGGAAGGACAGGGTATGGGTGAGGGAGGGAGGGAGAGTGGGATCAGGAGGGGACAAGGAAGGGGCCTACAATCTGGATGTAAAGTGAACAAATTTTTTAAAAAGATGTTGAAAATTCAGTATTCGTATATTGTTAATGATTGTATTCAATTGGCCCAAATTTAGAGAGAAAGCAACTTGGCAATATATTCATATTCATTATTGCTGGATAATAACTTTGGAACATTGTCCTTAATACCTCAAAATAAAACATGACTTTAAAAAGATGCGTAATGAGAGCCATGGAAAGTCACTTGTACAGACAGCAGCTACCTGCATCAGGGACTGGAAAGTCCCAGTGCACAGAAATGCAGATTATTAGCCAAACCTGTTCTGCCCTGGAGCTGAACTTTGATTTATCATGAGCTCCATGGCTCCCTCACCTTACCATGTCCCCAGAAGTCAATCTCCTTGAGCCTCTCAGCTGCTGACTCGGCAGTAAGTAAGAGCCTTTGCTTTGTTTGCTTTCTGTCCGAGCTGAATTTCTTGTCACCTGCTTGCCATAGGAAACTGCAAGGAGAGCCTCAATGAACACTTTGATGACAAGTTATTCAAAAGAGGAGAACCTGCACTTTCTGTCAGGCTTAATTTGCCTTTATATACACATACCTCATTTGTTTGGAATCAGGGTGGCCTTTTTTAATTTGTCATTGTGGGCTGTAATTTGGATTTCTTCCTGATCATCTCTGTAATGCATTAAGTTGAGGGGAAAGGCCCATATTCACATGTTTATAGGGGCAGTTGCTGTACTTTTCAGCCTTGATGACATCTGCTTCTCCCTTTTTGCTAACTGGGGTGTGTGTGGTTGCATGCACCACCCACAACTTACGGTTTACTATGACTGTGACAATACCTATTGTAAAATTGATGTGATTTTAGGAATTTAAAATTTTTTTTCTGTTTTAAAGTTTGTTGTGTAGAACTCTGAAACACCACTGAGGACCACTAGTCTTTGTTCTTTACTGATGTGCTGGGGGCTGGGAGCAGAAGGACAGCGCGGTCTCTCTCATGCTCTGTGTCTTCTCTGACTGCGATGGCACCAGTGTGAAGGGCAGGCTCTTCTATATGGCTCACTACCTGGTAGAGGAGAGCGAGCTAGCTGCGTGTGGACCAGGTGCAGCCCCTCAAACCAGCAGGACTTCCCATCGGTGATCCCTATCTTGAAAAGAAGAGAGATGCTGGTAAATCAATGGTGCTCCCTCATACATCTGGAGCCCTGTGGTCCTGCTGGCTCAGCCCTGACTACTATCCTCCCTCTGGCATAGAAAACATGGCAGGCACAGCCATTTCCTTCTAGAATTGAGATACTGCTCTGGGCCCTTCACCTGTATGAACTACAATCTCTACTAGGACAACTCTTTGCCCCTAACCAAAGCCAACTGGTCTCTCTAGAGTCCATCTTTCCCATGCAGTCCCTTAATCCCAGTGGCATCTGTAGACACCAGAGGAAATGAGGACTTCCTCATCAGCCTCCCTCTTACACTCACACACATGCACCTTGTCTGTGTGTCCTCCATGGCTTAGGTCCTTTCTTCCTCCTCTTTGGGGTTCCTGTTCCTGATGTCGAGGCATCATGCTGGATGGAGGATGTCATTTCTCTGCTCCGCACTCAGCGTTACCTCCTCCTCTAAACATGAGCAGGTCTTCTGCAAGCTTGGCTCTGCCACCCAGCTGCACTCACTCTGCAATTCCCTCTGGTTACAGTGAAAAAGGGTTTACATGTGCAAGAGCTTTCTTCCTTCCTTCCTTGCTTCCTTCCTTCCTTTTTCTCTTTCTTTCTTCCTTCCTTCCTTCCTTCCTTTCTTTCTTTCTTAACTGAAAAAAATTTCATACAATATATTCTGATCATGGTTTCCCCTTCCAGGTCCTCCCCAACCACCCATTTCCATGCCTTTTTCTTTTCTCTGTATTTAGAAAAAACAAGAAGGCAAACAAAATAGACTTTAAGAAGAAAAACAAGAAACACACACACACATAAACCCATAAAAACACAAAATTGGAAAACAAAATATAAAGTCAAAAGGCCAGTAAGACAGAACAAAAGCAACAAGCAAACAATAAAACAAAAGCGCTATAAGACAAATAGTATGAAATACCAAGGTGCTCATTTTGTGTTGGCCATCTACGGCTGGGCATGAGGACAACTCTTTAGTGTGGTTTATATACCCAGTGAGGCTCCATTAGAGAAAACTAAGTTTGTCCTTTGGAGATAGGTTCTTAGGCAGGCGTGGGAGACAGTGTGCACTTCCTCCTCTCAGCACGAGGACTCCATGTGGCTCGAACCTGGCAGGCCCTGCTCATGCTGGCCCCAGACTCTGTGAGTTCATGTGTCAGTCCTGTTGTGTCTGGAAGACACTGTATTCTTGGTGTCATCTGTCATCTCTGACTCTATGGTCTTTCTGTCCCCTCTTCTGTACAGATCCCTGCTCCTTGAGGGGAGACATTTGTTGGAGAAGTTTAGGGCTGAGTGCTCCAAATCCCCCTCGCTCTCTGCACATTGTCCAGTTGTGGGTTTCTGTATTAATTTTCACCTACTATAGGATGGAGCTTCTCTGGTGATGTCTACATAAGACACTAATCTATGAGCATAGTAATGTCTGTAGGAGTCATCTTACTGTTATGTTCCCTTAGCATAAAAATGGAATTTGGTGCTAGGGGACAATATTTTTACCAATCTCAGACACCAAATTTTTTTCTAATGTATTTCATACATATGTAGGCTTATTTCCTTTTTAGCTATCTTCTACAAAAATTACAAAAATACTTCCTTTTAAAAATATTTTCCATTCAAATGGATGTATTGAATAGGAAGTACCCTCACAAGCTCATATGTTTGAGGAACTGGTCCCCAGTTGGTGGTGCTGTTTTGGAAGGCTGTATATCTTCTGGCCCTGGGGCCTCTTTTCAGACCTAAGGGCTATGTCGATGACTGGGGCATGCTCCCAATTCTGGCCTGAGCCTTTTATTTCCTGGTTTGCCAAGAAAAGTAACCAATAAAGATGATAGGGAGGCTGTGAGTCCCCAGGCACTCTCATTGGTTACTTCTCCTGTTTTTATGTGCAAAATCTGACAGAAAGCAGCCGATGGGAGACAGGACTGGCTTGGGCTCATGGTTTAAGAAGACATGGTGCATTAAGGGACATTTCAGGCCCAAACCATGACACTGCCTTCCAGGCTCAAAGCCTCAAAGAGAGAACATCTTGGCCTTGTCAGCTGTGCCAGTTTCTTGCCTCCTGGCTGTGACGAAGTACCTGACACAGAGGAAGCACTAGAGGACTTATTCTGGCTCACAGTTCAAAGATGCGATCCACCACAGCGGAGAAGAGGCGTCAGGAGCGGGAGCCCGCACTGCATCCACACTCAGGGAAAGATGCGATCCACCACAGCGGAGAAGAGGCGTCAGGAGCGGGAGCCCGCACTGCATCCACACTCAGGGAAAGATGCGATCCACCACAGCGGAGAAGAGGCGTCAGGAGCGGGAGCCCGCACTGCATCCACACTCAGGGAAAGATGCGATCCACCACAGCGGAGAAGAGGCGTCAGGAGTGGGAGCTCGCATTGCATTCACACTCAGGGAGCGGAGCTTTGTTCCTGCCGTTCACTCTTGGATCCCAGCTCATGGACAGTGGCACTCACAACCAAGATGGGTCGCCTTGCCTTAGTTATCTGATCTAGAAGCTCCCCCATAGACCCACCAGAGGCTTGTTTCTTTGCTCAAGTTGAATTATCAAACCCACAAGTGGCTCCTTGATTGGCAAGGTCATATGTCACCCACTAAGTAACCTACAACTTGGATTTGCATACCCCCACAGTCAGAGTGGACAGCAGTGGACAGAATCTTTTATATATATATATATATGTCCAAAACAGCTGAAAGTGTGCTGCCGTGACTCCTGAGGACTGAGCCACACTGTCAGCTCTGTCCCTTCCAACCTTACCCACAGTCATCTAGAGTGGTCTGCTTTCTCATCTGTTGTCATGAGAAAACACTCTGACAAGTAGCCATTTGGGGAGGAAAAGGCTTTGGCTCACACTCCCAGGCCACAGTCCAGTCATTGAGAGGACTCACGGCAGGGTCCATGGAGGAAACAAAGGGGCCACATGATCGTACAAGCATGATAAAGGAGGAAGTGAAAAAGTGCTGCGGTTATGGAAGGAGATTCCCAGCAGGCTTTTTGTTTGTTTATTCATTTTGTTGTGTTGTGTTTTGTCTTGTTTTAGAATTGATGCTGCAAAGATGCTTCAGCATCTAAGAGCGCTGACTGCTCTTACAGGGGACCCAAGTTGTGTTCTCAGGGCCCATGTGGTGTCTCAAAACTATTACTCCAATCCTAGGGGATATGACTCCTTCTGCCCTGCATGGGCACTAGGAACACAGATGAGGCAGAGACCTAGACACAGACACACAAACACACACAAACACACACACACACACACACACAGTAAATATATAAAAAAGAATCATTTCAACTAGACAGTTGGTATATGGATTTATTTTTTTCTTTCTTTGTGATTTGCCTGTTGACATTTTTAAAAATTAGCATAATATCTGAACACTGATCCATTGAAAATTTTTTGTTAAATTTAGATTATTAGATTATAGAATTTGCTTTAGATACCACCTTAAATTTTTGTTATTAAATTTTAAGTTAAAATATAATTTTCCCTTTCTTTCCTATATGCTCCTCCTTGCTGTCTCTTGAAATCTTGGCCTCTTTTTCTTTAATTGTTATTAGTAAATGCATATGTGTGAATACACATACCTGAATATATAAACATAATCTACTCAGACTGTTTAGAGTCACTTGTATGCATATAATTTCATGACTAACCACTTGGAATACGGATCTTTATTGTCCTTTTATCTTATACCATTTTGGAATATAGATTTTTTTAAATGACTTAGTGTCCAAATGAAGCACGCATATTCTCCTAGAACATAACCATGTAAAGAGGAAATGAAAACTCGAGGCAGTACAGAGATGACTGGCCGTGTGGATATATGATGTCTATCAAACTCCATGGAAAGAACTGTTAACTCTTTCTTCACAGAGAAGCGCTGAGTTGTCTGAATGCCCTGCTTCTGCACAATCACACCCGGGGCTGCGCACACCTTGCACTACCAAGCAGCCTCCTTTGCTGTCTGTGATGACGTTGAGGTCTTAAAGGAGCACGCTGAAGCCTATTATGTCACCATGTGAGATGAAGACCGCTCTGGGACGAGGACCCTTCTCAGCACTCAGGTTCCTTGGAGCCTGGTGTGAGAGGCTCCAGGTGTGGTCACAGACGTCAAGAGATGAGGACTCGGATTTTCAGCCTTTTTCTGCTGTCTTCCAGGAGGCTCTTACACAGGAGAATTGACTTCACCCTGGACGTTCTTCAGGCTTTTGACAGCCAGCTATCACATGTGACCCTAAAATTGTGTGTGAAAGCCTTGGGCATATGGAGAGAAGGTGGAGGAAGGGTGCTGTGCTTCTCCAGAGACTGCTCACCTCAAAGTGAAATGCCTTTGTGGCAGGCAGTGTTGGCTCAGGCCTATTACTTTGCTTTCCTCCTCACAGTTCTTTCTATATCCTAGGAAACCCCAAATCTCCTAAATCACTTTTATATGTCTCTTTCTCTAAGTCCTCAAGGAATTGTGAGCCTATGCTAATGCAGGGAGGGCAGTGTAATTAAGATTTATTCTGTTTTTAATACATGGTAGTGTATTGGAAAAGCACAGAGTACCATTTTCAAAACACCCAGATTCAAGCAAAGTACTGGAGTCACAAAATCTGGCAACAAGGCAAGCATTTTGGACAGTAATTTACTTGCAGCAGCGGGGCTAGGGCCCTGGCACCAGAGGCCCTCCTCCTCCTCCTCCTCCTCCTCCTCCTCCTCAGGGTGAGCTGGTGAGAGCCCGTGCCTTGGCTGAGGTGACTCACTGTCCTTATCTTCCCTCTGGAATAGTTTACCAACTTAGACTCTTTCAGAGAGTAATGTGAAAGTCTCGGTTGGTTTCTGGTATGGCTCATGATCTATATTTGAGCAAGTCCCTTACTTCAACGAAACATCACAAGCAACGACATTTGCCGATAACTGGAGCTAATCTCTCCTTATAGATACTATGTGAGAACACAAGATCACTCATCCAAATACCCTGGAGTAATTAGGCTGCGCTTTGTCAGAGGCATCAGCACACACAAACCCATCAACATATGGAGCTCAGGACAAGCAGTCCTGGCCATGAGCAGCCTTGTCAGCTCTCATTCTGGTCAGGAATGCATTCTCTCTCTCTCTCTCTCTCTCTCTCTCTCTCTCTCTCTCTCTCTCTCTCTCTCTCCTCTCTCTCTCCTCTCTCTCTCTTTCTCTCTCTCTCTCTCTCTCTCTCTCTCTCTCTCCTCTCTCTCTCCCCCCTCTCTCTCCCCCCTCTCTCTCTCCTCTCTCTCTCTCTTTCTCTCTCTCTCTCTCCTCTCTCTCTCTCTTTCTCTCTCTCTCTCTCCTCTCTCTCTCTCTCTCTCTCTCCCCTCTCTCCTCTCTCCCCCCCTCTCTCTCCTCTCTCTCTCTTCTCTCTCTCTCTCTCTCTCTCTCTCTCTCTCTCTCTCTCTCTCTCTCCCCCCTCTCTCTCTTCTCTCTCTCTCTCTCTCTCTCTCCCCTCTCTCTCTCCTCTCTCTCTCCCTCTCTCTCTCTCCTCTCCCCCCCCCCCCCGTCCTGTACTTCTTTCCTCCCCTCTCCGCCCTCTACTATCTCTCCTCGTCTGTGCTTCTCCCTCCTTCCTCTCCTCCCTCCTTTCTCTTTTTTGATGAACAACTTATGCTCTGGGCTGTTTATAAAGTAGATGAAATCCACTCATCTATTCTTGGGGCCTCATATGGGACAAAAATGAGGAAACTGGATTCCAGACAGAACTTTACCAAAATCCAGCTTTGTTACCAGAAAAACAGCTCAGCTTCACATCCCCATGTGTAAATGAGTTGGATTCCTTGATCCCTAAGACTCCTTCTAGCTTTAAAAAGTGCAGCTTTGCTTATTCACAAGATTACCAACTTGTTGGGAGTGGTTGGCCCTGTGCCTAAGAGCTGACCCTCGGGATGAGCTGTGACTTTCAACACTTGAGTAAGAACAGAACCACATCACACTGTCTTCTCCTGCAATTAGAGCCCTTTCTACGGTTTCTTGTTATTCCAATGGACTTTCTACCATTTCATACATTCTTCAAGGCAGAAATCAGGTAATATAGTCTGCATATTATTGTTTGGACTACAAAAAGCCAGTGGCCCATGAGGGATTTGGATTTCCATATCAACATCCTAAAATTAGCCCTTCAACTCTCTTCAATTCCATTTTTATCAGGTATGTTTAGTCTTAATCATTAGTGACCAAATGACTAATTTTGAGCAAATTACTTTTCAATGTCATGAAAATAAATTTATGGTATTCCTCGTCTGAACAATATGTTCATTCCAGATAATAATGTTTTGTTATTTCTATAAAGAAAGGAAGAGCCAAGTTTATCTGTGCTAGAGCTTAATTTACAACACAGATATACTTACCTTAACAACTGCAGTACCAGCCGTGGCAACAAATACTGACAGTTACTAACACTGATTTTTTTTTTTTTATTAACATTGAGTGAAACTCAGTGATGGACTTAGAGGAAGCCATGTATGCATAACATATTAGCTATATGTTGGTAAGGTATCATTTATACATGCGTGGTTTGAACCAAACTCTGTCACATCTTGTAGGTTCCTCATTTTCCTCCAGTGTCAAGGGAAGATGGTGATAATTGATCAGTTAAGATTGGTCAAAAGTTTAGAACATTGCTTGTCAGGGGAAAGGTACTTTATAATTATGGTTGCTTTTAAGGATGAACTCAAACAGCACAAGTCACATTCAAATGGATAGAAAGGAGTCAGTGGACAGGAGGCAGAAGAGGGAGGGGAAGGTAGCAGGGAAGTATGGCTGTAATAACAACAGGGGTGACTAGAGATGATGGGAGAGAGTTCTAGAAGTTTCTCTCCCCTCTCAAAACATGAAGCTAATGTTTATACTGATGGAGTCCTGAGGCCTCGGTGTGGACTGCCCCAGCCCTGAGCTGCAGGGACTAGGAAAGTGAATGGAATAGGACACTTAGCGGATGCGTGTGCACAGACAGACTAGCTCAGAGTTCAGCCCACAGAGGCAGTGTAAACAGAGGTGCCATTTACCCTCACTCAACCCTCCGGCAGCCACGGGGTTCACAGGACACACAGAGAAAAGACTCAAAACGAGCCGTGTTAAGGTGTTGGCCAGTGACTGGTATGTCAGCACGCTTGCCACAGTCGCCACAAGGAAGCCGGCCTTGGGTAGATGCTGTTCAGTGTCACACCTGGATTCTTAAAGAACAACGGCCTTGATATGTCAGCAAAGGCATATTGTGAGGTAGACTTCTTTCCCTACGTGCTAAAGAGCCGGGCGTGGTGGCGCAGCCTTTAATCCCAGCACTGGGGAGGCAGAGGCAGGCAGATCACTGTGAGTTCTAGGCCAGCCTGGTCTACAAAGCGAGTCCAGGACAGCCAAGATAACATAGAGAAACCCTGTCTCGGGGAAAAAACAAAACAAAACAAACAAACAAAAAACCTCAGCCAGGTGTCGTGGCGCAGGGCTTTAATCCCAGCACTTGGGAGGCAGAGGCAGGCAGATCACTGTGAGTTTGAGGCCAGCTTGGTCTACAAAGAGAGTTCAGGATAGCCAAGATAACACAGAGAAACTCTGTCTCAAAAAAACCAAAAAACTAAAACCAACAAAAAAACAAAAACAAAAACAAACAAAACTCTACCAAAAAATGTCTAGAAATGTCACTTTCAGATAAGTGGTATGATATGCTTTTGACTAAACATTTTGCATGCTCATATTCAAAGAAAACTGAGTAGATTGCATCTGTGAGGTGTGGGAAACACTTGGCCTCCTATGAGCTTACCTGAGTGAGGGGCTTTGTTCTAAGAAGTCCTTGGGCAGCACACAGGCTGAGCTCCATACTGGAGAGCTGAGGAGTCTGAGAGGCCTGTTTGCAGCTGCCCATACCCTTTTGGAGGAACTGCGGGAGGCACTTGAGGAGTTAACCATGAAATGATTTTAAAAGCAAGAGTTTGGTACCTCTGGGGTAGGGTAGACTTCAAAAGAATATTCTCAACTGTTCTCACCTTCAACCTTAAGTAAGTTCCAGACTGGCCATATACTTCCAGTCTCCTGCCTTTGCCTGCCAAGTGACAACGTACTTTTAAATCCCAGTTCTCGGCATAGTCTAAAAGCTAGCCCCCCACCCCCACCCCCACCCCAGGTAAGGGGATCAGATCTCAGGTGGTCAGAAAATGCTGCTGTTCACAGGATGCCCAAGCCATGCAGTGGCAGCCCTCCCACCCACAGCAAACCATAATGTGACAAACTGTGCATGCGGCTCTGGCTGATGGCTCGCTTCCTTATCTGAGTCCTTCCTGTTGCTGCTCGTGCCTCACCAAGTGCAGAGTGGAACAGGAGGGACGTGGAGGTCAGCGGCACCACAAGGATGGCAGGAGCCACTCAGGGACATCCTGGGTGCCTGAGGACTCTGTCCAGTTGCAACAAAAACTGAAAGTCTTTAGTAGAACACATTGATGTTTGTCTTAGAAATCGTATACAGGGTGTGTTTGAGTAAAGAAAAATGTAGATAATAAACCATCACCAGGAAAGCCATTATTAGGTTAACCATCATCAATCAAGTATACAGCCACCTCAACCAGACTTATTTTATGGGAGGTTATAGCAGAATTGAGAAGTGAAGGCTTTTATCCACTCTCCCTCCCTCATGATTGCACCCATAATCACTGTCCCAAACAAGATGTGCACACGTTACCGGCCAGGAGCTCACACAGACACCTGACTGTTCCGAGGCCATGGCTTGGGTTAGGTTCATGTGTGGTGCACGAGCTGTGGTTCCGGATGGATAGACCAGTCCCACAGGGACTGGTACACCCTGCCGCAGCTCCACAGGGACGGGTCCACCCTGCCACAGCCGCACAGGGACTGGTACACCCTGCCGCAGCCCCACTCAGTGTTCCTCTGCTGTTTGATACCATATTCTGAAGCTTTGTCCACTGCTCGGGTGTAGCTGACAAACACGGCAGGCTTAACTGTGTTTAACACCAGGAAGCGGTGTAACTGGCAACAGGAGGAACCTCGAGGCTGACTGAGGCCAGAACCCGGCCCAGCCAGATGGGATTTCTTCAGCTACAAGAAAAATAAAGGGGGCTCCGAGGGCCTTGTAGAAGAAACGGCAAAACACACTGTTTGTTCCCAAGTCTAACCCTGATCCAGAGTTGTGTTTGAATGAAAAAAATGTCAGTATTTCCTGCTTTCTCTAGAACTGTAAGAAAGACATGTCATGTCGCAGGCATCCAGACGCACTTTCCTGATGAGCTCGCCCCTCTCCTTCACCCAGCTGGTGCCCTGCTCACCTGACAAGCTAATCAATGTCACGCGTTTCCCACAGGTGTGCCACCTTAGCCGGTCCCGACAACTTTATTGAGACTAAACTACACCTGGGCACCAAAACAACTTCATATTTCATTCTGCTTTCTCTTTTAAGGAAATTACTGACATATACATTAAAGAGAAATGTGTTTCAGCGGAGAAGTCTCTTCTTAGTTTCTCAGTAGCATCTTTGGCACTCCTATCCAGCGTAGGCACTTGGGCCTGATTTGGCAGCATCGTTTGAGCCACAAACACTTACTGTCATGATCTGCAGGTCAGAGACACAGCAGCAAATAGAAGCAGACAGGCGTGAGTCTTCTCCCTTAGACAGTACACAAAAAATACACATAAAGCCCATGGGTGTCCAACAGTGAGTTCCTAAAGAGACAAACAGCAAGCATTAAGTAGTAGAGAAAGTCCTGCAGGGCACCATGAGGAAGCAAGCTACAAGTTAAGGTCTACGGTGGGAGTAAGAGTTAGCCACCAACAGGAGCAGGGACCCTGCAGGAGGGAAGATGTGACCCCATTTGTACCCCATCAAGGATGGCTAGTGAAGGCTAAAGATACAGGAACAGAAGGAAGTTTAAAATGAGGCTAGTTTTCCCAGCCAGAGGCCAAACCAAACAGTTTTTTTTGTTTTTGTTTTTGTTTTTGTTTTGTTTTGTTTTTGTTGTTGTTTTTTTATGTCTAGCTAAGAATTCTGGCCTTTGCCTAAGACTAATCAGAAGTAATGAAAAATTACAAGCTGGAAGAAGCAGATTTAGACCATTGTATCACATTCATTTTTATTCAGGGTTTTCAACAAAGGATGAGGTCACCACTGCAGAGACTTAGAAGGCATTTCAGATGTGCACTCGGAGGGAGCAGAGTGCAAATCCCAGGTCCTCAGCATGATGGTAGAAGTGTGATGCTCTTGGTAACATAATGTAAAGCATATTCCTTCTTTTATCAGGACCAGTGTAAATCAATGTGTGTGCATGTGGGGAGGGGGCTTTGGTTTTTCTTCCACCATGTTTGAGGGAGCATCATGTGATGGAGAGAGCCAAGGTCAGTAGCTCTGTCCTCTGACACCTCTGTCTGTCCACAGATCAGGCAGCACCCTAACTATGTTTCCAGCTCCACCTCCCTGCCCTGCCCCGGCTCCTCAGCCCTGATGTGGAGCGACCATTTGGAAAGGTGAGATGAAAAGGCGGCCGGCCTGACAGGGGCTTCCCTCACTGTCTGCTCAGGTCTCGGTGATGCTACAAAGGCAAAAATACCTGTGAGAGTTAAAATGTGAAGTAAAGGCTGGGGAGATGCTTGGTCTGTTAGTGCATGCCTCAAGCGTGAGGGCCTTCATTCAACCCACAGAACCTATGTCAAAAGATGGTGTGATGTCTACCTGTGACCTCAGTGGTAGAGAGATGAGAGGGGAAGACAGGCGAATCCCTGGAGCTCACTGGCCAGCTGGCCTGACTTACGTGATTAAATCCCACGCCAGTGGGAGACACTGTCTCACTCCCACACACTCACACTCACTCACACACACACACACACACACACACACACACACACACACACACATACACACACTCACTCACCCCTGGACGTCATCACACTCATCTCAATCCAGAAAAGTATTCAGACATTTCCTCCCACTGAGAGCCAACTGAGACAACTCAACTGCCCCAACACTTCGTGTTCATAACAAGACGCACTGAATCAGCATTTTAATTAGACGCCAGAAACCGGCGTCTCTGTCACGTGGCCAGCACATTCCCGGGTCCCCTCTGGATTTGATTTGTATGAAATGAGTCCTTCGGTGAATGAACACCCTGGAACACAGAGCATAATGGAGAGTAAAATGCAAGTTGATCCTGTTGCGTTTAGAAAATCAGTTCTTCCCTGGACACTGGCTTCGCTGTGTCTGTTAGGGACCCCAGAGCAAAAGTGGATTGAATGAAGTCCATCAGCTTGACTGGGTTCTGTAACCCATATCCAAAAGACAGGATGTGAAGGAAAGGGCTTCACTGTTTTTAAAAAGACAGCACATTTGGCGTGTTAAGTAAGTAGGAAGGCAGTGTGCTGACTTTGTGTTGTTCTCTGATTTTCCAGGTGTGGGAACTACCTCTCCTTAGTACACGGTGTTACTGTCCTGGCCATTTATCTCTGTTTGTGGTGATGGAGAGAGAGTCACTTCAGTTTTTCAGAGAAAGAAACTGAATATGTTTTTCTATGAAGTTGGAAACTAGACCAGCAAATATATGCTGGTAGACTCTGGAAATGCTTAAAAAATTATAGAGCTTAGGGGATATATAGCTCAGTGGTTAAGAGCACTGACACCTCTTGCACTGGACCTGGGGTAGTTTCAGCACCCACGTTAGGTGACTCACAGTGGCCAACGATCTGAGTCTCTTTTCCCTATTCTGGACTCTAAGGCATGTGCACAAGAGTTAGTGCCCCCACATACACACGCACACACACATACACACACCACATACATACACACCACATATATATACACACCACATATACACACACACACATAAATACACATACCACATACATACACACTACATATACACACATACCACAAACACACACACACCACACACACATTTACACACACCACATACATACACACCACATATATACACACCACATACATACACACTACATATACACACATACCACAAACACACACACACCACACACACATTTACACACACCACATACATACACACCACATATACACATACCACACACATAAATACACACACCACATACATACATACCACATATACACACATACCACAAACACACACACACGTAAATACACACACACCACATACACATATACGCACACCACATACATACACAACACATATATATACACACCACATATACACACACACACACATAAATACACACACACCACATACACATATACACACACCACATACATACACAACACACACACTACATACACATATACACACACCAGTTACATACACACCACATATACCCACATACCACAAACACATACATACGTACAACACACACACATACACACAGTCTTTTCCTCTTAACAGCTCTTAATGGCTGAGCCACTTCTCTAGCCCTTTTTCTGTGATTCTCAGAAGTTTCTCTGGTGCATTTACTGCACGCATTTGTAGGCATTTATTATGTGTGCTTTAAAAATATTGTTCTTGTTTCTTTAATGTAGAACATGCACTTCCCAGAGTATTTCCAAACACTGTAGACTAATATATTGTGTTATTTTTAATATACTGTGTATGCAAGAGTCTGTCAAGGACCACACAGGAGCTCCCTAAGCCGGGATCTGCCATCACCTTGGGCACCATGGAATACTGAGGGGTTATTGTTGCTGTTTTGTTTAGTTGGTTGGTTTTTTTGTTGCTGTTTTTTTTTTTGTTGTTGTTGTTAGTTTGTTTGATAGTGTCTTCTGCAGTCCAGGCTGGCCTAAAACTCGTGGGGTCAAGGGCCGCCTTGAACGGTGCGTTCTCCTCTTTCAGCCTTCTGGTGCTGGGATTTCAGGCCTGAGCCATCACCCTCAGTTATGAGATCACTTTTTCTAATACTTGTATTTTCTTTTAGCGTAAGAAGACTAAAGGAGTGTGTGGTGTGTGATCTATAGTGCTCTTGAAAACCACATGCAGCGAAAATGCTTTCTAAGAGAATTAGAGATTTACAATTCTGTCCGTGAGAGCCTCTGAGCTGCTTCACAGTAACTAGCCTGGCACATTGCTTTAGATCTAGCAGAAGACTCTGTGTGATGGGAGAAGGGCTGCATTTAACAGGAGCTCAAGGTGCTCTTCCATCTTTTAAAATCATAGTTATATCTACTGGGATTTGTGTGCTAGGCTGTGTATTTTATGTACCTTATAAAACACACCTACCTTCTACATACATGTGTTTTTTCCTGTACATGGCATATATATTTATTATTTATATGTTACTATTACTTTGTACACAAACATGTTTAAAACAACATCCCTACTATACTGACAGGTCTTTCTCTGTGTTTTAACAGATGATGAGCAACCTGAGATGGACTTTCACTGAAGCCCTTGCTTCCTGGAAGGAAACTGAATTATTTTAGATTGTGTCTCCTTTTGGCCTCATATTTTAATTTTTTTTCCTTGCCATTAAACACACCAAGCAAGGTTTCTCTCTCTCCCTCTCTCTCTCTCTCTCTTTTTTTTTTTTTTGGTTTTTGTTTGTTTGTTTGGTTTGTTTTGAGACAGTGTTTTTCTGTGTATCCTTGGTTGTCCTGGACTCACTCTGTAGACCAGGCTGGCCTGGAACTCACAGAGATCCACCTGCCTCTGCTTCCCCGAGTGCTGGGATTTCAGACAAGCTCCTCTGTGCCTGGCAAGCAAGCTTTCTTGGGATAATTTGAGAGTCTAGACTTTAATTGGCTCCTGTACAGGACTGAGACTCCACACTTGAGAAGCGGAGCAGGACTGCATAGGCAGGACTGGAGAGAGACTCACTGCAGCAGGGTCTGCAGCACCAGCCCCGGAACCTTTATGGACATGGACATCTTCAACTGTTTTAACTCTACTATCAGTGTGTTGAAAGCAAACGTCATCTAATGAGCCAGGAGCTTAACAAGATGAGAAAGCCCACATGGAGGACAGGAGGGATTGTACAAAGGATGCTTGTCCCATGCAGGCGTTGGCACCACAGAGTCGTGTCCTTCTCAGCGAGACTGGGAAATGAAGTTTCTAATTTAATTCTAGTTAGGGGACCCTCAGTACTTCAGGAATGTGCCATTGCTTCTCTACTTGTAATGGGAGAAGTGTCGCTAACGGCACCTTCCCAAGTGTCACTAACAGTTCCAAGGCCAGGTGCTAAATGCTGTTAGAGTCACTAAAAGGAAACCAGCTAACTATGGCTCCAGTTCAATCTTATTTTTGAATCACTATAAACATAAGGTTTCTCATAATTTGTGCTCAGGCAGCACAAACAGAAAGGGGGGGGCGAAATTAATGAGTGACAGCTATTCTACATATAAGTCTGTGACTTTTTATGAAATAAAATAAGTTGTGTGTGTGTGTTGAAATAGTGGACTTTGAAAAAGTGTCTGAGTTATTTGATAGGTTCCCATCTGCTACACGTTTACCGGCCTGCAAATCCACCAACCTGCTCTTCCCTCTTCTATCTGCCCTCTCAACTCCATCCCCCAGCCTAGGCCACTTAGTTTGGCAGCTATTCAGTGTCTGCTTTGGCACTCACTATGTCACACTGCCAGGTTCCATTGTCTGTCCGTCTGTCTGTAAGTAATCGTCTGTCAGCTTCCACTGCTTTGTTTTGAATCTGTGTCCTTCTCAGACTTATGTGTAGTGACCATTACTGAGCACAGAGCAAAGACCATCACCAGAGGAATGTCCATCTCTCACCTCTGTGGGTACCGGGCTGCCGTCTACTATTTCATCTTCACAGGACAGGGCTCTCTCTCTCTCTCTCTCTCTCTCTCTCTCTCTCTCTCTCTCTCTCTCTCTCTCTCTCTCCAGTGTTCTCCACAAGCACCATCAGTAAGATGTGCTGCAATGCCACCCCACTTATAGGACAGGTGATGTAGCATCAGCAGGGTCCGGATTTGACTCTCAATACACCATGCGTAGGCCCTGAGCCCCTCAGCACGTCCCACTGGGTACAGAGTGAACCGTAATGCAACAGATGCCAGTTAGGCATTGGCAGTGACTAAGCCTTTGTTTTGAATTATTTCAAAGTACTCCATATGAGTGCTCAGTTCAACTTCAGACTGACTTCCTTACTTGAAGTTGGGCACAACCCACTTCTAGCGCCTGTGTGTTATCATTTGTAAGGCCTCACCATCAGCTTTACTTTTGCAGAGCTTCCCGCTTCCCACATGATCGCACCTTGTCTTAGGTCTCAGACGGTTCGTACCCCGGTGTGTCTTCATCTGTACCCACATCCTGACATAACGTGGAACCCATGACATCATCCTGCACTGTCCCTTAAGCATCTTCACTGTGCGTGTCTTCCCCCCCCCCCCCACACACACCTTGGAAAACAACGTCTAGAGCCATTTTTTCTTATATTTTCTTTATCAATCTCTTAGCACCATGTTGTCATGTTTGGCATTTAGAAAGTTATTATTCAGCTAGTATATTATTAGCAGGGGCGGCATTTATATGCAGGGCCCAGTTTAAAACAGGGAGGAGTTTGGTGGGAAGCTTCTCCTGTATTACCATTCAGATGAGGAAACTTCATGTTAACTTTCTGATTTAAAACGCATCTGTATCCAAGCAAACGAATCACACTGAGCTCAGCACAGCAGTGTTAGCTCCAGTGAAAGCCACAGTCCATGCAGCAACCAGAAACATGACCAAGGCGACTCTTGGGTGCCAGGCTGGCCCCTGTGTGGTTTGTCTGACAGAGAGAAAGTGTGTGTCCATGTAAAACACTTTCTGGTGCTGTGTTTAAAACACGCTTTAGTTTTCAGTGAGGTTTTCGGCATTCAACAAAACTGAATGGAGTTTAAAGGATGCCTTTAGTTATAGTGCAGAGAAACCATCAGCTGAAGACTGGGTTCACCAGAAATGCAAAATTCTGCCATAATGTGCACTTGTGCTATGATTCGGGGACACGTGAATTAATCTTTAAGGCCTTCGTCATCAGTATCGTCAGCAAACACCACTCCAACCATTATAATAAGGTTATATAACAAGGCCTAGTCCTCAAAATAAAGAGACCCATTGAGTCACTGCCTCAGTGGAATTGGTCAACCTAATCCAATTTTAAAACCAGCCATAAAGCTTATGGTTAAACACACAGAGCTGGGTAATGTTAATGTGCTAAGCAGATGTGCAGACACGAGTTCTTGCTCCTTTCCAAATATACATATGTGGATTCTTTGTTATACATCGTGTGTAAGATACTACATGTGTTGTGTGTTTGGCTCTTTATAGTATATTACACATATTCAAGTTACATATGTGTGACATATGGCATGTTACATACATCTAATATGTTCTGTGTAGTACATTGCATGTAATGTATTCTGAGTCACTTTAGATCTCTGACATTTGCACTGGGAAAACCGACTTCCCGTAGAGCCCACTCTCCAGCACACTTGCACCAATTCAAACCAGTGTGAATGAAAATAAATAAATGTCCACCAGGCTGCTTCTGAAGCAGTGTGAAGCCAGAATATCAGGAAGTTTGCCAAACCTGCTGTCAGAGGCCGGCCCAGCAGAAAGCAGCTGTGCTGGTCTCTGAAAGCAGGCTTTCATTATAAACTGCATCTGTTCCAGTCTCCCCAAGGAAGAAAGAGAAAGGTAGACTCGTTACCTTTTACAGATATGTGTAGATGTATGTGTTGTAGTTATTTAGAGTAGCCTACAATATGTATAAAAATTCAGAGTTTAATCGGTCTGCTCTTTTATTATTGATAAGAAAAGCCAAGAATTAAAATTAAAAAAACAGGAAATGAAAGTTACAAGAAGGCTACAGAATGTATTTAAAACAATGCAGCCTTCCCACACCCTCAATGGTTAGGGATGTATCTGAGGCATGATAAGATACTGTCACAATGTGGGTTTCTTAAGGTTCTGTTCACTGTACTTTGACCTCACTGTGACGACTTAACTGTCTCCTTGCTGTCTTGAAACACTTTGCTTCTTTGTTTCAGGAATCCTGGGTTTACTAAATACTTTCTTATTTTTAATGTCTAATTGACTGTAAATGAAAGTGGTTCTTGCTTCATTCATGTCTTTAGGCTTGGTTTTCAATATCTGATTATATATGTGTATATGTATATGTACATATATATATACATACATATATATATATATACACACACACACACATATATATATCTTGTATGAAACGCATCTAACAGCCTTTATGGCTGTTTTTTTTTTTTTAATACTGGCCACATTGTGAGGTTTCTGTAACCAGGACCTGTGCTCTGTGAATCCTGTCAGCTATGCATCTTGCACTGCGGGAGCAAGCACACAGAGGTGACCAATAAAGACACAGTCGTCCGCCATCTAACTGTAGCATATGTGAGTGCGGCTGACGACCTCCTGCCCTGTCACCCTGTGGTTTCCTGTCTGCCCAGCCCAGAGAATGAGCTACAGGGACCGTGCTCTGGGTTTTGAATGGATGAGTTTATTCAGTACATAACGGGAAAAGGTAAAAGAGTACGCAGTGCGAAGCCTAGAGAGAGGAGCCTAGAGAGAGGAGCAGCAGACAGACAGCCCAACATCACACTCGGTGCCCATGGCATCCAGCGGAGATGCCTGGAGGAGCACAATTGAGACAGCAGGGAAAGGTGACATCATCAAACTGGGCCTTACAAACACCTAGCAGAAGGGGACTGAAGCAACCAGATGGAGTTCCCGCGTGAGCCCCAGGCGGAGCAGAGGGTCCCCTTTGGTGAGACTTCCAAGTGAAACAGCAAATAGCAGAAAGATACTATGATTAAATTGGGTGCTCACAATAGCCATCAGAGGCTAACTGGGGAAGCTGAGGCAGCCAGCTGGAGTTCCTAATTGAGCTTTCTTTCTGTGGATTATCTTCCCATCCCTACTGTAGACATTCTTATATTATGGGATAAACAATACTAACCTTAGTTGAAAAATGAGGTTTTTAAGAGCTCAGTGTTTTTTAATACTTGAAACCATTGGCTGTTTGTTCCTCTCCCCATTGCAGAGCCATGGGCCAGCCTGACCCAGGACAGGGTGTGTTGGAGGGCTCTTGACACACGCAAGCTTGGGTCTGTAGTGGTGGGCGCAATTGTCTGATGCAGCCTACTTCTGAGTGAACTTACAGCACATGACAACTTACCAATATAGTGTGCGTTACATACGCCCTCTTTGACCTTGGCCCATTTTGGGCAGTCTTTAAGTTTGAGCAAACTTCTTATAGAAAGCAATTTTAAGTATGTTTTAATATGGGGTGACTGCCCATATAGAAAGTGAATAAATAAGTGTAAGTCTATGTGTAAGAGAACATTTATCTGAGTTTATGCCTTCCCTTGTCCCCAGTGAATTTTAGCCACACCTACAGGCCACAGAAGGCAGAAGATGCAAGGTATAGAGGATACATGGAGCATAATGAAAGAAAATACACAATTTAGAAGGGCTTAGGCTAAAGTGTAGTGGTTGTTTTTGTAAGTAAGCACATCAGATGCTGTCAATGAGGGTCAGTGTTTAGTTTATTTCTTTTGGTGAGCAACAGTATTGGTTTATCGATTTAACTTTTACCTTAAGTGCCGAGTCCGTTTCAGTGCCTTAGATTAACACATGAAACATGTGTAGAGTAATACTTCAGAAAAATAACCCATGTCACTAAAATCCCAGCATGAAGCCAGACAAACGCTCCCAACAACAGTGAAAGGTTGAAACCAGGAGTGTGGTACAAATTAGAAGACTTAATCAGGTGTGGCCTGATAACCTGTCTCTATAAATAGCTCACTGAGTGCTCTAAGGGGGGTGGGGAAGGTGCTGGCGGGGATGTTAGTGGTAAAGGATATGAAACAGGTTTTTAGGCAATATTGAAGAAAGGTCAAAGTAAGGAAGTGTAGGGCAAAGTTAGGTGGTCTTGGGCAAAAGGGATAAAATATCAAACTCATGTTTTCTTGAGCTCGCTAAATGCTCAGTTGTGTACATTCCTCTCAGTTCTGTCTTCCCCACCAGGACTGAGTCTGAGCTTTGTTCACTGTGCACCCGGATGAGAGGCCCCTCAGATCATCGTCTCTATCTGCTACCAGAGTCACATTTTGTTCATAAATTGAGGCCCTACTTTCTTAACACTTGCATTGTTTTCCCATGAGATTCAGGATGAAACTCAAACCAGGAACTGTAGCCCATGAGGTTTCTGCCTCTCTCTCTCTCTCTCTCTCTCTCTCTCTCTCTCTCTCTCTCTCTCTCTCTCTCTCATCCCTGTCTTGCTTCCTATTGAGGGTAGCTTGGCACCTACTGTGCCTGCACACTGGGAGCTCCGTCCTCATCCCTCCATGAAAAACCCTAACTCACCTTCAGCTAAAGAACCTCTCTTCCAAAGGACCTTTTTCCTTTTCTGCTAGTGAAATCAAACCCAGGGCCCTTTGCTTGCTAGTCGACCACTCTGCCACCTTCTTTCCTGAAGAAAAATCTCTGGATGATGACTTGTTGATCCATCTGCCCATCAGTGTCCGTGGCTTGTAGGTACATCATGTTCTGCCTTGGCATCTCAGTGTTCCTGCTCAATGGACCCCGGGTTACGCAGCCGCAGCAAAACTGGATCAGGGCCTCTGTACCTCATCTTTGTATAGACACTTACAGCTTCATCAGGGTTTGAGGAGGGGTGATGAACCTTGTCACTGGGGGCCCAACTGTGGTTCACAGCACCTGCCGTGAAGAGGGCTTGCCGGAGATAGTGATGTGGGAACTGAATGCAAATTCCAGCAGCAATCCACCTGCAATTAAGACAGACAACTCAAAAGTAACCATACACCTGACCCCATAATACCTGGTAAAGAGCACATAGCGCACATTTCATGAGCATGGGATAGAAATGGTGTTCTGTTGTTTATGTCAGGCTTTATATGATTGAATTAAACTAAGAGTGTCCCATGGTTGGGAAGGCGAGAAGTTCTAGAAGTTCTTAGAGTTAAGGTTTCAACTCAAGCTGATCTCACAGCTTTAAATGTCAAGACCTCTTCCTGATAGAACCCAAATCGGAGCCGTATGCTTGTAGGGGCTGAAGCGCAGAGGGAAGCTAATGTTACGTGTAGTTCAAGGAGGACAACTCAAGCTTTGTGTGAAGCCTTTTGCACAGGGCTCTGAGTGTGTGGCTGTTGCCAGGTGCAGAGACCCGTTCTTGTCTTCTTTTCCCTAGCTTGTTAGAGTTATAATTGACAGTCCTGCACTTCTTCACCCTGAACTGTATTCACTGACCCAAGTCAATCCTCCCATCCCCTCCAGCCTCCAACACAATTCCTTCTGGGGCCTTGGTGGACTCTGAGAGCCAGTGAAAGGCACAGAAAGCTGCTCTCCGTGTCTAACGCGCACACTGCTAGTCTCACCTGCTGCTAATCTCCCCTGATTTGAAGTTTGTGGCTGTAAATCCCTCAGCTGTTCTCCATCTCAGCACTTTACCTACAGACTCAGATCCTCACTTTTAAAGGAAAAAAACTAGTGGTTGAAAAGACGCGTACTGTGTTCTAAAAGTGGATGCAAGTTTTGGGGGGAAAATAATGACACTTCGGGCATTATTTATGAAGTTCTTTCTATATCTACTTGCCCTCCTGTTTTCCCTGTCACCATGGTGTTTGCCCAATACCAGCTGGCACCAGGCTAAACAGAGCTGAGCCACAGCTGTCACTCAGAGGTGGAGCATTTACTTGGCTAACACTTGCAAGGCCCCGGGTTCAATTTTTAGCATCACACACTAAAAAATAAAACATGAGCAAACAAATTCTTGAAAACAGCCTTCCCAAAAGTGTGGGGAGGCTGTGTATGCCAGGGCCAGGGAAATCACTCCTTTAGATGCCACAAACAGCAAAATTCTAGTCAAAACCTCCCATATGGGTCATTGGGAAAGTTCTCCCTCTCTCCTCCCCTCAGGTCTCTTCTCCCTTTTATTTTGCTCCCCCTCTCTTTTCTTTCCTTCTTTTTATTATTGATTGAATGAACCCCATTCTGTTCTGTATTACTTGGAAATAGGAATCAGAGACTCTTGAGAATCACATGATGTGAAAAATTTTTTTCTATTTTTAAAATTAATTTATTCAAATTACATCTCAATTGTTATCCCTTCACTTGTATCTTCCCGTTCCTCCCTCCCGCTTTCACCCTATTCCCCTCCCCTAGGTCTGTGACAGCAGAGGACCTTCTTCCCGACTACATGGTCACAGCATATCAAGTCTCATCTTGGTAGCCTTCCTATTCTTCCTCTGAGTGCCACCAGGCCTCCCCACCAAAGAGACATGGTCAAATATGGGGCACCAGAGCTCATGCCAGAGTCAGTCCCCGCTCTCCACACAACTGTGGCGAATGCCCTGTCCCTTGGTTAGATCTGAGTGGGGGTTCAATGTTTACTGCTTGTATTGTCTCCAGATGTGACCAGATCTGCACCTGGCAACAGCCACACACCCAGAGCCCTGTGCAAAAGGCTCCAGATGTTCTTGTAGGTTTCATTTACACTATGGAATACTACTCAGCTATTAAAAACAAGAACATCATGAAATTTGTGGGCAAATGGGTGGAACTAGAAATGATCATCCTGAGTGAGTTAACCCAAACTCAGAAAGACTCACATGGTGTATACTCACTTACAATTGGACACTAGCCCAACAGGATGTCCCCTGAGAGTCTTCACTTACCAGGAGATTGGGATAGATGCAGGGACCCCCTATTGGGACTCTAGGTGAGAGAGCTATGGGAGAATGGGGAAATAGAAGGATCCAGAGGGTCCTAGAAACCTACAAGATGATGTGGAATTTGAAAATCACACTGATTAGATGCTTCATGTCCACTCTCTCACTAGCTGTCTTCTTTCTAGGAGACTGGCACTGGAAACTTCCATTTCAGGATCTGTCTCTACCTTGGGGATCCATGTACTCTCCCAAGGTCAGTAGCGTTACACGACCAAGTTAAAATTCAAGCTCACTAGCCTGGCCTCAACCTCTCTCTCTCTCTCTCTCTCTCTCTCTCTCTCTCTCTCTCTCTCTCTCTCTCTCTTCCCCCCCCCCTCTCTCTCTCTCTCCCCCCCTCTCTCCCTCCCTCCCCTCTCTCTCTCTCTCTCCCTCTCTCTCTCTTCCCCCCTCTCTCCCTCCCTCCCCCCTCTCTCTCTCTGTATGTATATGTGTGTATGTGTGTGTGTATGTGTGTGTGTGTGTGTGTGTGTGTGTGCAAGTGTGCACATGCACACGTGATTTGAGACAGGCTGTTACTATGTAGCTCGGGCCTATGACTTCAGGTTCTCTGCACCGGGCCCTGGTTACTGAGATCACGGGGGTGAGCTTACACACTCCAGCCCAAATCCTATTTTAAATGTAACTTTCAAGGTAGCTCTAATATCTAAAACTTAGTAACTTTTAATTAGTCTTGATGCATTTTACTTCCTACCTTAAGGCCGTTAAGAGTTGCATCCTTCATAAGAACTCATTGATAACTTCTTAAGGAAATGATATTTTGAACAGACCTCTACTCTCTCTTCCTTCTTGTAGGCAGAGGTAAGAGTTCCATGGAAGTTTGTTTTTCTTGGCCAGAAAGGTCTCTGCTGGGCACCACCACCTTCATATCATTTTATGAGATTATTTATAGTTTATTTTCTCCCTTTCTTTTATTTATTTATTTTTTTAGTCATTGGATAAATATAGAAAACAGAATTACACTTCCCCCACTGCATGACTAAGAACTGTCTCCACTGAGAGTCAAGTGTGGCCTAGACAATGTTGAATTTACTTGTCTAGACACACACACACGCAAAAATCAATAGTGAAGGGAGAGGGGAAAATTAAATTGTCACCAGAGGTACTAGTTTTGGGTCTGAACTTCTCCTCTTATTCTGTGTGAGGTAGGTGATTTAAAAGTGGCCACCCATCTTCCTGCCACAGAGATCACATGGCCTTTGCTGTGGGGATCAGTGTGAAGGCCATCTGATGCCCTGGTACCTCAAGAGCCCCCCGACACATGCAATAGTACCGCCCTCCCTGTGGCTCCCTGAAGTCCCTGTCAACCTCTCTTGGTACTTGTAGCAAATGCAACACGTTTCCTTAGATCTTTCCTAAGGTCGTCCTCAGGAGACCTGCGCACCCAAGGGGCCTACCATAGCTTTACAAGGACGCATTACACCAAGGCCATGCAAACCTCACCAGAATTCTCGCCTTCTATCAAAGTAACATTTCCTTAATTTGGAAATCTGTGTGTCCTTCTTACCCTGAATGTGTAGAGGCTACAGGAGGCAGAGGCCATAACACACACAGCAAAACTGAATCTTCCTGATTTCAAATGGTGGGAGTCCTCAGGTCCTACAGGAATGTGTGCTGGAACTGGGTGGACAGGCTGGAGCTGCATAAGAGGAGCCCTCAGACCTCACTAGACATCCTCACACGGCAAGGGGAGACCCCAGAGGAGGCCTAAGACCTCACTGGACATCCTCACATGGCAAGGGGAGACCCCAGAGGAGGCCTAAGACCTCACTGGACATCCTCACATGGCAAGGGGAGACCCCAGAGGAGGCCTAAGACCTCACTGGACGTCCTCACATGGCAAGGGGAGACCCCAGAGGAGGCCTAAGACCTCACTGGACGTCCTCACACGGCAAGGGGAGACCCCAGAGGAGGCCTAAGACCTCACTGGACGTCCTCACACGGCAAGGGGAGACCCCAGAGGAGGCCTAAGACCTCACTAGACATCCTCACATGGCAAGGGGAGACCCCAGAGGAGGCCTAAGACCTCACTGGACATCCTCACACGGCAAGGGGAGACCCCAGAGGAGGCCTAAGACCTCACTAGACATACTCACATGGCCAGGGGAGACCCCAGAATGGTTCGGCACCATACAGTAGTACCCTGCCAACTTTAGAGGAAGTATGTAGTGGGTGAGAACGAGGAAAAGAAGAAATACCATGTCCTGAGCAGTATGAACTCACACCCTAACATCACCGAAGCACAGAAGAGAGGCAACAAGCCACAGTGACCATTGCACTTTAGACAAATGCATTCTCTTTTTCAGGCTACAACCCCAAGCCTGTTTTCCTCAGGGCTATGTGACTTTGCAAAGGGCAGCTTATCAGCAACCAGAGCTGATTTAGACAGGGGCAGATCTGGGCATTTTTTCCTCAAAGCTGCAAAAACAAGTTGGCCACTTACAACCCAGTTTAGGCCTAGCATAGGGTAGCATGGGTTCTGAACCACCAACATGTCTGCTCCAGGCAAAGGGAAAATGTGTAGATGGAGGGAGATGCTGCAGCCTCGACTAGAAGGAATTCAAGAATATTTTGATTTATTTTGTGTAGAAGAAATGTGCCTGCAGTGTTTGAGAAGTTTGGTGACTCCTACTAAACCAAGACCATGGATTTTTAAAACTATATATTTAATTTTGGGGGGTTGGGTATAGCATATTCTGACTCCAAATCTTACTGTTGCAAAATTTTTATATTTCCACCGTTCTGCAAGACCTATGCTGACCTTTAGTTAGCAAAGAAAAGATGGGGAATATGTTGTAGAAACTGTTGCCCCAGCAGTGATGTCATTTAAATAAAGCTGGTCCAGGGCCATGATGGTTTCTTTTCAAATGAATGCTGTCCCTCCACCAGAAGAGGAAGAGCTCGGAATAATGCGGTGACTAATGAAAAGTTTATCAAGGCTAAATGGCTGCTTCTCACCTTTCCCTCTCACAAGCTTCTCACCATAAACTCACTAAGCCATTTCCCTACCCCTCACCGCTTTCCAACAAAATCAGGCATAAGAATGTGAGAAAGCCAAACACATAAGATCACAAAGCTGGCCTCTGCTCCACAGAAAGCTAAAACATTTCAATTTTATAAGTATGGCCTGCCTCTGGACACAACACCTGATAAGTCCTAATGGTTTATGCTGTTTATTAAATTTGTTTTTTTCCCTCTCTTTGTAAATCAAGACATTACAAATCAGTGATTCTGATGTTCAAAAGGATTAACTGTTAACCTCTCATTGTAACCTTCCTTTTTTTTTTTTTTTTACCAGAATTCTAATTGCATTTTGGTTTTTCTGAATTTTTATCATCAGTTTCTTTAATTTATATATTCATTTCCCAGGCATCTTAAGTAGTAAGAAAGAGTATTGACGAACTGACTCAAATCTGACCAGCTCAGATTAGAGGGCACCAGTGTCAGGAAAAGTCTTTGGAAAGTCTTGATTCCAATGCTCTTGGTAGGTTTTCAGCTTTAAAATCCACCATGGCCTTTACTACCTGTCCAACTACAAGATTCCCCCAACTCAGTCCTCAACCCCCGCCCCCCCCCCATTTCTTGGCTCCAATTTGGCGTCTCCTGTCACCATGTCTGGAATGGTCTTTCCTTCTCCTCTAAATCACAACTCTGGTTTTATGGAACATTTCAAGAGGAGGCACTTAATCCCTTTGGACAGCATAGAGGTGTGAGATTTGTTTAATCCTGGTGGGCTATTCATGTAACTCAACATCAGAAAACAATTTGAGGCAGAAGGGGTGTGTCGTGTGTACTTTGTACACAGGACATTAGGCAACATTTCATAAGGGAAGACAGCTAAACCCTGGGGACCTGGGCCGTTCCCAGGATTTTGCAAGGATCCATTCTTCTGCATTTCTGTCTGTGTGTCTGTGTCTGTGTCTGTGTCTGTGTCTGTGTCTGTGTCTGTGTCTGTGTCTGTGTCTGTATGTGGCTGTGTGTCCCACATGGAGAACTTTTTTTTCCCTCCGCCCTTCACACCACACACTACAAACCACAGAGCAGCTCCTTGAACAAACTAGAGGGGCATCTGAGGTTACTCTGAGCAAAATTTCCAATCCAAGCCTGCAGCCAATTCCAGAGTTGTGCAGTTCTATTGAGCTGTGTAGCCCAGTGGCTTCTGTTATGGCAGCGCTGGCTCCTTCGGTGTAGAAGCATCAGCAGAGCCCCAGCTGAGTCCTAGGAACAACCACTAGAGAGTGGACAGCACGTAGAAGACAACTAAAACAACAAGTCACTCTGCTATCTTTGAGTGAAGGACCTGCTCAAGGACACAGAGAGAAAATCACTCTGAAAGTCAATGAAGTACAGCCAATCTGGAAACACAAGACATGTGACCATGCACACCTGAGTCAGGACCCCAGCCAAGTAAGCTGGGGGTAGGGCTGGGGCACACCACTGAAAAAAGGAAAGTCAAGTGGAAAAAGGACAGTAGAAGCCCAGGTGTGTACACTTAAAAGGTGCTGTTGGCAAGACAGGCTCACCCATGAGCACCTAGGTCCTACCCAGTAGCTGATCTCAGGGGCCACGATGGACCCCTCTGCCTACTCCCATGTAAGATGCTTCACGTGACCTGTCTCAGGCGGGAAACCCACAGAGAGGAGGAAGCACCCTTATCTGATTATCCGTTGTAGTTTAGACTGCATTAGGACAAGGAGCACACACTCTAGAATGGAGCCGCCTAGTCTGCCTGCCACACCCATTCTGCATCTGCTCATTTGTAAGCTAAGAGCCATACATAATGTTCTTTCTTTCTTTCTTTCTTTCTTTTTATTCAAGTTAAGATAGAAGAGTTTCAAACAGCGCCTGTCTCAAGAACGTCCTAGATATATGCATCACAAACAAAGAAGGAAGCTGAGCAACTGTCTGGTGTAAACCTAGTGTGCGATGGAAGTGGAGGCTTAGCACACACCCAGAGCTCACACTCAGAGCTCAGGTTGCAGAGTCTGGGTTTTGAAAGGGAAGAGTCAAGTAGGGGCATCCGCCTACAAATGAGAGATCTCGGGAATCTCCCCAGGGTAGGGGCCACATGTCAACACGATCCCAGAATTCCTCAGTTCTTTTGCTGTCTCAATCGAAACATGAGCTAACTGAAGGTCTTTTCATAACGTCCCTTCTAGAAACTCATTCCAGTGGTCACCACATGGTTGCTTTACCGAACCCAGCGCCATCTCTTAAAAATAAGACTTTTGTTTTAAAGATTTACTTTATTTTTTATTTCATGTATGTGAAAGTTTAACCTGCATGTACTTGTGTACACAAGCATGCAGTGACCATGGAGGTTATAAGAGGGAATCACACACGCACACACACCCCGCCCCCGGGAACTGGAGTTACAAATGGTTGTGAGCCGCCACGTGGGTACTGTGAACGGAACTCAGTGAGCCGCTACGTGGGTGCTGTGAACGGAACTCAGTGAGCCGCCACGTGGGTGCTGTGAACGGAACTCAGTGAGCCGCCACGTGGGTGCTGTGAACGGAACTCAGTGAGCCGCCACGTGGGTGCTGTGAACGGAACTCAGTGAGCCGCCACGTGGGTGCTGTGAACGGAAGTCAGTGAGCCGCCACGTGGGTGCTGTGAACGGAAGTCAGTGAGCCGCCACGTGGGTACTGTGAACGGAACTCAGTGAGCCACCACGTGGGTACTGTGAACGGAACTCAGCTCCTTTAGAATAATAGCCCTTCCTTTAACCTCTGACTCATTTCCCAGATACATGATTTGCGTGTGTGTGTGTGTGTGTGTCTGTGTGTGTGTGTGTGTGTGTGTGTGTGTGTGTGTGTGTGTTGGAGTATGTGAATGTGTGTATGTGTCCCTTCAAAGGACAGAAAAGAGCATCTGATTTTTAGAAACCAGAGTTGTAGCTAGTGACATGGTGCTGGGGTTGGGTGCTGGGAATTGAACCTAGGTCCTCTAGAGGAGCAGGAAGCACTCCTAACAGATGCCATCTTTCCAGCCTTGATGAGGTTGATGAGAGGCCGACACAGCTTCCTCCACCACCATCTTCATTTAATATTTAGTGCTCTGTAGCTTCTCAGAAATAAAAAAGTCACAGATATACAATAGATTTTTCAGTTAAAATCTGAAGACTCCTAATATTCTATACCATGAATCCCTTCTGCACCAAGAGAAATGCATTACATGTGTATCAAGGAATGAGATTTTCAAAGAGTAGTAAGCCTTTTCTTCCAAAAATGTTTCCACAAATGGTAATTCAAGTGATAAACATGGCTCTTTTAGGAGTTTTTCTTGCCTTATGAATTTTTTTCAATTTGATATGGAACAGATAGTCTATCACCAGGATAGCAAAATTTTGTTTTTTTTTTTTTTTTAAATCCATGCTGGGTCAAATCATATAAAGCTTTGGTCTTTGACTCTATCATGGCTCCAAGTCTCTAGCCTGAGTCTCTCTCTCTCTCCCTCTCTCTCTCTCTCTCTCTCTCTCTCTCTCTCTCTCTCTCTCTCTCTCTCTCTCCTTCTCATGTTCTCAGACATGTACTTGAAAGGCAGATACAGCCTGCATTGTTGTTGTAAACATCACAGCCTGCTATTCCAGGGGAAAGAGAAAAAAAAAAACCTCATCACATGTGGCTTTTCACGAAGCTGGGGTCATGTGAGTTGAAAATGGAGTGGCACATAGATATCAGAGGATGAGCAGTGGATAAAGGTGAAGTCAAGTCCTGCTCCAGGCTGTCAGGCTGGCCACGGAAGCAGTTTCAGGAGGATTTCCCCTCGTTACAGTGCTTCCTCCAAGTGTTACTGATGAAAATATTGGCTCGGCATGCGCCATAAATTCCTTTGTAAGCTGATCTCTTGCCCCAGCGTTGGTCCTGCTGAGCCTTGTGGTCCAGAGTAAAGTGACTTAAAAAGGGCATCTGAAATGTGGTTATCAGACTCCTGGGAGAATTCATCAGGTGTTCAATGTCTAAGATGTTAGCTATAGTGAAACAATGAACTTAAGCCAGTAATGGAAATCCACTGAAGTAGCTCAATGCAAAGTGAGATTTGTTCCAGGAACCCGATGGAATCTGAGAGCAGGAAGTGCAATGCCTAAGAACAAAAGCCACCGCCCCCCTTCTTTCTCTGCCCTCCCCTATTCGGGCTTTCCTTCTGCACTTTCTCTGCAGTGGGATATGTCTCCCTTCCTTCGGTCAGGTTTCGCTGCTTCTCAAATGCTCAGAATTGTCCCACAATCCTGGTGTGGTTTCAACTATACAGAAGAAATTGGTATCAGCTTCTCTAGCTCTCGATTCAAATTTCCTGAGATAAAATTGTATTAGTCAAACCACCCAAATGCAGCACAGAGCTTGGAGTAAAGCAATACGTAGGTGTGAAAGGTCTAGCTTATGGTTATGTGCACCTCAGACTTTCTACCCTGGTAACAGAATGCTGGAAAAAATACCAAAAGGCAGCGGCTACAACAACCAACACCCCTGCTAGAAAGAACTTGTTGCTAGGAAGCAGAACTCATGGCCTTGACTCAGGAATTGTATAGAGGCTTAGGAGGGAAAGGGATACAGAGGCAGGCCAGAGACTACGACACAGCCACTGAGGGTCAAATTCACTGTCTGGCAGGTAGACAGTGAAAGGGACCCCAACACTAAATTCCTCTCCAGTCAGGGCTTAAGGAAGCCTCTCCCACATGGGCAGCCCAGTTAGGGAGTCAAACAAGGACACCAGGAACGGAAAACAGTTACAGTAAATGATAATGGGGAAATGTGGGACAGGACGCTGCTGAGCTGCAGAGAAGGAACAATCCCGCCCCCTGGGAGCTGGCACAGCTGCACCTCAGAGCACCACAGGTGAGCCCTTCCCACCACTGTGGAGACTGATGTCTAAGGTAAAACATCAAGAGGTCTGGTTTTCTCGTGGATCATCCTTGGGAGGAGGGTTGCCTTCTCTCCACAGCCTACACCTGTCTGTCCTCAGGAGGAGAGCAGTAAGATAACAATTCTCCTTCTCCAAAACTCACTTAACTTCAGTTACTTCCTTGAAGGACCAGTCTCCAAAGGCAATCACATCCAGAAACACTTGAGGCTGCCTTCCCCACCCATGTGTCCTGTAAGCTGGCTGGGCACCTCACTCAGCCACACGCTGAACATGAGTCCCCAACACCTTCTCCTTCCCCTGATCGTAAAGGAAGAGTGTGTTCCCATGGTCAGAAGAGCAGAAACAAAGGCATAAAAACAAAAGAATACATGTCTGAGCTTGGAATCCCGCCTGGTTTGGTTTGGTGGAGCTTAGGACACGTGAGAGCTAGCAGTCAAGAAATGAAGTTGCAAAGGTAATTAAGGAAACTGTTGAGTTATCGGGAAGTTTGTATGAAGGTGGCAACCTTCCCCCTCCTCAGCTTCCTGAGTGCTTGGATGACCAAAAGACACGAGGTATTACAGCCATCTCAGATTTAATTTTTACATGTATCGCTGCTAGCACTGTGAAGAAAGGTTTATAGCAGACTCAGAGTGGGGACATGATTTCCAGAGATGGTGTAGTTAATTCTGGCCCAGAGCAGGGCTATCCATAGGGAGGATGGAGCAGAGGAGCTGACACTTGGAAGGAGAGTCCTTGGGATCACTACTGATGACTTTGCAGGCGATAGAAAGAAGAAGATTCTAGAAGCTCGAAGTGTCCAGCTTGGGTGGCAAGATTTTGGTTATGTTACTGAAGAGGAGAGGTTGGAGGAGCTCCATGTGCCACAGTGAGCTTGAGGCTGTGTGGGACCCTAATGTCCAAAAAGTTCTGAGTACAGAACCACATCTCAGGAAAGAAAACTGAAATTTACAGTTATCAGGGAAGGGAGAATGGGTGTTGTATTCCTACGTGACGACATCTTCAGCTGTACCTGTGGACTCTGGGAATGGCAGAGGAACGCTGTCTCAAAACTCCCATTCTAGAGCCAAAGCAGAATGGCTCTTAAGTGAAAAGGGATATTTTAAATATGTCTAGTCACAAATCAGTGCTTCAGCTATTTTTCAGTTATTTGATGTCAAAAGTGAGAAAGTGCACACCTTCCAAGATCTGCAGGTCAAGTACTATAATAAGATAAATCATTATAGAAGGCTTTCTCAGTGCCAGTGCAGTCCTGACAAGTGCAAGGGTCACCATGAGGTGTGTGCCTAAGCATTAAGCCTGCTCTTATAAGAGCCCACTGAAAAGGAAAGAAATAACAATCTAAGAGATAAAGAAAAGTCAAAAGAAAACAGAAAAAAAGATTCTAAATTTAAAAAACAAAACAGTAAGTAAACTAACAAAGAAGAGGTGGCTGTGTTCCTCCCCCATGAGTTCCTGGCTAGAAACAAATGCTCTCTTGAAGCCATGAGCCACTTAACTAAACATTTTCCTTAACCTGCTCAAGTGAGGGCAAGAGTGAGATATCAGCGCCAAAGAAAAGATAGCCACATGACCACTGGGCTAGCGATGGAATCCAAAGAAAGTTCCTATCAAGTGACTGTTAGGAAAAATATCAAATCTCCAAACACTGTCCAGATGCTAGAGGAAGCTTACCTTTTTAGATGAGGTTAATATGAGGAAATGTAAATATTTTAAAATAGCGCTGTTATCAACTATTTCCCTCAAATAATTATTTCAGAGAGCACTATTATGGTAAATTATGTAAGCCATCACCGCCCGGCAAACATCACCTACAAATGATGTTTGAGTTCTCTGTGATGAAAGACCCTGCATTTCTTGAGACGTATAACCTGACATCTATCCTGAGATGTTTGGGGACTGACCCTTGGGCACTAATTTGTCTTAACTGTCTTCTAAGTTTTGATTTCCTATTTTTAATATCATAAATTGTTTTAAATAAGACATTTTAAGGGGGGGGAACGTCGATCCTTTTGTAGATGTTTGCCTAGTATGTCCAAGACCTTGGGTTTAACTTCCGATAACTTGCAGAGTCAGGCGTGCTGGTACAAGCCTGTGGTCCCAGCACTTGAGATCCAGGAGGATCCAAGATTCAAGTTCTTCCTTTGCAATGGAAGTTCAAGGCCAACCTGAGAAACGCAATACTTCCCTGAATACAGTTAAATAAGAAACTTTAAACATTCTTTATGATCTTTCTCTACTCTCTTTTTGTTTCAAAGAAAAAGAATATAAATAGCTTTTCAAAATAATCCATCCCTAGTAGCTGAAGGGTTGTGTCTGGTGCTACAATGCCGCACTCCATCCCACATTTAAAGGCCCATATCCTGCATACAAGTTGACGTTTACCACGCAAACTTCCACGTTTCTCATTTCTGTGACCAAATAATTGGCATGGGCAGGGTCTTAATTTCTACGGCTGTGAAGAGACACCATGACAGTGGCAACTCTTTAAAAGGAAAAGATTTAATTGGGGCTGGCTTACAGGCTCGGAGGTTTAGTCCATAATCATTATGGCAGGAATCATGGTAGCACAAAGGCAGACATGGTTCTGGAGAAGGAGCAGAGAGTTCTACATCTGAATCAGCAGCAAGCAGGGAAAGAGAGAGAGAGAGAGAGAGAGAGAGAGAGAGAGAGAGAGAGAGGGAGGGAGGGAGGGAGGGAGGGAGGGAGGGAGGGAGGGAGAGAGACTGGCTTGAGTTTCTGGAACCTCAAAGCCCACCCCCTAGTGACACACTTCCTTTAACAATCCCACACCTATTTCAACACGGCCACACCTCCTAATACCAACACTCTCTATGGGGCTACGAGGCCACTTTTGCTCAGACCACCACAGATAGGTTAGGTGAGGAAAGGGTTGTTTGACTCACTGCATCCGAGACGCATGGGATGGGGAGGGGGCGTGTGTGCAGGTGGAGCTGGTTGTGGGTGGGTGGTGTACATAGCAGTTCTTCCCATGGTGGCTGGACTGGAGCCAAAGACTAGATCATACCCCTGAAAGGCCTGCCTGCTACAAAATAGGGGCCTCTGGAGAGCACTTTAGACTCCAGTCATAGCATCCCATTTGGTTAGCATGAAATGACAAGAGTTGACCTCGTAGTCTCTAAGATCAGAGAAAACAAAACACTTGCAGGAAGGTTGGCTCATCAGGTAAAAGCCCTGTTGAGTGTTTCTATATGGGCATGAGGGACTGAGAACCCTGTGAAAATATTTGAGGTACTAGTTTGTAGTTGACCTTTTGTTAAGAACAGAGTCTATAAATATTGTCATGTCTCAAAGAAATCTGTAAAACCCTCCCAATTCCATCTGTCAGAAACAAAGTCAAAGTGTGTTAAAGTGACACACTGTCTATCAAGTTCAAGTGTCTTGTGTGGTGATAAAAACTAAACAAAGCTGTAGCCAAGCTGCCTGCTTTATGCTGAGATTCTTGTGTTGTAGTCTTTTCCTGGCTCTAGTCCAGCTCACGGGAAATATCTCTGCTCCATGAACTGTCTCCCAAACCGAACACAACAGCCATCCCTTCCTCACGGCCATGATCAGAGAAGAGTGAAGTGACTCAGAAAGGAACTCTCCTGTAGGAAAGCTCCCCCTTCTTCCTCCTCTTCCTCTTCCTCACCTCCTCCTCTCTCTCTTTTCTTCCTTTCCTCCTCCTCCTTTCTTCCTTCTTTGGGTTTCAATGTGTTTGGGAGAGTGTCTTGAAGTAAACATGTTTATGATAACTTACTTAGTCAGAAGCGGAATGGCTTAAGTCATGCTGTCCTAAGCCCACGAGTGATGAGGGCCTCAGGATCTCCATCATGCGCAGCACTTTCAGTCCAACTGATTCATGCTACACAGTAAGCACTAAGTTAAGTTGGAGACATTAAAATACTTGTGTTTCGTGGCGTGTAAATTAGTGATGCTCTGCGGTTTATTAGGAACGTTGCATGCTATTTTAAAATAGAGTTTGAAGAGTCTTTAGTTGTGATAAATGAAACCCTAGAAGCTTAGCGCATACCAATCCCAGCCTCGACTTGTAGCTGCCATGATGGTCTGTGCCTGATAATCCTTTTTCCTCTGAAATGTACTGTTTATACTCACAGTCATTTCTGTTCTACTCTGATGCTAATGTCAATCTCTAACCTTAAACTCTGTCATTAAGTGATTCCCAACCCTGTTGGGGAACAAAGGAACCCTATTCAAGCATGCAAAATGGGAAGATGCATCTTGGACAGAAGATCTTCTGAAAGTGTTGTTTTATTGTATTTTATTTCATGCGCTTTGGTCCTTTGTTTCTCTCTTGATGAAGATGTTGCTATTTACTAGTTGTCAGCTATCAACTCTCTTAGATTTCAACTAATAGGGACTTGCTATCCCAGGAACTGACGTGAGACAAGTCCACAGGTGACTCTACCATGATGTATTTTGGGGACTAGGCTAACTATAAAGTAGATACTCCTGGCAGGTGAGGTCATCCCTGACACCTTTCAAGTAACACAGCTTCACTATAACAAGCATGGCTTAATACCAGAGCAAACACTACACTTCCTCTGTTCTCTTCTGTCATCTGGTTTGAAACACCAGCTTCCTAAACACGTGAAGATTGGTTTTCCCCTACTGTTCTGCTGAAGAACCTACAAAATCATTGCTACTTGTTGCGTCCTCGAGAGTTAATCGATCCTTCCTGCTCCTCAGCTGGATCTTATCTTACCAGTCTCCCTTTGCTAGGGGAAGTCAAATGAATTTAAGTGTCTTGAATTCTGAAATCACCTTTAGGATTAAGTACCCTGGGTAGAGCTACAATCCACAGTTAGTTCTCTGCTGTTAAATTGTTGGATTAAATCATGGCTCAGTAAGAAATGAAACATCACTGTGCCTGCTCTCTGCATGCCACTGCAATCCTGCCTTAATCACATCCATCAAGAACATCCATCCAGAACACCAGAGAACACACATCCAGAACAATGGAGAACACTCATCCAGAATAATCGAGAACACACATCCAGAATAATAAAGAACACACATCCAGAACACTGAAAAATACCCATCCAGAACATCAGAGAACACCCATACAGAACACCAGAGAACACCCATCCAGAACACCCATCCAGAACAATGGAGACCATGGTCTGAAACACAGTCTGTCCTGAAATTGCTGGTATTATCCTTTTTCTGGAAGACGCATACCTTGGAGACTTTGTGGGAGTTTTTTTCCTTTTTAGCTTGATTTCCATACTTTTCACCTGGTAAAAGCTGAAGCTTACCTGCACTTTCCTTCTGTAAAGGTTTCTTCAATTATCCTGAACGTCATGCATTCACCCAGTGTTTCTGTCCTTCCAGTCTCTATATTCATCAACACCACTGAAAACACCTGTGCAGGTAGAATGTGAGTGACCAAAGATAGGAAGCAGGGTGCACTTAGATACAGAGTCCCAACAAAACGCCTCACTAGGGGCTTCTTTTAAGGCCCCACGGATTTGTAAGCTATAACAACAAATTAAATGCAGGACAGACAATAAAACCGAGGACAAACATCACCAACAAGGTCACGCTCTGCACTGAGCTTACTTGTGAGTGCTTCATGTTCAAGGTTAAGAACCAGCTCCACTAATCCAGACAGTCCTCCCACTAAGGCACAGGTCCAGCTTCTATTTCTAACTTAGGCTAAAATACACTAAATAGCTGGATGATATATTTATTGCTATTTCTGTTTATAAGAACTGAGCAGAAAGAGAAAGAGCAGGCAAAACGGACAGACACATCGCTGAAGTCTAACATACGTGAGGGAGCCAGGAGGCAGTGAGAAGAGATTTGGGCTGCTTGACTCGGAACGGTTTCTGACTTTACTGTGCTTTTCCTCGATCACAGTTAAATTGTTTCCCTCGAATCTGCTTTACCTTAAGACTGAGGCATTTTGGTGGCTTCGCTGTAGACATGTTTTCTCATTTTATCTCTAAAGTATAAACCACATTTAACATTGGTTGTATCTTGTGTAAGGTAGGTCTGTTTGGCCTAGTGATCAAAATGCATCTGAAAGAGCCAGTGAGAAAAAGTCTAGAACTGGCAGGCTGAAAGAGGCCAGCCAGAGGAAGCCCTCATTGCAACAGCTGAGATTACAGCTGAATTTATGAGTCAGGACCCCTTGCGTAAGATCAAATGACCCTTCCACAGTGGTCACCTAATCATTGGAAAACATAGACATTTACATTAAGATTCATAACAGTAACAAAAGTACAGTTACGAAGTGGCAGGAAAATAATCTTCTGGTTGGGGAATCACCACATGAGCAACTATATAAAAAAGTCACAGCACTAAGAAGGTTGAGAACCACTGGCTTCTAAGAAAATTCCACCATCTTCTGTTGAGGAAGTTTTATTGTTAAGAGTGGTCTGGGGAGTGATTTTGCAAAGCACACTTCGAGTGTTTTTGGTAATGAGCAGTTTTAGGTAACAATTGCGTTTGTGTCTATTTTCACACCAGTAAGCATGCAGCCTGCCTATTTGCATAAAGGCCTGTGTCTCCTTTATAGATTGTCATGAGTAAGGCTGTAGTGTTGGGGTAAACAGATGCTTTTGCTGATAATGAAAAGTAGGTGCCAAGAGGCAGGGTTTCCCAAGTGCAGAACTGAAGCAGAAGAGTGGAGTTCCAGGGTCTGCTTTCCCAAGCTGCATTTCTTCAGCGCAGGCAGCTAAGATCCTGAAGGGAAGCTGGAAGCACAGAGGTGTCTGTTTGATTCCTGCAGCAACATCTTGTCGTTGGTCTCCATTCCTCGTGGTTATGCCAGAAATGCAGGATGGCCGCAGGGAGGTAGAGGAAATTTCACATGGCTAATTTTGCATGTTGGTCAGTGTTGGCTGGGGCTAGCTAGCATTGCCTTGTTTGTGGTTGGTTCCATGTGTGGGCTCATGAGTTCCCTTTTCTAGATATTTAAGGGTTGGTTGCACTTTTTTTTTCTGCTTTTGAATGAATCAAGGTGAATAAAGTTATGTTTTTAAGCCACGATGGCAAGTGTGGGTCACTTACATCCATAGCAGGTCCTTGAAAAGAGGTTGATTTTTTTCCATTGTAAGCTTTGATCAAGATTAAATTGCACCTTGTGATAATACTCAGTATTGGGTAAATTACTGAACACTTCTGAGCCTTACTTTCCTCACCTATAGGAAGCATCCTCTGATGCTTAGTTTATGACACTGTGAAGTGAAATGAACAGGACTTTGTACTATTGGCCTGAGTCTAGAATACAGACACTTTCCGTGGAAAGTGTAGTTGTGTGTGTTGTGAGGGGAACAGGATCCTTACAGGTTTGACTCTCAGTAGCTGGTCCTGCCATGCTCACCCATGTCACTGTTGGCTTCAACACGCAGAGCCTGCTCTAAATTTTCAGTCATCTATCAAAGATGTTGCCCCAGCTATTTCTAGTGCCTGGAAATATTGTCCCCTCTAGGGGTGTGGATGGATCATCACACTAAAGCAAAAAAGCAAGACTCAAAGATAACTATCAAATGTTTTCTCTTATTTGTGAACTATAGATTTTTATATAGCTGTGTTAAAACCTTTAAAATGCAAGAGCAGGTGCCACGGAGGGAGGTGGCTGGGAGAATATGAGAGACACTGGTATAGTTGAGACAATCTGTGTGCAGGGAATATGTGCCAAAAGTGAACTCATCCCTAAGCACTGAATTTTTAAAAAGCCAAAGCCACAACCCTTCCTGAATTCCTTATTTCCAGGAGACCCTGAAGGAAATTAATGAAGAGTGAGTATCTTTTCAATCCAAGAAGCACCACCTGCTTCACTCCTTCAGTAAAGAGGAGCTTGTTGTGACGCATGAAGAGTTTGGGTCTAGTTTAGCTCTCAGCTGGTCACCCTTCCTCTTCCTGGAGCCTCTGCATTGTTGACTGTCTGTTGGGGGTGGGGGAGAGAGTCAGATGTGTAGTCATTCCAACAAAGCGCAGAACTGTACATGGAGATGAGGAGGAGAGAAGGCAGTGTCCTTTCCTAACAGGGTGGGTGCAAGTAAATGAAAAACAGGAATGTTGATGGCAGCAACAAGCAGTAAATAAAGCATTTTGAGAACAGAGAGGGGAGAGAGAGAGAGAGAGGGAGAGAGAGAGAGAGAGAGAGAGAGAGAGAGAGAGAGAGAGAGAGAGAGAGATGGACAGACAGACAGACATGGAGGGAGCGGGGAAGGGGAGGGGGAGAGGAGGGGGAGGAGGAGAGATGGGGGAGGGGAGAGAGAGAGGGAGGGAGGAGGATTATTTCCACCTTTGACGAATGGCGCGCAAGGCTTTGCAGAGGCAATGAAGACTCACAGAGCCCCTGCAGGACCATGGGCGTCCTTACACCTATGCTCCATCAAGCCTTAGCCAAGCTCTAACTCACACCAGACAAGAGGACAAGGGTAGAGGCACAAGGACACAGCTCTGATTGTTGGGAGTTCATGATTCAACCATGGAATGCATATACATGGAGGTAAATAATAATATGAGGGACTGATGATGTTAAATACGACACGTGATACATGAAACACACAGCATGACACATGAGTGTGTGGCTGTTGAGTAAAGAGGAGGGAAAGGAAAAGGATAGGATGAGGATTAAATGTGGCTTATGGGTTGGACACAAAGCAGAGAAAGCCAAACACGTCAAGGCTCAGGATAGGTACAGTGCCCCAAGAAACACTCAGGTGGCCGAGGCTGGCAAGGTGAGCAAGACCCACACGTGGACTCGGCTCTGTCGTCTCCTCCCAGCTACAGCACAACCAGCTGGAGTGAACAGCTGGCTCCATCTTTGGATATGAATGCTATGATCTAGCTAAAGTCTGAAGATGTAACCCTGTCCGTACAGGAAGGCAAGAGGTATTTCTTGGAAAGCAGCTGAAGAGGGGTGTGCTCCACCTCACGCCAGAAAACAGCATTCCTGCTTCTGGCCCATGTTTCACTTATCTATGTAATTCAGCCACCTGCTCTCTGGAAGAAAACTTCCTGAAAGATCTTTCCTTCTTCTTCTTCTTCTTCTTCTTCTTCTTCTTCTTCTTCTTCTTCTTCTTCTTCTTCTTCTTCTTCTTCTCTCCTCCTCCTCCTCCTCCTCCTCCTCCTCCTTCTTCTTCTTTGTATTTAAAACTGCTGAATATAATCTCTTTTTTAACATATATATTTATTTTATTACACATGACTAAAACAAACTACATGCAGCAGGGAGAATCATGAGACAATCGTGAGATATATAAATGTTATATTCATAGTGATTTGGCTATTTGTATTTGTCAAACTTGAAATAAACATCTTTCCTATCTTGTTGGGTCTAAATTCCTGAATGAAATTCAGTATCTATCATATCTCATCTCTATTAACGTAAAGCCTTTATCTTGCTCCAACATTATAGAGAGTGTTGGGTGACTGTTCTGACAGAAAACTGTCTCAGCCATTTTTTCATTTTGGAAGCTGCTAGCTTGCACTACTGGTTCACTCAGGCATTTAAGTTTTATTCCCACTTTCTTTTCTCCTGGAGTTCTTTGAGACCAAATAAAGCCCTGGAAATGCAAAGCGTTATTTACTTCTCAGTTACCAGTAACTTAAAGGACAGCTGAGATAAGAACGTTTCCTTGGGACTTCTGGGAACTCGGAGAGACTTACATCCTTACTCATTTTCCAGCTCACCACTAGACTGTAAACAGAGCGCCCGGCTGAGAGTGAGATGCTGTTTCAATGCCATGTGTGTCACAGGGTATTTGATTAACCAGAGTGGACAAGACCAAGTTAATGATATGGTCAATATTTCACTAGGTTTTCAGTTATTACTCATTTAATTTTAATTACTTTATTTTCCTCCTCTCCCCATATACACTTTTGATGTTTTACATAAATTTACCTAAATTATAAGGTCAATCACAGGGGCCAGAATGAGAATTAATTTTTTTTGTCAGAAACTAGCCCCATTCTTTTTGAACCTTGGGCATGAGAGTGTATGGGAGAGCTGAAGAGGGGGGAAGAGGGGGAGGGAATGAAGGAGAGGAAGAGGAGAAGGAAAGAGGGAGGGAGAGAGAGAGGAGGAAAGGAGGGTGGGTATGAAGCAGTGGGGAGGGGAGGGAAGTGTGAGGAGAGCTGGGAGGGAGGGAAGAGAAGCAGAACCTGAAGAAAAAGCTAATACTTACACTTAACTTCACAGTTTCTTTGGCTTTCACAGCAGACAGCAGAATAACGGCTGTGAACGACACAGTCTTATTGTTAGAAGAAAAATGAAGAAATCCCTCAGGGCGTGGGTGTCACAGAAAAGGCAAGGAGTGAAAACACAGCAGGGGGTGTTAGACTTTTCTGATGTTGACCTTAGACTGGCCATTAGAAATGCCAGAGACTGTGTTTTCCATAATAGCAGCGCGTGCACGCGCATGCACACACACACACACACACACACACACACACACACACAAAGTTTATAGAACTCCTATAGTCTGAAGATTTTCTCAACTTAAAGCACCCAGACTCTTCCTTCAATCAAGTCTTAGAACCTAGGTCCCTAGTTACTGGATTCTTTACTTAAAGGACAGTAAGTCACCACATATTTTACTTAAAGGACAGTAAGTCACCACATATTTTACTTAAAGGACAGTAAGTCACCACATATTTTACTTAAAGGACAGTAAGTCACCACATATTTTCTCTCATTCATGGAATGTATATGCTCATTTGTCCTGAATATAAAAAGGGCAATTTTGGAAAAGAAAGGGAGCCAGAGAGAGAGAAATGCATGACAGGGTTGGTAAATGGCCTTCAGTATGGCCAAGGTGCCTGAATGCAAACATCTCCTGACCCCATCCCACTGTGTGATGAACAAACACAATACTTGCACACTCAAAAAGTGAAATAACATATTAATGGAGCAATGTGAATTTACAGAACTATCTAGCTCATAGCTATTTTAAATCCTAGCTATTTTAAATTGTGTTTACTACTAGTGTCTTGTAACTGCATAAAGTAAAACATATACAGAAAAATGTTAGTTTCTCCTGCTTCCCAACCCCTCTGTGGCCCAGAATATAAAATGTTATATGTATATCTCTCATCACCTATTAAAAAGCACTTAGCTGCATGGGTGGAACTAGAAAAGATCATCTTGAGTGAGGACCCAGACCTAGAAAGACACAAATGGTGCATACTCACTTATAAGTGGATTTTAGCCCAACATAGATGTCTTCTGAGCGACTCCATCCAGTGGGTGATAGGCTGTGGGTGCAGTGCTGAGAGTGGTATGGAAGAATGGGATGGTGGAAGGACCCAGAAGGTTCAGGAGTCTTTCAAGGAGACCATCAAGGCCAGCAGATCTGGACCGGGGGGGGGGGGGGGGCCTGCACAAACTGTTGCACCAATCAAGGATAAAATGCATGCAGTGAACCTAGACTTCAGATCGTCAGATCTCGCCAATGGACAGCTCATTGTCCACGGTTGTTGGGTGAGGTGGAGCAGAAACTGCCTCTGACATGAACTCTGGTGCCCTGATTTGATCACTTCCCCGTGGTGGGGAGGCCCGATGGCACACAGAGGAAGGGAAAGCAGGTTATCCAGATGAGACCTGATAGGCTGTGGTCATATGGTGGGAGAAGAGGTCCCCTTCTGTCAGAGGTCTAGGGGAGGGGAATAGAGTGGAAAAGGAATGGAGGTAGGAATGGGAAGACACAAGCAAGGGGATAACAATCAAGATGTAATCTGAGTAAATTATAATAAATTAAAATTTAGAAAAGCACTTTGCTGTATTAACCAAAATTTGATGTTCTTAAATTTGTCCAATTTGACTTATAATTGGGAAATTATGGTATAGTACTTTCTATTATTATTAATTTTTTTTCAAGACAGGGTCTCTCTATACAATTCTGGCTGTCGGGGAACTCACTATATAATCCAGGCTGATCTTAACTCACAGAAATTCATCTGCTTCCACCTCCTAAGTGCTGGGATTAAAGGTATTGAGTGGCCAAATTTCCTTTATTTAAAAAAAACAATACTTTTAAAAGCCAATCCATATACCTCATAAAAATTGTGGTGCTGGGGAATGGGAAGATACAAATGAAGGGATAACAATTGAGATGTAATCTGAATAAATTACTTAAATAAAAAAATTGTGGTGTTGCTATGTTTAAATAGTGTCCTTGGCTTAAATGTTACTAAAGTTATTGTGATGCTATAAACTGTATTTATGATAAATTCTTTAGTAATATTTTTTAGTTTAGTGCTATAAATTCTCTGAGGCAGAGAAGATTATCAAACTATAAACAAGTCTCTAGCCTAGCTCCCGGAAAGTAACAAGTCCACCTATGAGTGCACATACCCATTGTTTATATTGATGACAATGGCTGTTCCATTGTCACCAGATGTCATCTAGTAACTGAGATGGTTTGGGTGAGAAAGGCCTCCTGGGCACATATGTTTGAATACTTGGTCCCCAGCTGCTGGTTATTTGAGAAGGATTAGGAGGTGTGCCCTTGCTGGAGGAAGCGTGCCATAGGTCCCGCTAATCTCTCTATCACACCCTTGGGCACAACTTGAAGAAATTCAGAAGGTACTTGAACTCTAGCCATTTGCTGTTGCCCCAAAGCAAACTAAACCTTGTGGTGGGGGGCGGGGAGTGAGTGGCCATTGCTCCAGGGGACGCTCTGCCCATGAGAAACCCTGCCAGCCACTGGGCTAAGGGAGCCGGACACAATGTCCCATCACGACTCCCAGCGTCATGACTCCCTTTCTTTCTCCACACCTTGACATAGAATACCCCGTTCCCCACACTTAAATATCCTGATTGATGGACATAGGTTTTCTTCTGGGACCGCTGGACTCCCTTTGTTCAAGAGTTCCTTTCTCAAACATTTATTTGGCTGAGGCTAAGTCCATATTGTCAGGCAATAACTTGCACTTAGTAGAAAATATAGCATGCACAGTTATATGTTGTTAACAAGAAGCCAGACAAAACAAAAATTTACCCAGTTTTGTGTGTGTGTGTGTGTGTGTGTGTGTGTGTGTGTGTGTGTGTGTGTGTGTGTGGTGCGGAGCTAAGGTGCTCAGGTCGGTGGCTGTGCTCTGAGCCATGAAGACACCACATTCAACAAGCCAGACCAATTCATAGTCTCCACTCTGGTTATTTTGTAAGGTGTACGGAGAAAGGCATTACACTGAGGAACAGCCGTGATGTTTCAGAAAAACCTTCATACTTCTAATAAAATTGGCTGCACATCTCCAGCATGGTGGGGCCCCATCCCGTGAGCTGCCCCCTCTCAATCACACTTCTGCCTTAATGGGCTCGTGGTGCCATGTTCTCTGGGGCTTTGAGACTCTTTCAGACACAGTGAGTTGTTCTTTCCATACATGCTTTGATACCTTCAGGTCTTCACCAAAGCAGAATATTTTATTTGGTTCCCCTGTGCAGTAGCATAGATTAATTACATGGAATAAGAAACCTGGATATTTTTTAATGCATATGATGGGCTTTGATTACTCTTATTTATTTCTCGTCCTCCAACCCATGATATCTTAATTTCCCTGAATAGGCTGTTTTTACTTTTATCATCTCCCCCCACGAGAGTCTACACATGAGAAGTGGCATAGGACAGCTGTTCTCTGCACCGGCTTATTGTCCTTAATGCCCTGTATTCCACCCATTTTGTTCTCTTATATTTTTTAAAATGTCCTTTGGAGTGAGTAGCATATTTACGATATAGGATGAAACATGTGTCTCTTCAAATCGTGGGCACAGGCCTCTCTAAAGCATTGGCTGTTGTACATGAAGTTAATCACACAGCAACATGTGAGACACATGTCTGTGTGGGGCCTGTGCCTGGCTTTTATCCAGTCAGGGATATCTCGGACTTCTCTAAACGTAAGTATTTCAGCCTTATTTATAACAGCTATGAGTGTTTACCGTAGGTGTACCTTAACTTTTAGAAACAGACCCTAAGACATAGATCCAGATACAAATGGTTGTTTGGGTGGTTAAGGGAAGAAAACACCATTGGGTCCTTCAGTCAGTGGGTGAGCTGAGGTTGGCAGAGCTCAAGCCTGGTCAGAAAACTCTGGAAGCCTATACGGCATTAGTGCACTGTGTGGTCCTGTGGGCGCTCACTGGCTGGTGTCCTTTTCTAGGAGCAATGACATTGAGGGCAGAGCAGAGGTTGGCTACCTCTGCTACCAGCATAAACAGAAGTGTCTAGAAACCATTCAATGGCTTGCCAGAACTGTGGGAGGAAAGTTCTGAATACCTTGTTTATAAAAATAGTCCTCCTCTTAGGGGCCGGCCCACTCGGCCTCCCTGACTGGGAGGTATTCGTTCAGGGCTGTGCAAAAATGGGCTGCAGTGGTCAGAGTGACAGCCATCCATTGGTCAGAGTGACAGCCACCCAGGCACTCAGCAGCTGGAAAGCTGAGCAGGAGAGGACACAGTCAGACCACAAGGCGCATCTACAGGGTTGGAATTCAACTGACATGCACTGTCTGCATATGGCCAGAGGGGCTTCCTGAAGAGAAGCTACAGATCAGCTTCTCTTATGCACTGTCTTTCACGGCCACCAGTGAAGGGGACTGTTTGGCTTAGGCAGTATGCTTGTAACTCAGAGACAAGCCATCTCCTGACAGATGTTTATGGGAACCCTCTGGGAGGTCATAGGTGTGTCCCGAGGGAGAGACATTGCTCTATAAAGTTAGGTGACAGGTGGCGCTGGGTAGCAGCTGACATAATTTAGTTGTACCCTCCAGGCATACCTGGGCATACTTGTAGCTTGTCACGAGCTTGGCACCCACTGTGTGGCGGGTTATTACTTGCACAGCCTAATGGCTTGGAGGACTTGATAGCCAAGAGCTCGTGGAGAGCAACCTGGCCACACAATCCACTGGCACTCCACCCCAGGAACATGCCAGTCCTCACTCTTACGTCACATCCTGATTGGTAGTTTTGTCATATTTTTTTCTTCAACATATTGGCGACATTAAAGAGACACTGGCTAACCCCGCTGTCCATGTTGTTTTCACCACATCATAGTCTGTGTGTTGTGTATGTTGGTGCCAAGCGTCCCACAGTTCAGCAGGTGGCTGCATCTGGAAATCAGGCCACACAGAAGCCTAATAGCACAGAGATCAGGCGGGAGAGTTTCTGCCACCACAAGGCTGAGTTGTCCTCATGGAAGCTGTTCCACCATTTGTCCTGAGTCTTCTTTGAATGCACCCCCACTTTCTCAGGGTCTCATCAGACAGCAGGCCTTTAGGACTCTGAGGGGTTTGAAACACTTCACTTTCACTTGCATAAAACTGCACATATTATGTGCACTTGAACGAAAGCCACTGACAGAACTCTCACTGTAAGCAGTAATTGGCTGTTCTTTCTGCCTAGTTGGCCACTTTTCCAATTTCCTCTCTATTCAGGAAGCTACTCTGATGATTTATAAATTGTTTTCCATTTCCATCTTTGTCTTGTTTGGTGTTTTTGCTTTTCTGAAAGATTTCTTTCATATAGCTGCAACTTAAACCTTCAATGTTTCTCACCAAATACTGGTTAAAATATCTCCATCAATGACATTATAAAATAATTGTTTTCTCAATTACTCTATATTATTTTCATTATTTACCTATATTCCTATAATTAAATTAAGTTTAAAATCTCCCAATCTTGCCTGTCTTTATAACCACAACACATAGTGAAGTGCCTAGTTCACAGTAGGTGCTTTACCATCCTTGCCTTCTCAGACAAGAAAACACATTACACAAACTTGCCTTTGTTTTAAAATGAACCTTAGAACTGTTCTTAATTTGCAGAGATGCTTCCAGCGTACTGCCTTCCATTGGAGCGGTAGAGCTGCTACACTCAGAAGCCAGAGTGATCTGCCATAATTAACTGAGACCACACTTCACTCAAGCATCCTCAAACCCTCTGATGTATGCCTTCTCATGCTCCAGGATGCCAGCCATAACACTGCATAACATTCTGTCCTGTCATGTTTTCTTTAGGCAGTGACAGTGTCTACTTTTTTTTAACTGTTTGATGACTTCATGTGTGCATATAATATGTTTGATCAAATCGACTCCTCTGTGCTTCCTCTCCAATTCTCCCCCCGCCCCTCCCATGGTTTTTTACCTCCCAATGTTGTGTGTGCGAGTGAGCATGTGTTTTCAAGCCCATCGAATCCATTTAGTGCTGCCTGTGTGCACACGGGTACGTGACAATCATCTGGAGTGTGGGGAGCCTTTCTGGGGGCCACTTCCTTGCAGGAAACTTAGTCTCCACCCCACAGCCACCATAACTTCCGAAGGGGACTTCATGAGGCCCTCCCCATGCATGCTCTGGTTTCAGCTGCCTTGAAGGTCTTAGGCATGCAGTGCATTTGGATGTAGAACAGCCCTGTCATGTCTGGCAAATTCTGCCTCTCCTCAGATGTGCACTACCACTGGCTCTTCACCACCCTCTTCTGTGGTGACCCCTGAGCCTGTCCAGGAGGAGATGTGACATAAATGACCCCCTTAGAGCCAAGACATGCCCAGTCTCTGATTCTATGCATGTTGACTGACCAGCTGTGGGTCTCTGTACCCAGCATCTCCTACAGAAAGACGCTTTTGTCGTGAGGGTTGAGAGACACAGCCGAAGCATCCCCGCATTTCTTGAATCCCTCATCTTTTATGACCCTATAATTTTATTTTTTCTCCTTTATTAATTTATTCTTGTTACATCTCAATGGTTATCCCATCCCTTGTATCCTCCCATTCTTCCCTCCCTCCCAATTTCTCCTTATTCCCCTCCCCTATGACTGTTCCTGAGGGGGATTACCTCCCCCTCTATATGATCATAGGGTATTAAGTCTCTTCTTGGTAACCTGCTGTCCTTCCTCTGATTGTCACCAGGTCTCCCCGTCCAGGGGACATGGTCAAAGGTGAGGCACCAGAGTATGTGAGAAAGTAGTATCCCACTCTCCACTCTACTGTGGAGAGTGTTCTGTCCATTGGCTAGATCTGGGTAGGGGCTTAAGGTTTACCGCCTGTATTGTCCGTGGCTGGTGCCTTAGTTTGAGCGGGACCCCTGGGCCCAAATCTGCCTATCATAATGTTCTACTTGTAGACTTCTAGGACCCTCTGGGTCCTTCTACTTTGCCTTTCTACCATGATTCTCTCATCTAGAGTCCCACTAGAATGTCCTCTCCTCTGTCGCTGTTTCCTGGTAAGTGAAGGCTTTCGTGGGACATGCCCGTTGGGCTAATATGCAGATATAAGTGAGTATATACCATTTGAGTCTTTCTGCTTCTGGGTTAACTCACTCATTATGATCATTTCTAGCTCAATCAAAAGCGACAGTCTACAGACTGGGAAAAGATCTTCACCAACCCCACATCTGACAAAGGTCTAATATCCAAAATATATAAAGAATTCAAGAAATTAAATACCACCAAACCAAATAACCCAATTGAGAAATGGGGCATGGAACTAAACAGAGAATTCTCAACACAGGAGTATCAAATGGCTGAGAAACACTTAAAGAAATGCTCAACCTCCTTAATCATCAGGGAAATGCAAATCAAAACAACGCTGAGATTCCATCTTACACCCATCAAGATGGCTAAGATCAAAAATTCAAGCGACACCACACGCTGGCGAGGAAGTGGAGAGAGAGGAACACTCCTTCATTGCTGGTGGGAATGCAAACTAGTACAGCCTCTTTGGAAATCTATCTGGTGCTATCTCAGAAAAATGGGAATAGGGCTTCCTCAAGACCCAGCTATTCCACTCCTTGGAATATACCCAGAAGATGCTCCAGCACACAGCAAGAAAATTTGCTCAACCATGTTCATAGCAGCCTTATTCATAATAGCCAGAACATGGAAACAGCCTAAGTGTCCCTCAGTAGAAGAATGGATAAAGAAACTGTGGTACATATACACTATGGAATACTATTCAGCTATTAAAGACCCTATAATTTTAAAGAGGGTTGACTTTACAGTTTATAACGTTCTACTCTTGTGTCTTGCATGCCTCATTATTGTACCAGGGATGTGGATCTTTGGGAGGAAGGGGCTGTTTTTATGTTGTCACTGGAGGACCATGCTGCCAACATCCTGACCCAGCGGACGTGGATGGGTACCGATCCCCATGCTGCTTGGCTGTCTTCACTAAGTTGTTTTTCTTTCCTCCCATCAGGAGGAAGCCACTGTGCAAAGGGTAAAATGGGAAGTTATGCCCACCTCCTTGGCTCGAGACATCTTGTAAAGGATTTAAAATTCTGCTCAACAGAGAACTGGGATGAGGGGGCATCTCTGGGATGAGCTAGAAGCCTAGGACAATGAAACCTCTGTGGAACTTATGAGGGAAACCCTAGGCGACACCCCTAGCAACAAGGTTATAGACCTTAAAATGACCACCAGGCAAGACTTCCAACAACGGCATAAGGACACCAACCCAGACACACAAAAAAACCTTTGACTTACAGTTTTTTCCTGCCTGTAAGAGGTTCAGGAATAAGAAGGGAGAGAAAGTGAGGGAATGGCCAGCCAATAACAGGTCAAGCTTGAGACCCATGCTATGAGAGAAAGAGAGAGAGAGCCCATCCCAGACACTATTAATGATACTCCGCTGTGCTTGTAGGCAGGAGCCTAGCATAACTGTCTTCTGAGTGGCTTCACTCAGCAGCTGATAAAAACAGATGCAGAGACCCACAGCCAAACATTAGGCAGAGCTGGAGGTGGGCGATCTTGTGGAAGAGGGGAGGAAGGACTGAAGAAGCCAATGAGGTCAAGAAGCTCTCAAGAAAACCTACAGAATCAATTAACCTGGGCCCACAGGGGCTCCCAGAGACTAATACACCAACCAAAAAGCATGCACCTAGACCTCATACACATATGTAACAGATGTGGACCTTGATTTTCATGTGGGTCCTCTAACAGGAGGAGCTGGGGCTGTCTCTGACTACATTGCCTGCCTTTGGATCCCTTTCCCCTAACTGGGCTGCCTTGTCAGGCCTCAATAGAATAAAATAACACCTAATCCTACTGCAACTTGATAGGCCAAGGAGGGTTGATATCCATGGGAGGCCTCTCCATCTCTGAGGAAAAAGAGAGAGGGGAAGGAAGAAGGGAAGGCATGGAAGAGAAGACCCGATGAGGATGTAAAGAAAATAAATAAATTCACTAATGAAAAAAATATATAATAAACATTGAACAATAATATTTACTAAAAAAATTCTGCTGAACAAATTCTCTTTTCTGCTCATCCATTTAGCTGTTTTTATAAATATAAACATGTGGATGTTCCTTCTGTACTTTGGTTATATCTAATATTGCTTTATTTATTTTATTGCCCATAGAAGTTGGTTTTATTTATTTTATTGCTGTTTGGTTGGTTTCTCTGACCCTTTGACACCAGTCAAACAGAAACAACCACTTGAAATCAGCCATTTCTTGTATGATTTTTACCTAGAATTGAGTGCTCTCTTATCAACTCTAATTAGATTGTTACAATATGGTTCATTTATGACATGACATGAGGCTCCTTGGAGCTGGGTAAGTGTGTATGAGAGCTGGTCAGAAATTCCTTAGAGAAAAGAAGCAATTTTTCTAATTCCTTGCACACTACAGAATGAAGGCAAAAATGAGATGCCTTGCAAGACAAAGTTAATCTTCCATAACTAAAAACAAAGACTGCTGACAAACGTCCAATACCTGGACTTCTCCACCACTATTTCTTATAGCAACCACAATGCCCTTGACAGTGGGCATGGTGTCTTGTGACTTTAATCAAACCCAGTTGCTATGCACATGAAACAGTTGGCATTTTCCTAGGGCAATGATTAATGCAGAAACACTTAGTCTCTTAGCTAATGTGAATAATTATAGGAGAAACTACTGGCTTTATGAGAAATCAATGAAATGTGATTAGTGTCTATACTCAACACCAGAGCCACACTTACTAAGACTTCACCTCTGAGAAAATGCAGCACAGGGCTGAAATTCAGGTATGTGTATAAGGAAGAGGTCAGCACAGCCCGAGTTTCCAGCCTTCTGATGTTCCAGACATGAGAAGGGTGTCAGGAACCAGGTCAGCATGAACTCACTCTCCCATGTGCATGTACTTTTAAATCAGCTCTGAAAACTGCATGGTGAGTTAACTGATCTTTTTTATTTTTATTTTTATTTTTTTACTCTTTTTGTTTTTTTGTTTTCAAAATGTTCTCACCATGTTACACTGACTGTCCTGGAACTCACTCTGTAAACCAGGCTGGCCCCAAACTCAGAGATCCACTTACCTCTGCCTCCAGAGTGCTGGTAGTAAAGAGTGGAGCTGGGATTAAAGGTGTACTACACTACATTCTCTATCCCAGCACTTGGGAGGCAGAGGTAGGTGGATATCTGAGTTCGAGGCCAGCCTGGTCTACAGAGTGAGTTCTAGAACTGACCACCAGGCTACACAGAGAAACCATGTCTTGAAAAACCAAATTTAAAGAAAATTAGCTGGTCTTATTTCCACTTTAAAGCCATAGGCACGGATAGTTGAAGAGGTTTTCATTAGTAAGTTTTCTCATTGCTATGACAAAATTCCTAACAAAACTAACTTCAAGAAGGAAGGATTTGTTTGGTCTTACAGTTTGGGGATCAGCCTATCACACAGGGAAGGCTTAGAGTCGGGACTGTGGGACACGTGGGCACACGACATCCACAGTCAGGGAGCAGAGAGGAATGATTTCTGGTGCTCAGCTCACTGTCCCCTTTGTCTTCAGCCTGGAACCTCAGGAGCTGGAATGGTGCAACCCACAGTCAAGATGGCTTTTCCCTGGCATGGTGTGGTAGTCCACGCCTTTAACTCCAGCGCTCAGGAGGCAGAGCCACGTGAAGCCCTGCGAGTCCAAGGGCAGCCTGGTCTACAAAGCAAGCTCTGGCCTAGTTTCAAAAAAGATAACAAAATAGATGCGTCTTCTCTGCTGAGTTGAATCTTCCTGAAAACACCCTAACCCAGAGGCACATTTCCATCATGATCCTAATTCCTACAAGTTGACAACCAAGATTAACTCACCAAAAAAAAAAAAAGGTTCTTTTCCTCTTATCATTCAATTTACAGAGTGGCACTTTCTGTTGTTTTGTGTGAGTCATTTCAGGATGAGTTTAACTCCATAGTTCACCTTTCTCCACTCCAGTGTGGGTTGTAAAATCCGGCTGTAGGCAAGAGACCAACTTGAGATTTATAAAACACAATAATGCCGCCAAGGTCTATGAGGCCCCGATCTAATGACTCTGGAGTGAGTGCAGGGCAGGCACATGCTGTTTCCAAGAGTTTCCAAGAGTTCCCCCTGAGAGGGCCCGTCCCTCCCCTCCTCCCTCTTCCCCTTCTAAGCCGAATTGCTATTTTGCAACGTCCTTGCAGACTTCAAAGTTGTTTTACACAGTTCTTTCATTCTTAAACCAACCCAAGTAGGAATTAGTACCCTTATTTCATAAAAGAGAAAGAGTCTGAAACTCTTCACCCAATATTTCAAAATCAATATCTGAGACCCACGAGGTAGGAAAGGGGCCTTAGGCCTGATTTATGATCTATTGCACTCACTTCCCGATACACCTCTCACTCCCTCCTTCCCAGTCCAGGTCTGCGAGGACCATTTGGACGCCACTCAAAACTACTAAGAACAGATGGATGTCAAGAAGGCAGCGCTTAGGGACAGATTCATTACTAAAAAATACGTAAAACAGAAATCTGGAGACACAAGAATAAACGTAAGAATTTTATTCTGTATTTATTTAAATCTCAAGTTCCTGCATACCACAGACTATCCCCACTGTCTTATCGTCAGAATAAGATCCTGTCCACAAGAAGAGGCTTGTAAATCGGAGGGTGCCGTGCCATGCAAGCCATTGCTGTCTCTCTTGTAATGACCAAGTTTGAAGGTTGTGTTAACTTCAGGGATGCAACAAGCCCCCCACCCCCCACAGTTTTTGGTGACTCAGAATCAGGGGGAAAAGTCTTCTCATGCAGTTCTGGAAAGCCAAAGGCTGAACTGGAGGTGCGGACAGGGCTACACCTCTCTGAAGGCTGGAGAAGAAAAGTGCCTTGCCTCTTCCTGCTCAGCCATCCTGGCCTGGGGCAGCACCTCTCCACTCTCGGTCTGCTTGTTTCTGTCTTCCCCTTGATTCTCTCATCTTTCTTTCTCTGCTTTTCTCCTTTAAGGCCCTGTGTGGTTTGATTCAGCAGCCAGCTGGGCAATCCCAGCTCAGACCATTGTGGCTCAGACCTTTACACTTAAAAAGTACCGTAGCATTAGACTTTTCTAGACATTAGCATGTGGGCGCATCTTTTGGAAACCAACATTCAACTCACTGCAAATCTGAATCGCTAGCTACTCCTTTCTCATAGATCGACCTAAATCTTTACCACAGTGGCTACCATCTCTGGTTCACATGTCAGCCCTACCATGTCTCTCAGTGCTGTCTCTGCAGATTCCTGGTTGTGCCCGGACACTCTCTCAGCCTTCTCCTTTACAGTCCCCCCCTCCCCCACACACACACTTGCTTTCCTTCTTTCTGGATCTCCCTGGGTTTTGTCCCTGCCTTTACTACTGCACTCAGCAGTTGTTGATAAAGTGTTTCTTTCCTTTCCAAGCCTTTTAATCTCTTGCTTCCCACCTTGACCTGAGCCTGTATCGACTGACCTTCATAGCCCCAGCTGAATATCTGTTTCTCTGCACTACTCCCCATATCTCCTTTGTGACTCACTTATCTCCCTCCTAGCCACCTGCCTGTGTTCCTTAGCCACATTTTCAGCATGCCAGGTTCCCACAAGAGCTGACGTCCCCCCCCACTCCTCCTTACTACCAGGTAACCAAAAACGCCTTCCTTCAGTACCCTTGCTGTGTCTTACTCTCTTTATTCAGGTATTTCTTTAACACCACCGATACATTAGCCACCTTTCCTGCTGCCATAATAAAAGTGTAATGATAAAAGCAACTTAAAAGGGGTTTTAATTTGTCTCACAACCAGAAGACATAGTCCACCCGGGAGGAGAGAGTACAAGGAGCAGGTGCCTGGGGTGGCTGCTCACACAGCACCTGTAGTTAGACAGTGGAGATGACGAATGCCCGCACTCGCCTCACTCTCTCCTTTATCTTCAGCCCAGACCCTTGATTCTTGGGATGGTCATGCCAACGTTTAAGGCGGTGTAGCACCTCCACTGCCCTAACTGGGTAATGCTCCACAGGCACACTCAGAGGGTGTCTCACAAGGGGTGGCTCCAGACTCTACCATGCGGCACCACATGCTCTGTTTGTCATCATTGTCTTACGGGCTGTGTTTCTTCTTATTTTTTCACTCTAAATTTATTTTGTAGGGAGTAAATTCTGTATCTAGGACTTTCTTCAAGGCAAATTATTTTCCTGATGGGGAGCTTGTAGCCTGCTGTCTGCTACCAAGTTGTTAAGTTTACCTTTTCCCTCACACTTTGGGCAAGGTGACATGGTCCACAGAGGACTGCATTAACCTGAGTTGCAATTCATGGCCATCAACACTTCGCTAATGAAGGGTGCATTGGCAATTTTCAGATATATTTAGGAACATAAGAAAACGGTAAGCAGACATTTAATTTCTATATCACTTATTCTTTTTATCTTAGTTGTCATTTCTCTTCCAAATTTTATCTTCCGTAATTAATGTTGACAGATCAGAGAAGAAATTGTGGTAATGCTAATGAGGTATCTTAGTAGCTGGAAGACTGGGTGTGGATGGCCACTTCCTATTGGGGGAGAGAGTACACGTGCAATTCCACAGTCCTGGATCCATTGTCTACATGGGGGGACCCATGGTGTCTGCAAGACGGAGCCACAATCAGCAGTCTCTGCTGGTGACAGAAGACAGATCTGAAGGAAAAGCATCAAGAAACAAATGCAAATCTCAACATGATTTTGCCCAAAGGGAATCAGTGGTCCAAATCCCACAGAAATTCTCACTTGTGACAACATCTTGTTAAAATATTCTAATCTTGATTTGAGCAATTACATAACATACATTTTGGAGGGGAAAATGGAATTTACTTTTCAGAACCATAGAAGACAGCCAGCTACCCTTCATAACAAACACCCAGAAGATTCTGAAGAGTGTAACACTATTTGAGGCCATTTAGGAAGCTAAGAATTGGATGTCATTTTCTGGCAGACTCAAAATGCCATTTGTTGGTTAACGGAATTAAACTGATGATGCTATCAAAACTACATAAGAAAATTAAATTTATCTGGCTCTTCAAAGCATTCTTTTCCATTTTGATGAAAAAAAGCAAAGTGTCCTTTGGATAGACAATTTCATTTTTTAAATTGGGCAAACTGTATGTACCAATTTTTCTGTCACATACAGATCACCTTCATTTTAAGAATAAAAATTTGGAACAGTTAGAGAATTTCGTTGAAGCAGTCATTATTAAAAGAAGTTTTTCTTGAATTATTTTAGCGTTCTGTACAATAACATTTTAATTATTCCTGAGAAAGTATTATTTAGATACTAGCCCTTAGTCATGTACAAAGCATTTCACATATCTGCAAAACCACCCAATATAAACAGTAACATGGAAATGTAGGAAACTGGATTAAGCTGTTATTATTTTCATCATTATCAGTTTTACAGGTTCTCACATAGCCCAGGCAACATTCAGTCTTGCTATGTAGTTGAAGATGATGCTGAGATCCCTCTTCTTCATCTCTCAAGTGCTGGACTACTAAGCACACTGCACACAGCCTCCATCAGCAGTCACGAGAAAACGATGTGCATGAAGCAGAGCTAGGTACGCCTGCACCACCACTGCCAGCACACGGGCCTCTCAACGCTTTCCTTCCCACTTCCTTACACTGCAGCCAGGTAGTGCAGCATTCACGAGGAAGGGAACTTGACTTAAAGTCAAATATGGCTTCTGCTTTCCAGGAGCAGTCATGTCACCCACTGATGAAATATACAGTGTGTATATTGTATATACAGGATCTGCAATGGGTGTGCCATAATACCATTTGCTAGAAAGACAAAGGTAAACTAAGTCCAGGGAGGCTGCTGTAAATAGAGCTTTTATTCACTTGTTTCAGTTGTTGTCTTGGGGGCTTACTGCCTCTGTCTGCTAACCTAGGCCTAGTTCCAGAAGCTTCTAGCCTCCATACAATCTAACCTAGGCCTAGAACGTCTTCAGCCTCTGAGACTTAGCGCGTAATAAGCTCACCCTTTCTTGTTCTTACTGAGCTCTGGGCTGGCTGGTTCAACTCAGCTGTTCTGGCTCAAACTCCTCCCAGCTGACTTGTTCAATCTGGCTTCTCTCTCAGCCTCTGAATTGCTCTGCTTGGCCTCAAGCCACCTCCAGCAGTCTGCTATAACCTTCTGGCTCCTCATTCTCTGGCTCGTTTGGTCTTCACTTGTGTCTCCCTTGTTCTTTCGTTCAACATCTCTCCGTAAAACTTTCCCAATAAAACTGCCTCCTCCTCCCCTATCTCCCTCCCTCCTTCCCTCCTTCCCTCCTTTTCCCCCTCTCTCCTTTCTGCTCGCCCTTCTCCCTCCTTCTCTCTTCCTCTCCATTCCCTTCTTCCTCCTCCCCCCTCACCCCCTGCATTGCCCCTTAGCTAACTTATCCTATTCTGTCAAATCTTTCTCCGATTTGTCACTTTTTCTGCCACTCAATTAGACATCACTTTCAAACATGGGTACCTCATACTGCAAGCTAACTTTACCTTCATTTGGGATTAAAGGCACGTACCACCATGCCTGGACCTGCCTCTGTCTCCTGGCTTAAAGGCGTGTTTGTATTCCAGCCAGATCACACACACCTCACAAGTCTTTGGATATGATCTCTTGCCAGAAAAGCTATGTTCTGAATTAAAATTCTTCTGGAGGCTGCAGCTTACTGGGGGGAGGGGGCTATGGGGGCGGGCAGAGAGAAAAGTGTGACTGCTGGAGATGGTCCTTCACTCCTGGTTTTCTTTGCAGCCTTCTCCTTCAACACTAATCAGGCCTGGTGCAGTGTGCAAAACAAATGTCAGCAGCTGGAAACCGTCCTGTGCCAGGTGTCCTTCTGTGTGAGGCCCTGTTCCAGGAACTTATCTTGCTCAAACCTATGAACAGGGTTATCAGGAACAGCACAGGTGAGGCGTCACAGATGTGATGGAGCCCAGTCACAGCCTGTGAGGGATGTAGTTGAGCATATGGTGCAAGTCTGCCTTCCCTCCACGCTTCTCCCCTGGAAATTCATGAATGTCTAGAATTTAATTCTATGTCAACCTTGTTGCTGTAAAAAAAAAAAAATACTCTACAACACCAACTCGGGGTGGGGAGCAGGGGCAGGGGTGGGGTAGCGCTTGTGGGATCAACCAGGGCAGCAGGAAGAAAAGGCACCGCCAAGACTCTTACTTCATGGAAGACAGGAAGCTGCAAAAGAGCCTGAGAAAAGAAGAGGGGGGCAGGATATTCCCTTCAGAGGCACACCCCAGGACCTACCTCCTGTAAGCAGCAATAGCCCATTTTGCTATAAACTTAACTAAGCACCAATCAGCAACACATGAGCCAAGTACTTCAGGACCACAAGCCAGAGGTCAGGCTTTTAACACATCAGCTTTTGGTGGTCATTTCAGCTCCAAACTGCAGCCCATACTTAAGGTCACACATACTAAAGGGGGCCCCCAATAATTATTCATAGATTACTGAAAACCCTGCCTGGCCTCGGAAGCTCGTGTTCGCACTGACCCTGGTCTGCTTTGATTTTCCTTCTCAGTGCGTAAGATTTTGAATAGCAACTCATGCAACATACATTAGTGCCCCCTGTTAGCTGCCACTCAGATGCCCTTTCTCCTGCCTCTTTTTATACCATTTTCTATGTTGAGTAAGGCATCTGTGGAGTACCTGGACTGTCTGTGATCTCCTTTGGTGATCTAGCATTGGCACAGTTTTGCCTCTTTCCTTCCTTGGGCTACAAGCAAGGCTGTAAGAGTCCTTGCTATTTTTACAGCTGATGTAGTTAGAGCTAAGGAATGCTATGCAAGCCTGAAAGTGCCCAAACAAGCAGGCTGCGCCAAGATCACAGTTCCACCCATGAGGTCCACTGGACCAGCTACCGTTCTCTCCTTGTGGGTGGTCACACACCACAGTGGGTGTGCCTGTTTTTAAAAAGTGGAGAGGCTTTGTCTTCTTGTTTTTGTCTGAAAATTCATTTTTGCCAATTATCTAGAATATGAGAACAAACAAACAAAAAAAAAAGGAAAATAAAATGCAAAGCAATTAACCATCAGGCTTGAGGTCACTAAGTTGTCTCTGGCTACCTCACATCCAGCAGAGTCTGCCATATCTGACTGTAGTGTCTGACTACGTCTGCCACAGCTGACTGTAGTCCGCCACACCTGCGTTTATTCTTTGTATATTGTATATTGTTGTTGGTATATTACTACAGGTCTGCCACAGCAGACTGTAGGTATATCATCCCTGATTGTAGGTTATATCTCACTACAGGTCTGTCTCAGATGTTTGTAGGTCACACCTCACTGTGGCCTGCCATATCTCACCATAGATCTGTCCCACTTACCTGTAGGCTTTTTATGGCCTTTTCAGTTTAAATGAGAATTCAGGAGATCCATCCCAAAATCAAGTGGAAACAGTGGAGCGGCCCCTTCACTTTTCACTAACTAGTCATTACTTGAGTGCTGGTGTGTGTGACAGTCTCCGCTTGCTGGATGCTTAGGGTCTGAAGCTGCAAATGCAGAAAGGGCCTCTGGTTTGCCACGGAACGGGCTGCCATGCTGACAGAATTTCAGACTATGCTTAGACTTCCAAGGAGTATCTCAACACAGCCCAGCAGAGAAGAGGAAAGAATGTGGCGAGGCAGGTTCCGGAGACGATGGTGTGCAAGAAAGCACAAGGGCCGGCCACGCTCACGGAAGTAAAGGAAGCAAAATGTCCCTCTGGAGCCACATTCAGCCTTCAGGTCACTCTGGAGGCCAAGACAGAGAGAGTCAAGAACCAAGGTGTGAAGAGAGCTCTGTCCTAAGAAAAGTTGTTGCAATGACTTCATTATGCCCTTTATCCAAGTGATGCATGTACAAAGGAGCCTGGCAGGGCAGTGTGCAAGGGTGACTAAAGCGCGCACACCTTTGTGAACCTGGCTTTAGGGTCAGCGTGTGTGTGTCCACCTCCCCTATCACCGCTCCTAGGTTCTTGGACTTATCAGCTTGATCCAGGGAGATGTTTCGAATCTCAAACCCACCCCTTACTTTCTCACTGGCTTTCTTATCTAGAGAAGCCCGCTTTGCCTCTACAGTCGGTACTGTTCTCACCGTAAAGATGATAAAGGGGCATTCATATGTCAGGGTCGTCACAAGGGAGGCAAAAGAGAGGAAATGGAGGCAGTCAGATGCCTATCTGGGGCTGAGGATGTAGCCAGTAGGACTGCAGCCGCAGCTGTTCACGGAGGGGAAGGTCTGCATTCCTCCCCTCTGCCCTGCAGTCAAGGGAATGAGGGCCAGCTGAGGCTGACTGGGATGAAGCGCCACAGAGGCCTGGAGTGAGCTTTCCCAAAGAGGCCAAGAATCCAGTTCTCATAGAGGAGTCAAAGTGGGGGGTGGGGTGGGGGGAGAAGGAACATTCTGAGATGGACAGGAAAAAAGATGGAAGGCGAAGCCCAACAGACAACACATCAATCCCAAGAAGAGGAGACTTCACAGGTGCCTTTCAAAAGGGAGTTAAGGAGGTGGAAGTTTGCTTTCTGGGCTCAAGGTTTCACGAAGACGTATCGGAAGTTGCTGATACCCTGTCATTTCAAGAAGAAAAACATGGAGTAGGGACCACAGAAGAATTGACTACTGCCGAGACTAGGACCACATGTAGCACAGTGCGTTTTCCACTTGGCCCTGTCCCCGTGGTGGTTTTATTTATTTATTTATTTATTTATTTATTTATTTCTGATCATTAAATTCTCTGTGCATGGGAGCCACCCACACACCCAACTATGCTGATCTGGGTTCTCCTGCCCCTCTTGACTGAGGGGAGCCTACTGTAGCACATCTAGGTCCCCTGCCACTTCCAGAGAGCTGTGGGGCGTTCTTGCCCTCCCAGAAGCACAGCCTGGAGAAGGCTGAATGGTGCCGCCCGCTGCGCGTGATGGTTCTTCTGACTTTCAGACTGTCTACCCCCACAACACCGCAGCTTTAATTGACATCAAAACAGAACAGAAAGGCCAGACCACTTCACTGTTTCCCCCTTGGGCCAAAAGCCTCGGAAGCTGCCTTTCCCACACTCATTTTAGGTTGTTCAGACTTCTGAATAGAAACTTATGTCCAAGCACAATAAAAGAAAGAAAATATTCTCTGATCTTTGTTCTTGTTTGCATACCAGTCTATAGTTTGTTCCTGGATATAAGTTTTGAAAAATTATGAGGTAGCATAGCCACCCAGATAGAACATGGTAGATTAGATAAATCAACCAGCTCACATCTAAAACAGATTTTTTTTATTCTGCTTTATAAGATCACAAGAATTTGGAATTTTAAATATACGGAGACATTATTTAGACTCTTCATTAGAAAGTATGGACAAAAATAATAAACCATCTATCATATTAGAGCAGAGCGTGAACTGGAAGGAAACAAGCTTGAGCTGTTCCCCAGCTCTGAAAATGTCGGGAGCCTCCGGGGTCTGAGGACTGGAGCTTCCTGCCAGCCACGTGCTGAAGCAGAGTTTGCATCTACAAGCTTATTTCCACCCTGAGCATAGGGTCTCACAGAGCAGAAATGTTCTTCGTCGTTTCTTATACACACAGATGGTTTAATTGTCATTACGTGACCACTGTCTCTCAAAGTAGAGTCTAGCTCTGCGCAATCACACTGATTGCACTCCAGTGTTCTCAGGAGAAAGAGTTAGATACCGCGGCAAGAGATACAGAGTCCCATGGTGCATCACTCGAGTTAGATACCGCGGCAAGAGACACAGAGTTCCATGGTGCATCACTCGAGTTAGATACCGCGGCAAGAGACATAGAGTTCCATGGTGCATCACTCGAGTTAGATACCGCGGCAAGAGATACTGAGTTCCATGGTGCATCACTCGAGTTAGATACCGCGGCAAGAGACACAGAGTTCCATGGTGCATCACTCGAGTTAGATACCACGGCAAGAGACACAGAGTTCCATGGTGCATCACTCTAATATCCAGGAGAACGTGGGGCACTGTGAGTAGAGAGGCCGCCTCCAGTTCCTACTTGTGAGAGCTTGGGAGCAGGTGTGTGTGTACAGGTGAAGGATACCTCAACAGCTCTGTGGAGTCTGGAGCACATTTGAGGTCAAAGGGCAACAATGCGGTTCATTTGGTTTCTACCCCTTTCTAACAAATCACAAGCTTAGGAACTAAAGGGTCCTGGTTTATGTGAGAGGAGGAGAGTCTGAATTTGGGGAGGCAGGTTCTCTGCTCAGTCCTCCCTCCGCTGAAGCCAGGAGTACAGTCAGCTCTGATGGCATCATCTGAGGGGCCTGTTTCTCAGCCCGAGTCTCTGGCTCTCTCTTCTTGAATCTCTCTTTTAAAGTGTCACCTGTTTGGGGGCCACACAGCAAGGAGTCATGCTCACACATTCTGCCTGCAAGAGAGAGAGCTGGACAGGAGGTGCCACGGGCCAGGCAGCTCTCAGGCACGCAGCTCAGATGAAGACAACCATCTGAGACCCAGCAGCAGTCCTCAAGGGGCCAACATCACAAGGAAAATAGTCACTCAGGATGGTAGAACTGTCTTCTTATAGACAGGCCAACATCTGCCATTATTTATTGAGAACCCAGCAGCCGTGTGACGACTCTGAAACATTTGTACTTAGGAAGGTGCGTTCATTTAGAATTTCATTTTTAAAAATTGTTTGAGAAAACTCAGGCATTTAGAACAGCAGGCAGCTTTGCAGCTTCAGACTGAACTGTTCGGTTGAGTCATTATTTTAGAGTTATTTAGCCATTATTTTAGAGTTATTTAGCCATTATTTTAGAGTTACAGCCTCAGACAAAGTCTTACCCTGAGGAGAATCTGATTCTGTCACACCGCAAATTCACTTACCAGGTTTGTGAGAATGAGTTCTTAAGAGGACTGTTAAGTCAGATGATGTCTGTGCTTAAAAAAGGAATCAAAATAAATTACATTAATGAAAGTAGTTAAATATTAGGGGACTCAATTAAGTTAGACTATAAATTAAAAGAATTACTCCAAAGTAGTGTAAATTTTTTCTAATTTATGAATGTGTTTAAAAAAATAATCACAAACTAATGCATAAACATGAGTGACACTTCATACCAAAATAACCTTGAAGAGTTTCTTTTTTTCAAGGCATAAATTCTGCCCTTGAGAACACAAAACACTCACATTTAACAAGTGTGGTGTTGTTGCTATTGGGTATGTGTCCTTTATAAAGTCACTTGGCTCCTCCAGCCTCTTTCCTTGCATTAGGAAGCCACCATGGTGACCTAAGAGCCCACAGTCACATTAAAAAAGAGCTGGATATCATGGCGTGTGCTTGTGATGCCAGCCCTGGCAAGATGGAGAGAGACAGAACCCTGAGGCTTGCTGAGTGGCAGCCTCCAGACCAGTGAGAGGCCCCGTGTCAAAAGCCAAGGTGGATGGCACCTAAGGAAGATAGGTGAGGCTTTACTCGGGACCACAAACACATGCACACACATGTGCACACGCGTATAACCAAACACACATGTGCACATATACACAGCATATTAAATGAAGCACTCCAATAAAGTTCTCAGGCCATATGCTTCTCCTAAATCGGTCAGAGGTTTCCTCTGCCATCCACGCATGACATGATGCCCTCAGCCCTTAGTGTCACTTAGGTTGTTGACTTCCCAAGCATAAATACCATTTAGAGAACTATGCTAAAGGTAACACAGTGAAGGACAGGTGCCGTCACTCTTTCCATATTCACCAGACAGCAGGGAAAATCAAGAGCATCACACCACATCCAGAAACAGTCCTTAAGAAACCAGAGCAGAAATAGTAGGATCCACAGGGTCCTGGAAACCTACAAGAAGAACTTTATGACAGGCAGATCTGGGTCCTGGGATCCTCCTCAAACTAAGGCACCAGCCAAGGAGAATATAGGCAGTAAACTTCGAACCCCTACCAAGACCTAGCCGACGAACAGGATATTCTCCACTGTTGAGTGGAGAGTGAGATCTGACTCTCACACGAACTCTGGTGCCCCTTTTCTGACCATGTCCCCTGGATGGGGAGGCCTGACGGCACTCAGAGGAGGGATAGCAAGTTACCAAGAAGAGACTCGATATTCTAAGAGCATATATAGGGGGAGGAGGTCTCCCTCAATCACAGACATAGGGGAGGGGAGAAGGGGGGAAGTGGGAGGGAGGGAGGAATGGGAGGAAACAGGGGAAGGGCTAACAATCTAGGTGTAATATGAATAAATTAATAAAAAAAAAGAAACTGGGGTGGGGGGAGAGCGTTGGGGAGAGGCAGGACACAAGGCTCCAAGGATTTTGTGTAAATGTGTTCCTCTGCCAGTATCTCAGGCCAAAGATACTAGAGTGGAGTTTAAAACAGAAGGGGAATGAGAGGCGGGAATTCCCTCCGGGCTCAGTGTGCCTTGCGTCCCAGCACTGAAGAATGCAGTCTGTCTGGGCAGAAGCTGAGAAAAAAAGCCCAGAGGACCATAGACCCTGTGGCCCATTGCTTGACTTGTGATGGTATGTGTGGAATAGAAACCAACCCACCTTCCCGGGTGCCTCCAGCTGAAAACTGAAAAAAAAAAAAGTTTCCAAGAAAAAAATGCTAAATGGATTATTCTATATATAAAAATCTATTAGTGTGTCAAGTTACTTGGGAAAATGCAATGATGCTAGAAGGAACAAGCGCGGATACAGAAAGGTGTGCATATGTGCAGGCATGTGTGTGTGTGTGTGTGTGTGCGTGTGTGTTTGTGTGTGCGTGTGCATGTGCGTGTGTGTGTGTGTGTGTGTGTGTGTGTGTGTGTGTTTGTGTATGTGACAGAGACAGGAGAAATGGAGGGAACACTACAAGGATAGAGAATTGGGAACTGGCAGGCCTGAGAAACTGGGAGGGAAAGATAACAGGGCAATATCCAATTTAGTCAGTATTTATTGCAGTCCCTCAGGGAGCATGGCAACCTACTGGGGCCTAAGTGGAAGCAAATTCAATTCTCTCCAGCTCTGAAGAGCTGGGAAACACAGCTAGGGAGCTACTAGGGAGAGAGCCAGCGTGAGGACCCACAGAGCCTCTGAGCAGCTCTTGGCCCTACCCTGACTTTCCTGGACAGATTGAGGGCCCTATGCTAGCAGCAGTGCATCTCTTTGTGAGAAAAATCTTGGATCTCAAAATATAAATTAGAAATATTAAAATTTAAGGAAGATAGATGACCGTATAGCACAGTTCTCGTTCTGTCTCTGATGTGTAATGTACAGAATTTTAGTTTTAAATCTCTGGTTGATAAAATTCAGTCTAGAAGCCTAGTCTCAGGAATATCATAGTATGGCATATGTCTGAATGAAATATCTTTAGATTACCTGCAAAGAAGTGCAGCATCTGTAAGGTTAACCAGGAGGTTGGAAGAAATACAGCTTTCCTGGTAAGAGGTTCGTAAAGTATATTTGCAAGGGGAAGGCAAAGTCATAGAAGCCATTCCTCTCCATCTGTGAGCGCACACTCTTACACACCAGCTGCCTAGTAAGACACAGAAAGGCCGTGTGTGTGTGTGGGGGGGGAGTTGTTCACGTTTTCAGAGCAGAAAAGCGAGAGAGTTGAGACTTGTGCATGGGCCGGGTGGAAATAAGAATGCAAAGCTGTGCTGTGATTGTCCAGACTGTGGGGCAAAGAGAGTCACTTGCAGAAAATGGGGAAGGCGGAATTGGAGCTGTGGCTCTCAGGCCAGAAAGGGGAATCACATCCTGCAGGGAAAGCAGCACCTCATGTGTGCACGGCGTGGGCCTCTGGTGTGCCAGGAGGCAGCACTGCAGGGACCAGAGAGCCCGGCCATGCCTGTGTGAGATGGAGTGCCAGGTTGGAAGGGCCGTACCATGGAAACATTCAGACCCACAGTGGCACCTGTAAGGTCAGCACCCATCACTGCCTCTCAGTGACGTGCCCAGTTCTGGGGCCTCGGCACAATGCCCAAGAGTGGAGTGTGGCTCTCACACCAGCCACAAAAGGGCTGAATGTCCTCAGTTAGTCACTCCCAGATCTGTACAACGTGGATGAAAGTGGAACCCAGTCCACTTTTCAGCACTGTCAGGAGCAAGGGTTGCATGGGTGCTCTTTAGTCCCCAGAACATGGTAAGCAGTCGGCAATGGTTATTAATTTTACTCAGTTTGAAAATGAGTTTACTACAGGTGTGACAAAATCTTGACACAAAACATTTTGACAAGAGTTGCAAAAATGGAAACGTCAACTATCATGTGCACTGTCTCCAACGTGAGGCATTAATAACTCTTCAAGGAAATGTCACCACCCTTGGAAGAAAGAACACAGTGAGAACACAGGCACAGACTGCATTCCACAGCTTGTGTCCACGGCACTTCAGGTTAGAATGCTTCAGGGTCACCAGGAAGAGCAGCTGAGAAACCGCTCGGGGCCCCCAGTAGGTCAGCAGTAGTAAAAAGCCTGATGCCACTTTTCCCCTCCTTTCCTTCGACATAGCCACACTTGAGGCTCAAATACCCTGGTGACTGAAACTGTTGACAAGCGGGCATTCGTGGGACTCTAACAGAATGTGGGCGGAGAGAACATGCCATGATATCTGAAGAGCTGAAATAGCGCCTTAGAAATGAACGACACCACCTGGAGACTTAACGGGTAAGAGTTTCTAGTCCTGTGTCTCCAGGTGCAGAGCCAGGTCCAGGTGTGAGTAACTTGACCTTTTGCCTACTGATCTCTGTCCCATCTGACCTGGAGGGCATCACAGAGAGCTACTAGGACTTCTAATACCCTGCGTTACTAGAGAGCAGCCATGGCTCAAACTTTCCGAATCCCCGTGGCCCATCCTATGTTCCATCGATGGTACTCCCCGCATGAATTTTCACCATTGGCTCAGTTTATAGGATAAAACCCTGGTGCTGTGTCTTGTTTGAAGTAAGGTTTTAGAAGTATTCAAAACTCTCTGTATCTTTCCTACGTGGATAGACTGCGTAGGACAGAAAGATGAGGCAGTTATTCACTAAGAATGTACATGTATCTCACATTTCGTTAGTTGGAAACAACAGACTTAGAAAGGCACAGGCCCTGAAAATGGCTCCTGGAAGTACTCAAAGCCACAGTGAGCACTCAGAGCAGATGACGAGTCCTTGAGGAACCTTAGAGCTGGTGTCACCAGGAAGGTGAGTGTGGATTTGTGGAGAGAGAGAATATCTCGCAACACCAACTAAGTGGTCAATAAGCCTTGACTGAGGTGTCGGGGGGAGGGGGTGGTCAACTGCAGAGGCCCTTGCTAAACAGCCTCAGAAGGGTTGCTTCCTGTGGACGCACCTCTGATTGGGCGAGTATATGTTAGAGGTGGGGCAGATGGTCACCTGGAATCCAGTAATGTGTTCACAGTGGAGAAGTTGAGACAGATGTAAGGATGCCCCCCTCCAGTTTACTCCCCCCCACACACACACCTTGTCTACTGTCCAAAGGAAATATGGAGAGCCAGGCTCAAGTTCTGCTTTCATCTCAAACACCTTCAACCCTGTGTTCCTGTGATAACAGCTTCCAGACTGACTGAGCCGCCAGCGCCCTCTACTGGCCAATGTGTCAACACACGCCGTCCCACAGATGCTGGGTTTCCTGCCCCATTCACTCACTGATCAAGACACTGGTCTTCTCTCGCACTGCAGAGTCCCCTCCTCCATTCAAACACTGATATGAACGTGTCATTTGTGCGATCTGTGCAACCAAGGGTTTGTATACAAGCATGGTTAATTAATTCTTGGGGGAAGGTGGATGCTGATTTGGCCCAGAGTTGATGGCAGAGAAGACCTCCTGGAAGAAGCAAATGGGCCCAGCAAGAAAGTGAAGACTTCACATGGCAATTAACAGGAGATAGGATTTCCAGGAAGACAAATTAGCATGGGTTATTTGGAGAATTAACAATAATTCCTTCTAGAAGCATCAACCGGAACCAATAGGTCTTCAGTGGCTCTTTCTGAGGGAGTCTACACAATCTAACCACTTCCTATGGTGTTTAGGCCAGGAAACACCTAGAGAGATTCTTATATAGCCAAAATCCTGTAGTTAGCACTGTGGTCTGGGTCCCCCAGGGACAAACATTAAGACAGAAGTTCAGGCAGAGAGATGTGAAGAGCTGTGTCCCCACTGTCTGATTTGACACCCACACTGTCTCCCCAAAGCCCTTCAGTGGTAGCCTGGTTTTCTTCTCTCATTGGTGACATCACTTGCATTCATGACTCTCTCTAGTGCTTGTGGGGTTCAAGCTTTTACTTAGTAGGTGCCCCCACATAATCAAACACATGATTTCATACCAAGAAAATTAGCCTGCCCTCCATAAAGCATGTTCAAACCTACCAGAACCTACCCCTTTGATGACCCTGTTTTTAAGTCAAGAACCTTGAAAAGATCCTAAACTTGACTCCTGTTTCATCCTGTAGCCAGTACCTTCCGCAAACTACAGCATTCGTCCATGCTTGGTGCCCACAATTACCGCCTCATGCCCTCCTGGCTGGTGACAGCAGCTGCCTTCAGGTTTCTCCCCTCTCCTTTCTTTCCTCTGCCCACCCTTGCCCATCCTGCCCTTGCCACTACACAGAATCCTAATCTTGGATGCTGTCTTATGATGCACCATGACTCTATAGCCTTCAGGCTCAAGACTCAGATCCATAAAGCGGCAGAAAACCCTCTGCTGATGGCCCGTCCAGTGGCTCTGACTGCAAGGGTTCTCCAGCGACCCCAACCCCTCCAAGTCCAATTGATCCTCCTGCCTTGAAACCCTGACCCCTGGGATGCACACCACCCCTCTTCCCGCAAGGCAAAGTACAACATCTCCCTCCGTGCTCCGTTTCACGAGGCTCCCCTGAGGCTCCCCCTTCCAGACCTTGTCCCTGTGGAGAGACAGTCATCTTCTCTGTGTCAATTATGCGCACAGCTGACACTGTGTCGTTGCACGAGTGTCTGTTTCCTACCTGTGTCCCAATCTCAGACTGGAGATCCAATGTAATGCATTAAAGATAAGGCCAAACCGCAGCTCTGCCACTAAGGCGCTAAGGCAAAGCACTTACTCTGTGTAGCTTAGGTTTATTATTTATAAAACAGAGATAACAGGCCCTGCCTGCCTCATAAAGTTATCAGATTAATGCATATAAACTACTGTGAGCAGGATTTGGTTTCTAGGAAATGTTATCTATAAGAATTAGCTCTAGTTGCCATCCACGTCCACATCTTAGCCATGTCGGTTTCCCAGGTCCAGCACAGTACCTGTCCCAGAGCATATGTGGAATAGTATGTATTTAAAAGAAGAATGGTTTAGTATTTGCCTTGTTGGTTGCTTTGCCTGGTAAATTTCCAAGTCTCTCCACCTTCTCTTTCCAAGATCCCTTGCACAGAAGTTTTCTTTCTGTGGTAACTGCCACTAACCCTTTACTTATTCCACAAAGGGTTATTATAAACAGCAGTGTGTTAGACGTGCTGAATTGTGAAGATGCAGCTGAGAACAGGCCAAATTCCTTCTGCAGGACATGGACATTGAATAAGAGTACACTAGTTATCTGCCCATGAGCACGGTTCACAACTTAGGGACCTCAGGGACCAAGAAATTTTTCTAATGTATGGAAAATAAGGCATTTGTAGCCAGATCACTTTCACAGAAGCTGTGAGCAATGCGGGAAGAAAGTAGCTGTGTGTGGTCTCGTTCCTCATTGTGTGCTGCAACTGCTTGCGTGAACCGTCACAGCTCCCAGACATCCAGCCATGACGTTTGTGAGAGCAAGCACCTTCTGTGATTCTCAGCCTGCAGAAGAATGTGCCAATGTCTCGGCTGTTACCATCCCTTAATACAAGGGCCAAGCCAGGGCCCAGCCTCACCTCTTATGTCATTCCCATGTGTCCTGGGCACAGCTCTTGTGAACTTCTTGGTCCTCCCACAGACTACTCCATTTCCTCACCTTTGACTCTGGTTGTTACTGTTGCCCAAAAGGCCTTTCATCTCTTCCCTGCCCATGCTCGAAGACTCCCCAGCACTCATTTGTTCTAGGTATGAGGTGCCTTGGCATTTTTTTAAAATTCTATTTTATTCTAGTCTTTTTCAGGCTTATTTTCAAAATAAGTGTGTTGTTATTCCACAAGATGATTCACCAAGACAACTCCCTAGCAGACTGTGAGCCTCAGTTGGAAACACTGTCCTCGTTAGCCTAAAACAGTTTACCAAAAGCTGTGTGGTTCTTGCAGATGGCTGGCTGGAGTGGGACCATCTCTTGTGTTTTGGTTGGTTGGTTGGTTATTTTAGTTGAATTGTCTTCCTCACCTGAATCCTGTCAGGAGGAGAAGGTGAGGACCTGAGGACAGTCCCTTGCTTCCTCATCTGAAAGTGACATCACACTTCACTCATATAACGCTATCAGTGCTCTTAACTGAACTTATGGTCTGGAGCTGTGCAGACCACATGCTGAGCAAAGTGAGGAAAACTATTCCAGCTGTGAGAGAGAATCCATCACAACCAGGGGAAGCTGCCACCCCTCTACGTAGCAAGTGACTTTTGCGGTTAGATTGGCTTTAAAATTACACAAGAGCAGAGTGAATCTTTATTTAAAAAAAAAAAAAGAAAAAGAAACACTTCCCCAAAGGATCCAGGGTTCGAACTTGTTTTATGTCTTGTCTGGTATCCAAGTGGAATGTTTCAATATTCCTTTCGTTTTAAATTTTGTGTCTTCGGCTCCCAGGTCATCAGCACCCTGAGTAATGAGGGTTCCTCTGGTCTTCACCGTGTCTTGGATCGTGCTTTCATGGTTTGTTATTATGCATAGCTACATAGCTTATTACTAGCTGGGCACAGCTATGCATTTCCCTACACATCACAGTCCCCACAATCTAAGTTCACCGTCGTCAAGCCAAAGCTTCCCACTGTGCATTCTGCCGCTGAACTTTAGAGAAAGAGCGAGGAAGCCCAGAGCACCAGAAAAAGTATCTGGCCAACATCTGAAAGAAACACACAAAAGATGAAAAAGGCATCATGCAGAAAAGGGGCATAGAGACTGTAAAAGCCAAGTTTGCCGTGAGAGTACATGTTCTAGAAGCTACACCCGTGTAGTGTCACCAACATGGCTGCCTACACAGGCCCTGAGCAAGCGGGATGGCAAACAGATAACAGACATGCTGACATGGATGAGAGGAAGCTCACAAGGCTCATCCCTACACAGGCGGCTAAGGTATGTTGAAAGAAGGAGAAATTGTCTTCCCCAGGGAGAACTGACCAATTGGTTATCCAATACCAAGTGTTCAGCCATGAAATCACATATATACAAGTAAAGTTATACATACTATGCAGGTTATATTTATATATTTAAGAATAGATATGATATATACATATATATATATATATATATATATATATATATATATATATATATAAAGTAAAGAAAAGACAGAAAAGGGGGTGCAGGTAAGGAGTTAGAGGAAAGAGAAAGGCAAATGATGTAATTATATTTTAATTTTGTAAAGTAGAAAAAATATAATTTTAAAGGCTACATCGCCCTTTTTTGAGTCAGAAAGATGGACGGTCCTAACAGAGCCTCAGGAAGGCATACTTTCTGAAAAAGAGAAGTACAAATTGTGCTGCTCAGTTTTATGTCAACTTGACATCAGCTAGACTTATCTGAAAGGAGGGAGCCTCAACTGACAATATGCCTTTATACGATCCGGCTGTAGGACATTTTCTTAATTAATGACTAATGAGGGAGGGCCCGGACTTTTGTGGGTGGTGTCATCCCTCGGCCAGTGGTTCTGGATTCTAAAAAAGAAGAAGAAGAAGAAGAAGAAGAAGAAGAAGAAGAAGAAGAAGAAGAAGAAGAAGAAGAAGGCTAAGCAAACCATGATAAGCAAGCCAGTAACAGCACCCCTCCATGGCTTCTGCATCAGCTCTTGCCTCCAGGTCCTTGTCCTATTTGAGTTCCTGTTCTAGCTTCTGTCCATGAAGGAAATGTAAGCCAAATACATCCTTTCTTCCTCAACTTGCTTTTGGTCATGGTGTTTCATTATGGCAATAAAAGCTTTAACTGGGACAATCATCTTAAGGGATAATTATTCCTCCTATCCTTGGTTATTTGGCCAGGTGATTAACCTGCCCAATCTGGCTAACTTTTAAGGAACACCACTGTCTCCACCCAGAGGCAGCTTTGTTTCTTTTGACTAAAAGAAAATAGCTCTCTCTGAGTGGGCCTGTAGATGTGCTTTTTAAAATCTACTTTAATGGGGTTCTTATATCTCAACCTCCCTTCTCCCCACTGGTCTCTTCCAATACCCCAACACCGGGTAGGAAAGAAAGAAGGTTAGTGGGGAGACGGGGCACAGTTCTCTTTAGCTATTTCATACTGTTTAGAAATGTGGTTCCTTGGGACAAGTCTAATCTTCATAGTCTGAATTATTGAGCAGTCCAGCAGACAACCAGACAACCAGACAACCAGCAATAGGACAAACCGGCAGCAGCAGGGGGAGCAGCAGCTGCCTCAGGCCTCTCATGGTGGCAAAACTTCCACTGCTGGGGTCTCCAGTGTTATTGTAAGAGTGTGCCAATTAATATTTTACAACTTGCAAAGGACATGAAATTTCCACAAAGTTGATGAAAATAAAGCCACAGAATTATAAGTCACATGGGTGAAGCCATCAGAAGGATGCCATTGCATGTTGTGATTATTTTGTCTGCTTGGTTATTCAGTTCACTTTCTGATTTGTGGCTTATGAACCTAAGGAGACAAGGCTGATCTCAGAGTGTGTCTCAACAGACTTTCTCTCTCTCTCTCTCTCTCTCTCTCTCTCTCTCTCTCTCTCTCTCTCTCTCACCTCTCTCTCTCTCTCACCTCTCTCTCTCTCCCCTCTCTCTCTCTCCCCTCTCTCTCTCTCCCCTCTCTCTCTCTCACATTCTCTCTTTCCTCCCCCCTCTCTTCCCCCCTCTCTCTGGAAAGGGGCCAGGGCTACAAGGTCAGAGCCCCCATCCCAGTTCTGCTGAAAGGCAGCAAGTGCTTGTCCCCATCAGCAAGGTGAGCAAGTGAAGAAAGCTGAGAGCACAAAGTTTCACATGTCTGCTGTGTGGACAAGTTTGTGTTTGCTATCTCATCGATAGTTATCAAAGTTTTGACTTACGCAAAAGCATTCAAGTAAGGAAAACAAATAACCCAGTGATTTCAAAACTTCCCTAGATCTTCAGTGAACACAAACTCCTACTGCAATACTTAGTGGTAACTCTGTTACTGTCTTGTTCTGTGAGGAGCTGGAACAGGTAACACCTCTGCTTTACACTTGAGCTGCCACAGTTGCCAGGTCTGACTACTTAGGTACTCAAAGACAAAGCATAGGCCTAACCCCGAACATGACAATACATGTTCTTCTACCTGGCCGTAATGCCGTTCTAATTGTCACTACTATCTCACAGACCATGTCATTTTGCCTACAGTTACCTGTGACGATAAGAGATGCCAGCCTAGAACAGGTTAACTGAACTTCCTCAAGTCTCTGGCGAGCACAGAGCACATCGCCAGCTTCACAGCTTTGTTGTAGAGAGACTCCTTAGGGCTTTCACCATGCTGGGCGCTCATTAACATCCAAAGCCCTCAGTGGTGGGAGAATTGAAGCCACCATGAAACACTTTCAGAGTATAACACGATGTACATCAATTAGAATTAATGGTTCATTTAGTGACCAAAGTTCAAAGTGATTGACTTATTTTGCGTTTTTCCCTTTTTAGATAATCTTTCTGAAGATGATGTGCAAAAAAATGAACAAAAATCGTGCTACATCGAAAGGAAGGAGCAGCCATGATGTTTAGGAGCCAAAGGCCAGCTGTGTTTTCCTTCCACTGTTCATTTTACAGAGATGGGAACAATTATAACCTTCTTGGCAGGAGATAAGGGACTCTAAAGAAAAACCCTGATGCCTTTTCTTTTGGCTGTCGGACTATTAAGGTAGTGGACCCCAGGAATTGGGATTTTCCCAGAAATCTCACACTGGGAGCCTAGTGTCAGCCCGAGGGGGCATATGTCTACCAGAAAAAGATGTCGCACAACTGTGACAACGTGTCAGGCTACTTTGCAGAAGAGGCACAGGAGGAGCTGCATCTTTGACCTGACTGTTTAGTTATATGCACTTCTTACCATCTGTGAAAACCCAAACCTCTCCATGGGACACTAAAGAGGGACTTGGGGAGACATGGTCACTGGATTTCTTTTCCAGTTCCTCATCTGAATGAGACCATCGATTAAATTTCTCAACTTTTCACTATTAGTTGTCTCTTTTTAAAGAAGTTTTATTTATTCATTTTAACATATACATTTATCTTATTACACATAAATGCAATAAACTACATACAGCAGGAAAAGCCATGAAACAATCAGGAATGTTGCATTCATAATGTTTTGACTATTTGAATTTGGCAACCTATCTTGGTGTGTCTACAATTCTGAATGAAAATCAATATTTATCAGATCTCATCATTATCAACTTAAAACATCTATCTAGACCTAAAAACATCTTAACCCCTAAACAACTAAGCTTAATTTGTAAAACAAAACTATCTGGTCTTCAACTCCCATTAGAGACTTGAGAACTTATTACTTGTCTCTTAAGTCAGTGTGTTGAGGAGGGGCAGCTGAACCCAGCTTTTTTTTTTCCTTTTTTTAAAAATTAATTTATTCTTGTTACATCTCAATGGTTATCCCATCCCTTGTATCCTCCCATTCTTCCCTCCCTCCCATTTTCCCCTTATTCCCCTCCCCTATGACTGTTCCTGAGGGGGATTACTTCCCCCTGTATATGCTCATAGGGTATCAAGTCTCTTCTTGGTAACCTGCTGTCCTTCCTCTGAGTGCCACCAGGTCTCCCCCTCCAGGGGACATGGTCAAATGTGAGGCACCAGAGTATGTGAGAGAGTCATATCCCACTCTCCACTCTACTGTGGAGAATGTTCTGTCCATTGACTAGATCTGGGTAGGGGTAAAGTTTTATGGCCTGTATTGTCCTTGGCTGGTGCCTTAGTTTGAGCGGGAACCCTGGGCCCAAATCTGCCTATCATAATGTTCTACTTGTAGGTTTCTAGGACCCTCTGGATCCTTCTACTTTGCCATTCTCCCATGCTTCTCTCATCTAGAGTCCCAATAGAATGTCCTCTCCTCTGTCTCAGTTTCCTGGTAAGTGAAGGCTTTCCTGGGACATGCCCGTTGGGCTAATATGCAGATATAAGTGAGTATATACCATTTGAGTCTTTCTGCTTCTGGGTTAACTCACTCATTATGATCATTTCTAGCTCAATCCATTTATCCACAAATTTTGGGAATTCCTTGTTTTTAATAGCTGAATAGTATTCCATAGTGTATATGTACCACAGTTTCTTTATCCATTCTTCTACTGAGGGACACTTCGATGTGGGGAGAGAGGAACACTCTGTCGTTGCTGGTGGGAATGCAAACTAGTACAGCCACTTTGGAAATCTATCTGGTGCTATCTCAGAAAAATGGGAATAGGGCTTCCTCAAGACCGAGCTATTCCATTTCTTGGAATATACCCAGAAGATGCTCCAGCACACAACAAGAAAATTTGCTCAACCATGTTCATAGCAGCCTTATTCATAATAGCCAGAACATGAACCCAGCTTTTTAGACCGACCAGGGCTCAGGCTTTGACCTTACTACTCTGCTAACACTCTGAAGTGGTTAACTGAAATTTCTAATGCCACAGAGCTCAAAGTCAGCTCAAAAGATGCACCAACTCTTCTTGATTGTTCACTTGATGAGTCTGTACAGATGCCTGATGTTTAACAAAGTAGCAGGGATATGACCCACCACAAGGCACTGCAAGTGTACACTGCATGGCAGGTGTTTCAGGTGCTGTTAAAGTCCAGAAAAAGAAATAGTTTCCTACTAGCTCCAGTCTGAAAATGAGCAGCCTAAATAGAAACTTTAGAAGTGAATCTACCGGCTGCGTGGATTCCAGACTTGCCTTTTTCTCATGCTGAATGGAAAAACAAACCAAGGCTGCAAAACACTGTTGCATTCACTTCCTTGAAGAAACTTACACACTTACCAAGGAGAGGAAGTGAGGAGAATGGGGGAATCAGGATGTAAAGTGAATAAATAAATAAATAACTTTTTGAAAATTTAAATAAAAATGTTAACGAAATATGTAATTTTCGTACAAATCCATGTACATTAAGAGAGCAAAGTTATGCTATAACTCTGTGACTACAAATTTGATAGCCTGGATTAAGTGGACAAGTTTCTTTCTTTTTTTCTCCTTTTTAAAATTAATTTATTCAGATTACAACTCAATTGTTATCCCATCACTTGTATCCTCTCATCCCTCCCTCCCTCCCACCCCCACCCTATTTCCCTCCCCTAGGTTCATGACTGAGGGGACCTCCTCCCCCACTTTATTGTCACAGGCTATCAAGTCTCATCTTGGTGGCCTCCCTGTTCTTTCTTTGAGTGCCACCAGGGCTCCCCACTAAAGGGAGGTCGTCAAATATGGGGCACCAGATAAATTTAAAAATAAAAAAATATGAAATCGTGGGGGAAAGATGCTTCAAAAGGAAAGTTAAATAAAGGTCCTATTCCCCAATTGCTCTACAGAAGTTGGGCTAGATTATCTATAGCATGATATACATTTCACACTTTCTTATTTACCAGGTTTCCTAAACCAATAATTTAATCTTAAATGCACATGAGCTGGCAATTTAACTCTTTATAATCTTACCTGTTCTTCTCAGGTCTGCATGCAGGCTTTCCCATATCTCTGTTGGGGTAGAGGATTCTCTGTTCTCCTGGACCTTCTCAGAAATATTTCTCTGGGTCTCACCTAGAGTACAAAGAGACGTCTATTGTAATACTTTTGTCTCCCGGGTTTATGAGTTCCAGAGCCGTGCCACTCCTTTCTCGACATCCTGACATCCAACTTAGTTTTATTCTTCTGCTCTAGGGGGTTGAACAACGAGGCCATAACCTAAAGCAGGTGAAGAGTCTCTTCTGCGTTTGTCTCTTGTGCATTCAGTGAAGCTCTCGTTTGCTGTTGTACTTTATTTTTCAGGAGGCACTTGTGAGGAATTAAAAACCTATTTTTGCTGCCAAGACCACATCCCTAGAAGTTCTTCTTTTCTACATGAAGGAAAAGAAAAAAAGCAAACCACCCCAGATCCTTACCTTTCCCCTCCATTCCCTCCTCCTGTAGATGTTGGCACGCTCCTTTTCCATGCATGTTTTCTATGTTTACTGCATAGTTATGTTTCTGTGTTGATACAAAACACCACAACCAAAAGCAACTTGAAGAGAAAGGGGTTTATTTCATCTCACGTCTCTCAGGTAACACTCCGTCACTGAGGGAAGCCAGGGCAGGAACTCAAGGCAGAAACCTGGAGGCAGAGGCCATGGAAGGGTGCTGCTTACTGGCTTGCTCCCCATGGCTTGCTCAACCTGCTTTCTTATACCACCCAGGACCACCAGCAAAGTAGTAGCACCACACCAGGAAGCTGTACCCATTCATACCAATAATTAATCAAGAAACTATCCTATAGACTTGCCTACAGGCAATCTCATAGAGGCATTTGAGGTTTCTCTTCCCATGCAACTCTAACTTGTGTCAAATTAACAAAGAAAACAATTAGGACAATGTGTGTTTGTTTCCTGTTGTTTTAAGTTCGTGGCACTTGCATACGTGAAGTGGAGGTTTCTGGTTTCCTTAGAAACTCAGTTGTGTCATGTCATGTTTTTCTGGAAACTGTTTTGTAGAGAGCACGTGTTTTGCTGAAAGCTGTCTCGTGAGGAGGCATGTGATGTGTGGGAAGAATATAAATAGAACCTTACAGGCAGCTGGACAAGGCTTTTTGCATTGTTATACCTTGCAATGCTTCGCTGGTCTTCACTGGTCTTCGCTGGTCTTCGCTTCACAGAGAGAAATGTTCCAGAGAATTTCTCGTGGCACTTTCTGCTGGCTCGTGCCACCTCAACAGATTTGTGTTACTGTTTGGTGTTTGCTACTGGACTGGACTGCTGGAATCCTGGCACCGCAGACTGGAACTGGCCCAAGGAACTATGTCCCAACATGTCCGCAAACCCTTTTTCCTCTTAACATTCTTTCTCCCCTTCCTTTGGTTGGTGGGTTAGAAATGAGGTTACAGTGTTTAAGAACCCTAAACAAAGTAGGTTTTGAAAAAATCCAAGCCTACATGTATGATTTCATGTTGTACATTGCAATTTTCCACCTTGCTTTCTTCTTGAAGCTTCATCTGAGCAGTGTGTTTATTTAAAAATCTATAAAAATTTTGGAGAAAGCATACTTTCCATTTGACCAAAATGATCGGGATTGAAAAAATAAATTGAATCTGGTCCTTGCTCATATTAGTTGGCCTGGACTTCTCTAATAGATACATTTAGGGTGGGAATTCTGTAATGAAGAACATGCGACTCTTACACCCACATGTGAGCACGTGTGTCCATGCGGGTCCTGATGGCATGTTGACTCCCTTGTTACTGTGAAATGATACCTTATTATTTACTTTGCATTTTCTGGGCTAAAGTGTCCAGCTGGGATGCTTCCAAGTCCTATCAATCATTTGGTTTTCTTCTGTGAATGGCCTGCTTAAAAACTTGACAATTTCTTTTTTTTCTCCTTTATTAATTTATTCTTGTTACATCTCAATGGTTATCCCATCCCTTGTATCCTCCCATTCTTCCCTCCCTCCCATTTTCCCCTTATTCCCCTCCCCTATGACTGTTCCTGAGGGGGATTACTTCCCCCTGTATATGCTCATAGGGTATCAAGTCTCTTCTTGGTAACCTGCTGTCCTTCCTCTGAGTGCCACCAGGTCTCCCCGTCCAGGGGACATGGTCAAAGGTGAGGCACCAGAGTATGTGAGAAAGTAATATCCCACTCTCCACTCTACTGTGGAGAGTGTTCTGTCCATTGTCTAGATCTGGGTAGGGGTTTAAGGTTTACCGCCTGTATTGTCCTTGGCTGGTGCCTTAGTTTGAGCGGGAACCCTGGGCCCAAATCTGCCTATCATAATGTTCTACTTGTAGGCTTCTAGGACCCTCTGGGTCCTTCTACTTTGCCTTTCTCCCATGATTCTCTCATCTAGAGTCCCACTAGAATGTCCTCTCCTCTGTCTCAGTTTCCTGGTAAGTGAAGGCTTTCCTGGGACATGCCCGTTGGGCTAATATGCAGATATAAGTGAGTATATACCATTTGAGTCTTTCTGCTTCTGGGTTAACTCACTCATTATGATCATTTCTAGCTCAATCCATTTATCCACAAATTTTGGGAATTCCTTGTTTTTAATAGCTGAATAGTATTCCATAGTGTATATGTACCACAGTTTCTTTATCCATTCTTCTATTGATGGACACTTAGGCTGTTTCCATGTTCTGGCTATTATGAATAAGGCTGCTATGAACATGGTTGAGCAAATTTTCTTGCTGTGTGCTGGAGCATCTTCTGGGTATATTCCAAGGAGTGGAATAGCTGGGTCTTGAGGAAGCCCTATTCCCATTTTTCTGAGATAGCACCAGAGTTATATGTCAATTTCTCCGTGAGAATTCTAAAAATACATTCTAAATAACAGTCCCTGTGTGTATTTATTATGTGGCAGGCTGTTACAGCATCTTCTGTGGTTTCTATCTTCTCCCTCCCCCTCCCCCTTCCTTGTCTATCTTTGTGTCTGTCTTTATTCTGTCCCTAACTGTCTCTATTCTCTAGTCTATTCTGTGTCTCTTTCTCTAGTGGGGCGGGCAACTCTTTCTCTACCTGTATCTTGGTCCCCACCTCTGTCTCTTTCTTTGTGTCTTTTTCCTCCGTCTCTAGTTTTATGTCTATCTTAATAATTCTTTCACTTCTTACAGCTCAGACTTTATAGCCTCAGAAGCAGGTAGCACAGTGCATGAGGTTTTCCGTTTTTCAAGCCTGCATCTCTAACCACCCTCATTCCCATCACTTAGTGGGGCGCCTCCCACTTCTGAGGCACTGACACAGGAAGAGTTCCCGCGGTACATGAGGCCTGGCTTTGTAGAAACCTCTTTATCAGACACAACCCTGCGCGGTAAAGGTCAGCAACAGCATCTCCTCCTTTGCCCATGCTCTTACTCCCCTCCTTCTTTTTGGACCCTTTTCACCCCGTGTTTATGAAGATAGTTCAAGTCTGGAGCATGTGCTCAGTGGACCGTTTGGTGTGAGGTTGGTGCCTGCTGACCCTATGACATCTGTGTGCCACGGTAAGTACTGGGCAGGTGGTTAGTGCTACAAGAACGTTCCAGGACACCTGGCCCAACTCAGTAGCCTCACAGAAGATGAAGATGGTTGGTAAAAGTTGAACAATGTGTTCTCAATCTGTAAGCAGGTGATGCTGGAGAACATCCTAAAACAAAGCAGAAAATAACATATTCAAAGTTATTTTCATTTAATATGTTTGTGTGTGCATCCAGGTACTTACATATAAGTAAAGGCCAGATGACAACTCTCTCCTGAGAACTCTCCTGCCAACTTGTGAGATCCGGATATCAAACTCAGGCCACCAGCCTGGCCAAAAGTGACTCTACCCACTGGGCCATCAAAGAATAATTTTACCATTAAAATGAACCTGTCCTTTAGGCTCATTGGTATATCAGGAAAGTTATGAGTGGCAAAGGGTTCAGTCATCCAGGTGTTTCCCTCTGTTCCTAGAATCTATGGGTAAATTTTTATTCAAATCTAGCACTGCTTTTGTTTGTAGTCTCTTTTTACTTCACGTAGAAGATTGTGGATTCTGGTCAATTTTTTTTCACATAGCAGATTATAAATGGGGCTCCTGGCATCTGTCCCGGTTCATAGTTCTGCTTTTCCCCTGGCAGTTAGCTAAGGAGAGGTGAATACACGGCAAGGAAGGAGTAACCCTGGGCCTGCCGCCAGGTGACTTCAGAGTTGAACACAGGCACAGCAATGACATCGAGATGCCAGTCAGGTCTGGTTGTACCTCAGATGCAGGCTCTAGTTGTTCCGTGGGTTGGTGTTTGCTCTACTCCAGTCTAACAAATACATTATGGCTCTTCAGAATGAATTAATGTTCTATTCCCCAATTCCTGCCCAAGGATAGGAAGGGATTGAGGGCTGGATTAGAACCAGAAGGAAGAACTGCTTTCCTGAGCTCAGGACTCTCTCTTGGCAGACCCCAGCCTGGAGGTCTCAAGCAAATTCGTACATATTTTCCTGAGTTCTGTATAATGTTTAAATGTCGCACATAATCGTAAGTAAATCCTGGCTGAAGTTTCACAGATTATGATTTATTTTTAAACTGCATGTTATTTGTGATTTTTTTTAAATTACCGAGCTAGGCTGGCTGTGTTTATTTAAGAAAGAGGCGAAGAAACTGCCCAAACTTTAAGCCGTTGGTGCTGAAATCCAGAATATTTATAAACCAAGACAAGGGGATCTCCCACTGTCTCTGCCAAATGTGTGACTTTGAAAGAGTCAAAGGTTCCCACAAGGCAAAGCAGTAGGGTTGTTTCTATTTATGGTAGCTCTTGCCAGGCCCCAGAGAAGCCAGGAAGATTAAGAGCTCCTGCACACTGTTGCTGCATCACAAGCTCGCCCTCCTCCCTCAGACAATCAGCTGTAGGCAGCAGCATGCAGGGCAGAGACTTAACAACGCCAAACCCGTCCCCAGCATGTTTAAGGTCCCAGACAAAGGCAACAAAGCAGGTGAGTTGACAACGTGATCTGCCTTACTCTTAGTCGGGAGGTGAAGCTCCTCCTCTGTCCGACTGCCATTTTTCACTCACCAGTGTGGTCTCAAAGTCACAGCCCACTACTCAAGACAGGGGCTTCCCACCAAGTGCCTCACGCAGGGCTCCATAGAAGCAGACTCTCAGGTGGAACTGCCCAGCTGAAAGGGCGGCACACAGTACGGAGGACAGCTCCCTATGGTGCATAGCTAAGGCCCTCAGCCGACCTTCCCCAGCCAATGTGTTCCAGTCCCTCCCTCACAACCCCCCACATGCAATTAAGACCAAAGTGTGTACAAATGGGGGAGGGGAGGCTAGTTGGACACTCAGGTGAGAGTCTACCCCTTCTTTCTCTGAGGGAATGCCAACAATCCATAGGCTCAGTCCTGAGGGCTTGTTGAAACCTACGGTTTGCTTGGAGGATAGACTTTCCAACACTAGGAGGTGTGTGTGTCCATGTGAATATGTGTACACACACATATTGTATATTTACACACATATATTATATATATGTGCAGCCATGTGTCATTGAGAGATCTGTATGGTAAGAGATGCACTACTGGGGTTTCCCTTGCACAAACATCATGAACAATAGACACTTAGAGAAACAAAGAAGGCTACAACATCATGGAGCATTATACAGTCTAAGGAGCTACTACCACATAATTTGGACCACCAATGAGCAATACATTGCCACGTAACAAAAACTGCACAGGCGTGTGTGTGTATGTGTGTGTGTGTACACACACACATACATACACACACATATTACATTAGAATATGCATGAACATATGCACCTTGAAAGGACTCTAGTCACCCAAGCATGGCAAACATGGCTCTGGCAGGCTTTGCCCTTCTTTGCCCTTCTCCCCCATTCCGTCTGCCTAGGTAAAAATGGATTACATTCCCAGAGCTAGCCCCCAAGGTCTGTTCCCTTATTTGGCCACTTCCTTTTCCTGAGGCTGACTTCCAAGGTCCCAAGTCCAGTGATCAAAAGCCTCCTGTGAAGGGGTGCCAGTGAGCTGGCCCCTTGAGCAGGAGAGCAGGAGAGCAGGAGAGCAGGAGAGCAGGAGAGCAGGAGAGCAGGGGAGCAGGAGAGCTATCCCTGCCTCCTGATGATGGCAGCACTGGGTGGCCTAGCCAGAGCAGTACCAGAAAACTTGCCCTCGTGGTGTGGACCAGAAAGATCTGGCCCAGATCCAGGGATCTGAATTGGCCCACCCAAATACTCTATATCATCTGTGAATAATTGGAACAGGTAAAAAGTCTAGTCCTGCTGACCCAAAGCTGCAGGATCTCCATGACACGGGGCAACAACAGCATAACTGGGAGAGTCCCAATCAGTGTTTAATATTGATGGTGTCACAGTAGCCAGAGACCTAGGACCACCAGATCAATGACTCACTGCAATGATCGCTTGTAAGTGAAGATGTATGGAGAGAGCGGTGGTTATACTGTGGGACACACTGCGACATACTACAGCTACCATGATGAGATGTCTCCTAGGCTTTGCTTGGGGGGCTATTTGTACATTTTATTTTATTTTGGAGGAGAGGTTGCAAGAGGGAAGGGCAGATAAGAGGAGACGGGGACACTGGGGGGACTGTAGTGCATGTGTGATGTAAAACTCACAAAGAGTCAATAAAAAGTTTAATTTTAAAAATTTAAAAGCCCTCTTTGGCTCACGTAATTAACATGCCCAATTAAAATTAAGTATGGGGTTTCCCCTTTTACCTTCATAAACTGCCATTTGCCTATGAGCCACATCTGTCTCCTCTCTACCCAGAGCCAGTCCTTTGTCATCCCCCACCCCCACCCCCACCCCAAGACAAATACCCTTTGCCCCTGTCCCTGGTCCTCCATCTCCTGTCTTTGTCTCTTATTCCCTGCCCTTTGTCCCCCTGGGGCAAATAAATCTCTTTTGTGCTGAGAACTTAGTCTTGGGGGCTTCGGAGGTCTTGAGTGATGGTGATCCCTCCACACCTGCCTGCATTTCTACGCATGCCCTAGTCACTAGGCCAGATGCAGTTAACGTGGTGTTAGCAAAAGTCGGCAGAGAGTGTCTTTCCTTGCTCTTCTTTCCTTCCTTCCTTTTGTTTTTAGACAGAGTCTCACTATATAGTCAAAACCCAAAGGCTTCATAATTATGCCATTTAAAGAAATAAATCTCAAGCCAGGAGTGGTGCACACCTTTAATCTGAGCATTCAGGACGCAGAGGCGGGCAAATCTCTATGAGTTTGAGGCCAGCCTGGTCTATATCGTTAGTTCTAAGACTGGTAGGGCTACATAGAGAGATCATGTCTCAGAGGGGGGGGGAGCGCAGAAATTGCTATAACTTTTGTATAAACCACCCTCAAAGTCCCATGTACAGAGGACTTGATCCCTTGACTTAAGCAGTGAGTTACCCCTTTGATAGATTCAATTCTGATGGCCTTATTAGGAAGTAGACCAAGCTGGAGGAAGCAAGGTCCCCTTCCCCCTTTCCTCTCCCCGCCCCCTCTCTCCCCATCCGGCTTCCTCTCCCTCCTCCTCCCCTTTCCCCTCCCTTTCCTCCTCCTCTTCCTCCTCCTCCCTCTCTCTTCCCCTCCCCCTCTCTCTCCCCTCCCTCTCTTTCTCCTCCCCCTCTCCCCTCTTTCTTCTCTCTTCCAGTTCCTGGCTTCCTTGGGATTAGTACCCTCCTCCCCCATATGCTCCCACCAAGATATTTTTCTTTCTCACCTCAAGCCTAAAACAACAAAACCCATATAACCCTGGACTGAACCCTTAGCAAACAACATAAATCTTTCCACCTCCCTTGCTTCTCTTGAGTCTTCGTGGCAGGGGAAAGTCCTGCTGACACAGCTCTTTGTAACCCTCTGTGCTGAGAAGCAAAGCCAACAGGGGCTGAGGACAGTCTTGACAAGCCCTCTGTTATAGAGAAACCAGCTCATTAGGCCTCTGTGGTGCAACTAGGAAAAAAAAAGTGTACAGAGGTCAAATTTTGGCCTTTAGATATTGACATGCTGATCCTAAAACAAACTTGTTCTGTTCTGTAGTCCCGGAGGTAAACTGATGTACACACTCCTTGCAGAAAAAGCAACTGGACCTGGTTCCCTGCCTCCTCCCCGCCCACCCCACCCCCCCACCACCCCCCCACCCCCAGAGCTACCAAAGACACGCAGGTCCCTGGAGCAGGGGCTGACACTTTGCACAATGGAAGATGTTCACCTCTTCAGTCTCACTCTTCAGAGAACAAAGCAGGGCAGTCAGGAAGGCTGACTCATGAACTCTCCCTATGTTGCTTCTTCCTAGAGAGACCTCAGGGGATTTCCTCTGTCTGTGGAATTCTGAGACTCTGATTTGCATGCCAACTTAAGTTATAATAATAATGCTGATGATAAATATTTGGGAGTACAGGCACCTGCTTGGCACAGTCGATTGTGCTCTTCTCCAGGGGGATGCCCAGAGCTGTCTTAAAAGAAACTGTAAGGAGGCTGCTGTGTCGATTTTTTTGAAAGAGTAAATGTGTAGTATCCCTGTGAGCCTGAAGAGAAAGCCACTGGAGGGGAGTTTGTTTTATTCAACTCTGTGGTGGCCTCTGTGGACCCAGAGGAGTTTCTCTCAGGTAATGACGTGTGAGACTGCCCTTTATCACTCTCAGCTCTGTGTGTGTCTGTGTCTGTGTGTGTGTGTGTGTGTGTGTGTGTGTGTGTGTGTGTGTGTGTGTGTGGTGTTAGCTTGTACAAGCTCTCCATTTTAATTCTGAGAATGTCTACTTCCACAATGAAGTTTGTCCTCTATTGAACTCCTCCCTCCCTTCTTCCCTCCCTCCCTCCCTCCCCCCCTTTCTACTTTTGTTGCCGTATTGTGTGTACGGTGCTTTGTCTACAGGTATGTCTGTACAACACATGTGTTCCATGCCCAAGAGGGCTAGAAGAGGGCGTGGGATACCCTGGAACTAGAGCTACAGATAGAAGGTTGTGAGCCGTTATGTGGGTGCTGAAGATCAAACCCAGGTCCCACATAGTGCTCTGGATCACTGAACTGATCTCCCCAATGCTTGCCCATTTATTATTCAGTGGCTGCCACTCAATATTGAAACACGCCTTTTTCAGCTAAGTGTGACATAAGATTCTGAACCAATCCTGGAAGAGAAGATGGCAGAAAAATGAGTGGAGTCTGGAGTAAATCTGGATTCAGTTGATACTGACAGCATTGGTACCAATACCAGTCTCTTTCAATAAACACACCATAATCACATTGATTGTAACATCAGAGAATGGAGAGTGGAGGGCTTAGAAGGCGCTCATACACTCCATCAGTAACTCTCTTGTAAATATAAAAATACTCTAAAACAAGGAGCTCAAGGAAAAATAAGAAACATGGTCATTAGAGACTTTTATTTTTGAGTAGATTCAAGGGACGCTGGATAAGGTGGGGTGAGCCTGAGAGACAGCGAGGCCCCTCTTCTAATATCATGGCATGAGCTTGGCAACAGTGCTCTTCACAGAGGTCAGAAGAGAGCTAAGAGCGGCGTCTCAGGGACACTGCACCAAAGTTTAGGGGACTCACAAGAAACAAACATGTCTGTTGCCTGGACTCACTGGCTACTGCAGACGTCTTACTGTTTTGTAAATTCCAAGCTACATAGACACATAACAGTTCCCTTGCTGTGTACCACTGGCTCCGTTCTGCATTACAGGTGAGTGGTCAAGTAACAACCTCTCGAGAGTCAATAGCAATAAGGAAATATGGTTCTCAGCTTTGAAATCGTAAATACCAGATGTGTTTTTTGTAGACAACTTACCCAAAGCGAAGTGTTTTGTCTCAGTATTCTTATACCTAAAGCTGTGGTAATGGAAACCACACTTCTGTTCTTGTTTCTGAGACAAAATACATGGCAAGAATAAGTTAATAAAGGGTTTGGCTCAGTTTGGTGTTGGTTATATTGTACCCACAGTCAGGAAGCCGAGAGATACAAATGTTTCTGCTCAACTCACTGTGGGCCCATGGCATGGCGCAGCCCACCTTGAGAATGGGTGTCTCGTCTCAGTTAATCCAACTTGGCAACTCCCTGCCAGTCGTTCTCAGGTTTGCCTCCTATGTGGGTCCAGATGTTATCAAGTTGACAATCCATATTAGTCATCACAGAGCTGATGCCCACAGTGGCTATGAGATTTAATGACATCACAGAAGTAAACCAGTTCCTGGAATGAAGTCGTTTCTCAACATATTGGCTTGTATACCATCTGAAAAACTGCATGGGCTGGGCGCAGCATAGCTTTCAAATAAAACCATAGATGGAGGGAGCAAAATGCTCTCCATGCAAGAAACACAAACATACAGATAACAGTGCTTTGCTGAAAGAGGTGGTTACCCAACTGTACAGAGCTGGGCCATAGTCGCAGCTGTGGTCCACAGTGCCTTCCCATCAGTGTATTTCCATCCTGCCAGCCAACCAACACTCAATGCAGAACACCATGAGATGCTTATGAATGGCAGCTGCTTCTCTGTTAATCACACACGGGCGTATCGTTGGGAATGAACTGTGCAGGGCTGCCCTCAATCCTTAAGATGCCCATTGAGACAGAGCAATTAAACAAGACTAATGAAAATGACATCACAGAGTGGTGCAGGCTATTGTCACCCACAGCTCAAACACCATCCACCTAACAACAGGGTGACTGGGGAAAAAAAAACTAGGACAACTGTTCACAATGGTGACAGCTCGTACTAAATGCAAGAGGTCTTAGCAAAAGGCTCCAAAGCCTCATAAAACCAATTAATGATGCAATGACGTTTGGCCCTGTTAATTACCATCATAATGTAATGTAATTAAACCCAGTGGCAGGAGAACAACAGTACCAAGATGTGGACAATTAAGTTAACCACAACATATCTAAGCTATATTTGTGTACCACATAAATCTGAGAGGAAGGATCTATGACTACCTTAATTAAATCAAGCCTTTTCCTTGTACTTGCACATAACAGTCCTTTGACGACCAGGTCTTGGCATCTTAGTTTCCCCTAAAAATGCACGAATACTGAAAGGGCTTTAAATAGACATGGTCAGGCTTTCACCGAGAGAAAGACTTGGTACTCTTCACATCTGCATCCTCAGCACTGAGCACATGTGCTTTACACGTGTAGGCGTACAAAAGTGATGAGATGATGCAATGAGTTTGTTTTTTTGTTTTTTTTGTTTGTTTGTTTTTGTTTTTTTACCTTTCAAGGAAAACTCCCTTCTAGTTCCAGCTGTAGAAGTAGAATTCTGCGTAGAACTACCCACAGCACGGGATTATGCTGAGTTTATTATTTATCCTCCGTAGAAGAATCCAGAACATGGCTGTTCTGGCAAGAGATCACATTCAAAGATCTCCTAGGTCTGTGTGATCCAGCTGGAATATGAGCATGCCTTTAATCCAAGAGACAGAGGCAAACAGATCTGAGTTCAAGGCCAGCCAGGTATAGAGCAAGTATCAGGTAAAGAAAAGCTTAGATGCAAGCGTGGTGATGCATGCCTTTAATGCCAAATGAAGGTAAAAAAATTTTTTTTGTAGAAGGAAGCACCCATGTTTGAAAGTGATGTCTAATTGAGTGGCAGAGAAGGTGACGAATCAGAGAAGATCTTACTGAACAGGATATGCCCAACTCTCACAAAAAGAGGGGGGAAAGGGAAGCTACTTAAGAGGCAGTTTTACAGAGAGGAGGCAGTTTTTACCAGGACATTAGTAGAGAGATGGGTTGCCGAAAACTCAGATAAAGATGGAATGAGCCAGGAGATGAGAAGAAACCAGATGATTAGAGCATATTGCTGAGTTAGTTTGAAGCCAAACAGAGCAATTCTGGGCCCAGAGAGAAGCCAGATTAAATAATTCAGCTGGGAGAGGAATTTGAGCCAGAACAGCTGAGCTGAATCAGCTAGACCAGAGCTCAGAAAAAAAACAAGTAAGGGTGAGCTCTTTAAGCAATTACTAAGTCTCAGAGGCAGAAAACATTCTAGGCCTAGGTTAGTTAGTTTGTAAGGAGGCTAGAAGCTTCTGGGATGAGGCCTAGGTTAGCAGAAGGAGTTAGTCAGCCTCCCAGACAGCAACTGAGCCAGGAGACTGAAGGTCACTTTCACAGTCCTCTACACATCATCATGGTTTCAAGGGCACTTGTCTCGAAGTTGCTGCAGCTCTGAGTCCCTGACTTCACTAATGTGTCTCTTTCTCTGACTTTTACTGTGGGGAATCACATTTTTCAAATATTGTAGAATTTATGTTGCTAATGTTTTAATTCATTCCTGTGTCTGTCAAAAAGTTGGTCTATGCTTCCTCTAAATCTAATTGTGATCTTCTGATCGTTGACTTTTAAGTTGATTTTGTCAATTCTTACTTTTGAGTATGATATTTAATTTCTCTGCATTTAATTACTGACATGTGATTATTGATATGTAAGGGGATTTTTTAATATCTGACATTCTGTCATTTATTTTCTGTCTGTTTCACATCTTTATTGTTTCTTTAATCTTCCACTTGTACCTGCTTTTGTACTGTGTAGATATTTTCTACAGGCTCATTTTAATCCCATTCTTTCTTCATCACAGGAGCCGAAATCTGAGTGAATAAACTGGGAGAGGAGAAAGGGAGGTGAGTGACAGGCAGTGTCTGGGTGCGGTGTGACCAGCTGCCGCACCCCTGCACTGATGTGCATGACAGCATAGCAGACAGCACCCTCGAGCTATGAGACTAGTGATCCCTTCTCCTCAGATCAGGAGTTATTCACAGTGAAAAGGCACATTCGATTTATCATTTGCCTTCAAATAGCTAATGTTCACATACGTATTTTTTGTTTAATAAATTCATGAATGCATAGGATATACCTTGATCAAATCCACCCACTCCTTCCTCTTCTGATCTCCCTTATTCCTCACCACTATTTCCTCCCAATTTCATGTGTTTTTTGTTTTAACCACTGAGTCCACACGGTGTTGCCAGTGTGTGCCCAGGTGTAGGGTCACCTGCTGGGGCATGGACCGCTCAAGGGCCACATCCCGACTGTCCTCTTCTGTAGCCACCAATCACCAATAACTCTTGAGCTAGGAGTAAATGTCTTTTTATTAAATTGAATATATCAAGTCAAAATTCATTATTTTTAAACTATTTTGCTTTTATGTCATATTGTTCGACTCATATAGAATTAATCTCAGCATGTTATAGTGAGAAACCCAACCTGATCTTGTTCTCAATCACCAGTGTTATAGCATAATTTATTCAATAATCTATCTCATTCCATCTTGGGATACTTCATTGTCTTGTTCTAAATTCCATGACGCATTACAAATAATTTCTAGACCTTCTCTTCTGAATTTTGATTATAGTACTACCAGTATATTATCTTGATCTACTACTGTTTCATTATATACACACAGATGTATGTGTGTATGTATATATGTATGTATGTGTGTATGTGTGTGTATGAATGTATGTGTGTGTATGTGTGTATATGTATGTATGTGTGTATGTATGTATGTATGTATGTATGTATGTATGTGTGTATGTGTGTGTGTATGAATGTATGTGTGTGTGTATGAATGTGTGTGTGTGTGTGTGTGTGTGTGTGTGTGTGTGTGTGTGTATTTGAGGCAGGCAGGCAGGCAAAGAGAGAGGGAAAGTCTCATACTGAAGCCTTTCCTGAAATACACTACGTAGACCAGTCTGGCCTCGCACCTCCTGCCTCTGTCTACTTAGCATTGGGTTACAAAAGCGACCAATCATACCAAGTGTTTCATACCATAATGTCTGTTTGTTGATGCTGAACTAATGAGGGGCATAAGGAGAGCCAATCTGTGAAGTATGGCCATTCTGTTTGTCTGTCAGCACTCAGCAGAAGCATTGCCTGCCCTAGGCAAGCTTCAGTGAGCCCTGCCTTTCCCAAGCCTCACCCTAGAATGGTTCTTTCTTGTCCTGCCATTTCCCATTGCATTATAAGCAATAGCACAATAGCACCAGGGCTGTCTTGCTTGCAGCTATTTTCCATCCTCCAGCATTCCATCAGCAATTAAAAACTGCTTTTGGTGGGGGCGTCAGGCTGGCTGTTCAGTGTGTCACCCGTACAGCTTCTGGGCAGAGTGACACCATATCCAGTGAATTCTTTCAGGTAGTATAAGCCCAAGAAGGGCATGAATAGGGGGAAAGGGGAAAGGGGGGGATGAAGGATTCTTCCCCCACTTCATGGTGTGACTCAAAGATTGTTCTGTTATTTTTCAATTCCCCGCGTCTTCTATTTCCTGCGGCCTCCTCTCTGAGACTGTTGGGGGAATAACAAAATCAGACAAACATTACAAAATCCTTGCCATGTGGTTAGCACTGTTCAAAGTGGGGGCTCATGTTGACTCGTTTAGTTAGGACCACAACTCACTGGGAGAGAGAGACCATTAATATCTCTATCCGCTGGAGCTTGAAGCAGTGAGCGATCAAGCTATTCACCAATACCCACAGGTAGGATGTGGTGACGCTCATGTTGGAACTCAGCATGCTGACTTCAAATGACAATATAAAAAAAAAGTGTTTCTAGAAATAGACTCTTAAGCACTTTGCTGGGGTTGCAGAGGGTGTGGGAATTAGTCTTCTACAGCCAGCACCCACGTCTTCTTGCCCTACGTCCTCAATAAGAAACGCTCAGTTTCATTCCATCTCCTTAGCATCTAGAACGGCCTCTGCCAACTGATGCGATAAATAAGGCACACAGTATGACTGCTGAAGTAAGTGTCCATTTCAAGTGACAATAGGTATCAGGGTAATCGGCGAGAGGAAGTGAGTGACCGCTACAGCTGCGGAGGGGGAAATGCACTCACTGCGGCTAGAGTGATGACTAGAGGCAGGAACACAAGCAGGCTTCCATCACTATACAGAGCCAGGATGTCATCACCGTACCAGGAGAGCAGGCATGAAAGTTGGAGACTAGAAATGCCCAGTGTTTCCGGGCACAGTGAGGGGCCTGCTGCTGCTGGAGCATTCTGATAGACTCGGTAACTTAAAGGAGATGCTGTGGAGTCACAGTCAGGAGCCAGTTTTGCTGGAGTGGACTGAGGATGTCCCACATTGTTTTGTAGGGACTTATCAAATTCACACCTCAGAGGAGTCATAGGGTTTGCCAAGGATATATATTTCCAGGCTTCTTCTCTGAACTGAGCTTTGGTCCCAAGTGTCTGCATTAATCGTCATGTAGCAATGGATAAAGGAGAATAAATTTTAGGAACAAAATTCAATTTTAATTTCTCTAATTACTAGGCACAATACCCTCAGGCAAAATACATACCCATCTATTTCATCCTTAAAGTGTAAGAAATGACCTCAGCTTTGCAGGAGAGAAGACAGAGTGGTGCCTAGCGCGCAGGAGGCGGGCAGTCTGCAAAGCCCACTAACGCTCACCTTCCTCAACTGCTGTCCTCACGTCCCTCTAGTCTTAATGTCTCCTTGAATCAGGTGAACAGAGCAGCAGAGGCTGTGGGCATAGGAGGCAGGGGTGCGATGAGGGAAGAGGGTGGCATCGACAAAAACACTGTGTGAGAAAAGCCAGACCCAGGAAGATGAATGTTGTGTGATGCCGCTCATCTGTGGAGTCTAAACAAACCACCCTCATGACCGTAGAGTGGAGTTGTCTGGTGGTTGTCAAGGACCAGGCATGGGCATGGGGAGGGGGAAGTGCAAGTGACAGCCACAAACTTCCACATAACAGACCAGTTAGTCCCAGGGATCTGATTATATGGTGGGTGAACAGCCAAGACTATTGTATGGCTTGCTTGTTATGTTGTTTTTTTGTTAAGACAGCAGGTTTGAATTCTCAACACCCACAGACACACACACACACACACACACACACACACACACACACACACAGACAACACAGATAAACCCACACACATGCGTGCACATGCGCTCGCATGCGCACACACACAAAGATGGTAAGCATAAGTAGTGATGTATGCGGTTATTTGTGATAGACAGTACATATGACAAAGCGAAGCAGAGTTCCCACATGAAGAGTTGCCAGTGTGCTGAGCATGGACAGTGACACCTGCAGTCTTAGCTCTTAGGAGATGGAAGCAGGAGAACCAAGGGTTCGAAGTCAATCTAAGATGGAACTTTGTCTCAAACTGCAAAAAGGGGCTTACATGTGCTCCAAGGACAGCACTGAAGGAGCGCTGACAAGCAAAAAGGCTCTACTCTTGTACCCAGCCAGACAAAGAACATTTGACTCCAAAGCCCCCCGCAGAAAGGGCTAAGAGGCAGAGGAAGGTGGAGATCTGGTCTTAGCTCTAACTAGTGACAAGTCTTCAGTTGGTCACCACAACAAAGCTAAAGGGGAAGTGGTGGGACTCTAATCCTCTGAGGACTGAGCCAGAGTCACACCCTGTTGGTTCTGCTGGACTTGGCACCCTGACTGCCCCCATTTCTTATCTCTACTTCCTTACCAGGTTGCCCCAAGAGCACTTTCTAGCGAATCTTGTTTGAATTCGGCTTCAGCTCAATGAAGCTGAGAATATCAGAGAAGGCAATAGTTGTCTCTTTCTTCTTTATGGAAGCAGCACTTGAGAAGTGTGTCCAGCTACAGAGAAATGGCTCGGGATGCCTGATGTTCACCACCCGAGCCTCTCCATCAGGGGTGCTGAAACTCTCCTTCATGCCATGGCCACAATGACCTTGACTTGCCTGCAACCAGGAGACACAGTCATCATCAGAGAGATGCAAATGGCTCCTTTCTTTGTCCCACCCAACAACAGCTCCTGTAGGAAAATGGCGGAGCCTGTGAGGCCCCGAGAGAGGAAAACGCTGACAGTGTTTTCTGGAACAAGACCAGAGATCCCTGTGACGATCAGGATGCTCTTAGTTCCTTGGGCCCAATGTAGCCTTTGTGAATCAAGTGTTTTTCATTAGAGTTCACTGAGCTGTTTTCAAACATTCCATTGGACACACAGATGCAAATTCAATCTATCCGGACAATTTCTGTAACATATGCCTATGTTAAGGGAAAAGGGGGCCTAGAGAGATACCTTAGTGGCTAAGAGCATTTGCTGCAAGACCTTTCAGAGGACTCCGATGGGATTCCCAGCACCTCCACCTACGCAGCCCCAGTGCCAGAGGCTCCAACAGCCTCTCTGGTCTCTGCAGCATATGGATTCACCGAGGCATACACCCAAATAGACAAATCTTTTTTTTTTACTTTATTAATTTATTCTTGTTACATCTCAATGGTTATCCCATCCCTTGTATCCTCCCATTCTTCCCTCCCTCCCATTTTCCCCTTATTCCCCTCCCCTATGACTGTTCCTGAGGGGGATTACCTCCCCCTGTATATGCTCATAGGGTATCAAGTCTCAAGCATAAAGAGACAAGACTCCAGGGTACAAACAGATTAGGTCTCATCTATACTTCTCCTTGTCTGGAGCTGCAGTTTAGAAGCCACTGGCGTGGGGCAATCTACAGCCACCTTCTTCCCACTCTAGGATCCTGTCAAAAGTGAGCATATTCAGCAACGTGGAATAGCAAGTTGTTCCTTGGCCCTGAGCCTTGTTCCTGTTCTTCCTCCTCACACCCGCACCCTGGAGCTCTCAGCTGCCTTGAGTTACTGATGTTTCAGGTCTCGGAACGTATCTGGTACTGTATTTTCCCCCCAGAAGCCCTCTTTGATGTTGTGTCTCCTTCCAAGTTGAGACCAGTGCTTCCTCCTAGGTCTCCCCTTTCTTTCTTATATCAGTATGTAATGTGAACAAATGTGCTTATCTGAAATATACATACAAGAGAGCGATAATACCCTTTTAAACACTGGCATAGCTGTTTTAAATACAAACCACAGATGGTCTCATCAAAATAAGTGTGCTCATGGGGAAAGTCAGAGTATCCATCCACCCCTTTGCATCTCATAGCATGCGCACAGCAACCAGAAGGCTCTTGTGGTTCAACATCCGGATCTAGAGTCAATTTTCATGTTACTTTTCTTCCTCCCGCAACAGGATATTCAAGGTTTCTTAGAAAACAGATGTCTGAGATGAGTGTCCCAGTCCAGAGACAGGTTGATCACTCAGTGTCTCTGCTGTTAGATTAAATTATGAATTAGTGCCCAGGGACAGCTCACTCTAAAGACTGCTCTTAAAAATAATTTAATTTCCAAACTTGTCTAATTTAATAGTCGCATAGGTAGATTAGGGGATAGACATTGAATTATGGAAGCAATGCCCCACAAGAAAGTTCTGGAAACATGAGAAGAATGACAGAGCAAATGGCACCCGACTGGCAGTGGCTTGACTTACAATTTCTTAACCTTATAAGGGCCCAAAGGTAATGTGCAATCAGTAGAAGTGTACTTTGGATCTTCCATTTTGATTTGTTTTTCCGCAGCCAAGGGTATAAAGGACAGCACTTTCTCGGTGCTGGGCAGTGGCAAGAGCCACCGCTCTCCATCAGGCAGTGATTGTGAGAGTAAACATGCAGTCACAGCTCTTGGCGGACCTGTTGCTAGGCTCATGCTCAGCAGGTTGCATGCACTGGGTGGAGTTTCAGTACACCACATTTCAGCTTAGATGGGTCTATCATGATATAACCCCACTGCCGGCTATGGAGGGTATATTAATACATGTTGCTTTTTATGCATGAGAAAGACTAAATCTGTCTGCTAAAAGGCAGCAAACTGAAGAACAGCGTTTACAGGAATAAGGGTTCCCTTAGGCACAAACAGTGTACACAGTGTGAAGACCTTCGTCAGCAGGCACAAGCACTCAGCTCTACAAAATGCTAGTCCAGGGAGCTTTGCTCACCCACCACTTGCCCGTCTCTCAATTCAGTTCATTAGTTTTAAGTTGCCAAGTTTTAGTCCAACAGAATGGTTACTCTGGCTGTTAAGCCTCCACTGTAGATTAACCAACTCATAAAGGAGAACATGGCCAGCATGGCTGCTCTTCTGTGCCACCCAGGCTGTTGTCTGGCATCTGAATGCTGAAAACACTCATTCCCGAGAGCAGCCTCAGGAGGAGGTCATGGGCCCCTCCTCCTGAGCTCAGCACTGCTGGCAGAAACTCTGGTGGAAGAAGAAACTGTGCTGTCAGGATGACTTTCCAGCCAATGAGAGACAAGTGCCTTTGGGATCTTAATCACCCACCTCCCTGCCCTGAGTGACTTCCCTCAGTGTTCCTGAACTGCTTTCCCATGGCAAGCCAGCCTCTAGGAGCAGAGACAAGACAGCCCTGTAGTTAGTGGAAGCTGCTGTCCTCCTGGCTGCTGTAAGTCGGTTCACTCTGCGGAAATCACCCTCAGTCCTTCTCTCCTGCGCACAAGCCTGCTAGGTGTCTATAGGTGGAGATGGGGTCCAAAGTTTCACCTCACAGCTAACTCAAACTGGTCCATCCCTACAGAGAGTCAGTTTGACCATCCACCCAGGAGGAAAATTAGTGAAACTTCTCTGTTTTCACAGTGTCTGTCTCACCACATGCTGATTTTGTTTTTAAATACCTTGACAGTGTGACCTATCAGAAACACTAGACAAGGTGGCCTTTCTTCTAGATCATCTGTTTTTTGTCTCACTCGCATCCTCTGCCCTATGGATTGAGCATCCTTCTTCCGTCTTTACAAATATTCTGTTCTTTCGTCCTTCCCCGCCTGCCTCACGAGCCAGCCAAGGTTGTCTAAGCACAGCGATTAGTTCCCCACTTTTGCAAGCCTGCCTCCTCAGGTGGGTGAGCATTTGGTTTTGAATAAATATGTATCTTATGGCATTGTTGTCCTGAGCAACATTGGCAATGAGCTACTTTCATATTTTTCTATGTACTTTAAAAAAACATATAACCATCAAAAATTTTAAATTTGATGTGGCAAATCGATCTTTGGAAAACTGATGGGCATTGCTGGGTTTGACATTGTCATGTTAGAATCATTCCAGGGAATTTTAAATTAAAACTCCTGTGTCCAGATCTCAATCCAGACCAATTAAGCCAGAAAGAGAACAGCTGGGAATAATGACATAACCAAAAAGGCACGTTCGGTGTGCACAGACTCTTTAGTCTAGACTTAAACTGTCAGGACACAGACGCTGTATGGGAGTCAAAAGCTGCTTTTCTAACCAACTTCAAGCCTCTTCCAATCCACCAGAGATTTGTGAACTAGAATTTAACTTCCTCCCTCATCAACAGTTCTGATAAAGGAGGACTGGTAGGTTCATCGGGGCTGGAGCAATGACTCAGTGGCTAAGAGGACTAGCGTTTGTTCCAAAGAACCTCAGCTCAGTTCCTCACACCCACATGGTGGCTCACAACTATCTGTAACTCCAATTCCAGGGATCTAGCATCCTACTCTGGCCTCTGTTGGCAGCGGGCACACAGGTTGTGCATTTGCATGCAAGCAAAACATTTAAATATAAAATAAAAATAAAAAAATAAATCTAATTTTTTTTAATTAACAAAGATTAGTAGGCTTGAGGTATGTGAGAGTTTGACTATGGAGTGTCTTACAGGGGCTTGTGGTATAGTCCCAGTTCATAATGCTATCTCTAAGGCTGTGGAGCTCTTAAGAGACAGGCATTCACTGGAAGTGAATAGGGTGGGCCTATTGACCCAGGCTATTGGACGCCATGCCAGCCAGCTCTCTGCTTCTACTGCTGTGGCTAGAGACATTCCACAATGACTGAAACCCCCAGAAACTGAGCCAAAATAAACCTTGCGTTGTTTCTTCATCAGGCATTTCCGTCACAACACAATGTAGCAACCGTGGACTACGAAATGGGGTTTGCAATTAGACACTTTGTTTGTTTTTTTTTCTGAGACACCCCCCCCCAAGGATCTCAGCCAAGATGACACTGCTGATCTTCAGAGACTCCAGCGTTGTCTGCCTGGTGAGTTTACCACTCTCTGGATGGACGTTCTCCTCTTTCCTCTGATTTGCAGTGGTTTGGGTTTCCACTTCATTGGCACATGAATTCCTCTCAACAGCGACTGGCATGGATGGCCCCAATTCTTCAGAAGTGGGCACATTTTGTGCAACTAGCAGAAGGATGGACGTAAGTGGGACCCTGCTCGGCCACCATCCTACGTTTCTCACGGGACGAGCTCATATTTTCTGCGCTTTATGAGCCAGGTGCTGGCAGCTTGGGTTATGGTAAGGCCACTGAGGCATCTCAAGCGCTCCACTGTGCTATCCCTGGTGTTTATGCCTGCAGCCCTCAGGGTTAAACCACAGTTGTCCCTGCCGCCTGCAGTAGACAGGCCCAAGCCCTGGGTTTTCTCGTCTTGATACTGAAGCCAGAGAGAAGCCTTGGGTTTTGTTCTGTTTCATGTATTTCCATTGTAAGGCAAACAGCAAGTCTCATTCTACTTTCTAGTTACAAATGTGATGCCATGGTGCATGCCTGTCATCCATGGTGTGCTTCAGATCTGGGACAAACAGCTCCAGGTTCTCCCAACTCCCCTGTCCCTATCTGCTGCAGGACACGGCTGGCATACCCTGCCCTCTGCCCTGAACTTTGCAGAGCACGGCCTCTTCTGTCTCCTTCACCATATAATCTGGACATTTTGTTCTCATTCTCTCTCTCTCTCTCTCTCTCTCTCTCTCTCTCAATGAACCTTCATTTATATATTTTAACTTACCTTGCATGAAAAGCAATCCAATATCCTCATTTTTTTTAAATTATAGAAAAGGGATGGATGGGTGTTAGCATACAAGCAGCTTCACAAGGCTGCCTCCAGGTTGCTTAGCAACCTCTGACATCCTTGCCTCCCCACCACTAGATGTGGGCCCAGGATAAAAGGACAAACCAGCCATCCAATGTCGCTTTCTTACTTTGTCTCTTACTCCTGTACTTCTCTCTGTCTCTCTGTCTCTGTCTCTCCGTCCCTCCCTCCCTCCCTATCTCCCTCCCTCCCTCCCTCCCTCCTTCTCCCTACCCTCTAGGCCCACTCAGGTCCCAACTCCTCTCCACTTCCTTCTCCCCAAATAAATCTCTCCATATTCAGATCTGTTGGGTGCCATCTCATTTTTAATCATAACAATCCCAGAACTCAGGGAGGCAGAGGCAGGTGGATCTCTGCGAGTTGGAGGCCAGCCTGGTCTGCAAAGTGAGTCCAGGACACCTACAGGCTACACGGAGAAACCTTGTCTCAAAAAAACCAAACCAACCAAACAAAACACAAATGTGAGCACAAACGAGAGTGACAGCCAAGAGTCTGAGGGCACCTACAGGGCAGGAAGGACAGCTGCTGCACCACACGGCTCCGAGGACGAGGCCCTTACTGCTGCCCATTCCTCTGTCTGGGTGTATTCCTCTTGTAAAACTGAGGGCAAAGTCCATTTCCCTCTCTTTATTTTGGAATAAAATAGCTAAGATTATAATGAAGAAGTAGGGTAAAGTTAAACCATATGTTTTTCTTTTTATCTCCACTCATTCATTCCAACATCCACACATATTTTTGCCTTTTGTGTTTAGGGTTGGCTAACTCAGTGGACATACACCAACCTCTAGGAATGCAAGTGACTGAGGGGCAGTGTCACTGGGGGGGAAGTCACCAACACTGACAAGTACAACTCAAGGTTGTCGTGATGGGTTTCTGAACTGAGTTTTGTCTTAGCTTAATTCTTTCAAATGACTAGATAATTCCAGTTTGCACTTGTGAAATTCATCAGCACATGTGTGCACATGCATGCTCATTTGGAAAAGTATTGCACAACAGGTAAAAGCTAACCTTGATGATAGGAAGTGAGGGTGACGTAGAATTGCCACACTGAGGAATTTTTATGAGCAAAGGTGTGAAGAAACAGTTGCGAGCTGAGCAGGCTTAAAAACTGTATTTGCAGGAAAGGAACATAGAGGAAATTACATAGGCTGGCCATGAAAAGGGGTGCTAAAATAATTAAGGTTTTAAATTTCTAGATATTTTCTTAAGATTGTCCAGTAAACGTTTCCAAAAAGTAAAGAAGGCGTGTTGATAAACATTGAAGTAAAAACACATTCACATGTCTACATGCTACAAATACAGGCAGGATAGTCCTTCTTGACATAAATGTTTGAGCTCAACCCGTTTTACGTACGCACTAACTGCACTTCGAATTGTTAGATAAGGAGTCAGCGGTGGAATGTTGTACCTAAAGTGATGTGTCTGGTTGTCAGTTGATGTTCCTGGACAAAACACGAGAACAAGACTGATTCCTGTGAGAGGCAAATCCTACAAAAACTGCCTAAGAAACAACTCGTCGTGCTCACTGGATTCGAGAGAAAATGTCAGGGAAGAATTTAACAGTTATGAATAGGTAGTTCAACAGTATTATAATTGTGATGGTATGGGTCTGGAAACTCAGTCCTAGGTGCCCACGAGGGTGTTGCGAGGTTGAGCTGAAGACGGAAATATTTGCTAGGATGCAGCAATTAACATCTGCATGTGACCTTGGGTTGCTGAAGTTTCCCAGCCCTGGGGACAATTCTGTGTGCATAATATCTCGATGGCCTCTGGCTGGACCTCGTTGTGGGAGAATTCAGTTTCCTCTGAATTTTCTTTCTGTCTCTAGTGAATTATGATACCATATCTGTCAGACCTGGTCCTCCTACCTCAACAACACTGGATGACTTGGCTGCTGTGGGCTTCTCACTACTCTCTGCCCACAGCAAAACCACCCCGCAACCTTGCCTGTGGATAGCTGGTTCCCTGGGAAAAGATCCCACGGGAGCTCCATGCCCTGAGGCTTCACGTGGAGGTCAGGCTGCCTGCTTCACAGGTCTTTCCAGCACAGTCATTGTCCTGCTGTGGATACTCAATTCTTATATTTCTTGAGACAAACTTAGAAGCCTAGGTTAGACTGTAAAGGTGTAACTTTTCTCTGTTGTTTTATTAATTTACTAATCTAGCCCGGCAGGTAATGTTGTCCATGCCCCTGTGCTGTTTACCCCTCCCCCCATTTCACTCACATAGATTTTTAACTCAACAATCTTGGATCAGACCCTTTGTTTGTCTCTTGGCCTGATAAATCTTGAGGGAGAAGCAGGTTAAATGGCCAGAAAATTGTTAAAGACACTATCTGATGCCTTCTCAGTTCCTTCTAAGGATTGTCCTGTAACCTCTCACACATTAAAACAGTAATGCTTATCTGCTTCAGGGAAAGTACAGTTCCTACCCTAGGAGAACAAAGGATACACTGCTCAAATTTGATTTCAAACCTTGCAGCACATTTAGAGCAGTGGTCTTGAGAGCCAGAGTTTTAAAGAGAAAACAGCTTTCTGAACACTGAAAAGTTTCCTTTAAAGATCAAACTCTAAAACATGAAGAAATGACTGAATCATGTGAAAACACAGTCTATAGAGTCAAGGAAGATACAACACCCATGGAAAAAATAGTAATAGGCCATTCCAGGAGAAAGAGAAGTCAGTGAAAGGAATAGCAGGCTGAGACCCTGTGAGGGTTCCCTTAATATCCAGGCCTATCATTATGCCTGCACATCTTGTAGACAGGGTAAATTGTGGGCCAAAGTTCTGGTGGGTGGGTTGTGTTCTCCTCCCTTCACTAGGAGTCTTGTCTAATTAGAGGGTGTCTTCTTCAGTCTCCATGGCCCCTGCTACTAGAGAGTCTCAGCTAGAGAACCCCTCACATCATTCCAGAAGCCTATCCTGACTTAGGTCTCCAGCTTGTCACAGAGATGCCCCCACCTGCAGTTTATCTTTTCTTTGCATGCCTTCTGTCTTTCTACACACACACACACACACACACACACACACACACACACACACACACACACACCCCTCCTCATTCTCCTCAGGTCTGATTTCCATCCTTATTTCTCTCCTTAACTTGTTCCCTCTCTTCAACCTCTTGATGGAATGTCCAATCAATGCCTGGCCCAACCAAGACCCACCTCCATGGAAGAGAGACAACCCTTGACACTACTAAGGATACTCTGCTATACTTGCAGACAGGAGCCTATCAGAGTTGTCCTCTGAGAGTCTCTCCCCTAGCAGCAGTTCAAAACAGATGCTGAGACTTACATCCAAACATTGGGAGTCTTGTGGAAAATTGAGAGGAAGGATAAAAGGACCTAGAGGCAACGGGAGTTCCACTAGAAGACCAACAGAGCCAACTAATCAGGGCCCAGAGGGCCTGGAGTCAGAAGCCCAACCAAGGGCCATGCACAGACTGAACCTAGGCCTCCTACATAGATGTAGCCAATGGGCAGCTCAGACTTCATGTGGGTCTTCTAGTAAGGGGAGAGGGGGCTGTCCCTGACATGGACTCTGTTGCCTGCTTTTTGATCACTTTCCCCTGGAGGGACTGCCTTACCAGGCCACAGGGGAAGAGGACACGCTCAGTCCTGATGTGACTTCATGAGCTGGAGTAGGTGGGTAGGGGAGCCTTACCTTTTCTGAGGAATAAGGGGAGGGGTGGGGGAAGAGGGAGGGAAGGAGGATTGGGAGGAGAGGAGGAAGGGATCTATGACTGGGATGTAAAGTGAATAAATAAATTAATTTTTTAAAAAAAGTTTCAGGCCTCTGCTCATAAGCTGGGGTCAGGGTCAGGGTTAGTGTTGCAGGATATTTGATCCCATTGTGAACTGTAAAACCTGTCTTTTATTTGGTGTGGCCCCATCCTAACATGTACCTTTAATCCAAAAACGTTCTGTTTATTGTAAACAAGTGATTATGGTGTGGCTCAGCTCTAACACACACTTTTAATCCAAGAACTTTCTGTAAATAGTATATAATAAAGTTAACCCTAGATCAAGAGGTGGAGCAAGAAACCAGCTGACAGGGATTAAGTAGAAAGGAGGGGCTTTGAGTTGAAGGATTTTTAAGACAAGGTGGAAAAGAAGGAACTCTTTAGCTCTTTGGCTATGGAGCTTTTGGCTTTCTCCTCCTGGGCTGTCAGCTGAGCTAGCAAGCTTTTTTGGACTTTTCCTTCTGGGATGTTAGCTGAGTAGGAAAGTCAGCTGGGTTCTTTCTCTGCCTCTCTGAGCTAGCAGGTTTTCACCCCAGCATCTGGCTCCTGAGTCTTTATCGGAAAAACTGAATGACTGGCATTTTCATTTTTAAATAACAACATTTTGGTGCTCCAATGAGTAGCACAACTCCACAGACAGAAGGATCACTCCAGCAGCCGACAAACTGAGAGGCCATCAGATTTGGTAAGTCATCTGGGAAGTCTTCAAGAAGAGTGTTAAAGATGGAAAGTGCCTGGAACTTAATAGAAGGCTGTAGAAGCCTGCTTAGTGCTACTCTAGATGGCTTAAAAATAGAAGCAATGAATGAAAAGCTAAGTAATTAAAAACAAATTGGCACAATACCAATTATGATTATTAAGATTTTGGTATTTTATACTTTGTTCTTAATAGCCAGCTTTCTACACCATGGATATCTTTCTGGGTCTGGGTTACCTCACCCAAGATGATCATTTCTAGTTCCATCCATTTGCCTACAAATTTCAAGATTTTCTTGTTTTTAATAGCTGAATAGTATACCATAGTGCAAATGTACCATAGTGTCTTTATCCATTCTACTGTTGAGGGACATCTAGGTTGTTCCAAGATTCTGGCTATTATGAATAAAGCTGTTATGAACATAGTTGACCAAATGTCCCTGTTGTGTGGTAGAACATCTTTCGGGTATATGCCAAGGAGTGGTATAGCTGGGTCTTGTGGTAGCCCTATTCCCAATTTTCTGAGAAGGCACCAGATTGATTTCCAAAGTGTTGTACAAGTTTGCACTCCCAAGAGCAATGAAGGAGTGTTCCCCTTTCTCAACATCCTTGCCAGCATGTGCTGTTACTTGAGTTTTTTATCTTAGCCATTCTGATGGGTGTAAGATGGAGTCATTTTGATTTGCATTTCTCTGATGACTAAAGATGTTGAGCATTTCTTTAAGTGTTTCTCAGCCATTCGATAATTCTCTGTTGAGAATTTTCTTTTTAGATCTGAACACTTTCTTAATTGGTTATTTGGTTTTGTGGTGTTTAATTTCTTGAGTTCTTTATATATTTTGGATATTAGCCTTTTGTCAGATGTAAACTTGGTGAAGATCTTTTCCTAGTCTGTAGGCTGTTGCTTTGTTCAGTTGACAGTTTCCTTTGACCTACAGAAGCTTTTCAGTTTCATGAGGTCCCATTTATTAATTGTTGACCTTAGAGCCTAGGATGTTGGAGTTCTGTTCAGGAAGTTGTCTCCTGTGCCAATGAGTTCAAGGTTCTTCCCCACTTTTCCTTCTAACAGATTTAGTGTCTCTGGCTTTATGTTGAGATCTTTAATCCACTTGGACTCGAATTTTGTGCATGGTGATAAATATGGATCTACTTGCATTTTTCTACATGTAGACATTCAGTTAGACTAGCACCATTTGTTGAAGATGCTATCCTTTTTTCCATTGTACAGATTTGGCTTCTTTGGCAAAAATCAAGTGTCCAAAGGTGTGTGGATTTATTTCTGGGTCTTTGATTCTATTCCATTGATCAACCAGCCTATTTCTATGCCAGTACCATGTGGTTTTAATTACTGTTGCTCTATAGTACAGCTTGGGATCAGGGATGGAGATTCCTCTGAAGAATCTTTTATTGTACAGGATTGTATTAGCTATTCTGGTTTTGTTGTTTGTTTGTTTGTTTTGTTGAGAATTGATCTTTCAAGGTCTTTTTTTTTAATGTGTAGGTATTTTGACAGGGATTGCATTGAATCTGTAAATTGCTTTTGGTAAGATGGCCAGTTTTACTATGTTGATTCTCCTGATGCATGAACAAGGGATCTTTCCATCTTCTGATGTCATCTTCAATTTCCTTTTTCAGAGACTTGAAGTTTTTTTCATACAAGTCTTTAACTTGCTTGGTTAGAGTTACATCTAGAAACTTTATATTATTTGTGGCTATTGTGAAGGGTATAGTTTCCCTAATTTCTTTCTCAGCACGATTGTTATTTGTACACAGGAGGGCTACTGATTTTTTGAGTTGATTTTGTATCCAGCCACTTTCCTGTAGGTGTTTATCAGCTGTAAGAGTTCTCTGGTGGAATTTTGGGGCCCACTTATGTACACTATCATATCATCTGTGAATAGGGATAAGTTGACTTCCTCCTTTCCTATGTGTATCACTTTGATCTCCTTTTGCTGTCTTATTGCTCTAGCTAGAACTTCAAGTATTATACTGAAGAGATATGAAGAGAGTGGGCAGCCTTGTCTAGTCCCTGATTTTAGTGGAATTAGAAGAGCTAATACTGATGTTCTTTAAACTACTCCACAAAATAGTAACGAATGGAACATTACCAAACTCATTCTCTGAGGCCACAGTCACTTTGATAAGTGAACCTCACAAAGACACAACAAAGAAAAAGAATTACAGACCAATTTCTCTTGTGAACATTGATACAAAAATACTCAATAAAATACTCACAAACCGAATCCAAGAACACATCAAAGATATCCTTCACGGTGAACAAATAGGCTTCATCCCAAGCATGCAGGGATGGTTCAATATATGGAAATCCATCAATGTAATCCACAATATCAGTAAACTGAAAGAAAGAAAAAACATATGATCATCTCCTTAGGTGCCGAAAAAGCATTTGACAAAATCCAACACCCATCCATGTTTAAAGTCTTGGAGAGATCAGGGATACAAGACACATACCTAAACATAATAAAGGCTATATACAGCAAGCCAATAGCAAAAAAATCAAATTAAATGAAGAGAAACTCAAGGAAATTCCACTAAAATTCAACATTATATGGATGGTATATTACTGGCTAATTCAGATGCAGATAGCTTAGAAAAAATGTTTAATGAAGCAAAGAGAATTATGCCTTGCTGGGGATCACAAATTGCTCCTGAAAAAAAAATTCAAAGAGGAGATTCTATAAATTATATAGAATATAAGATAGGCTTACAGAAAAGTCAATCACAAAAAGTACAAATCAGAAGAGATATATTACAAACTCTTAATGATTTTCAAAAATTGCTGTGAGATAGTAACTAACTACATCCCATAATTGGATTAACTATTCGAGAGCTAAGTAATTTATTTCAAGCCTTACAAGGGGATAAACACTTAAATAGTCCAAGAAAATTATCAGTTGAGGCTCAGAGAGAGTTGGCTCTGGGAAAGAAAGAAAGAAAGAAAAGAAAGAAAGAAAGAAAGAAAGAAAGAAAGAAAGAAAGAAAGAAAAGAAAGGAATTACAGGATGCACATGTGGATCATTTGGATCCAAAGCTAGATTGTATTTTGGTTTATTTGTCTTCTACTTATTCTCCCATGGGAATTCTTATGCAGAGAAGATGGTATCCTTGAATGGATATTTTTAGCACATAAACAATATGAAAAATTAAAGATCTATGTAGAAAAGATTTCTTAATTGATTCTGAAAGGGAAAATAAGACTTTGTCACTTAGCAGGAATAGACCAAACAGAAATTGTGGTATCCTTTACTAATGCTGAAATTGCCTCATTATGGACAGAAAATGAACACTGGCAAAAAGCATGGAAAAATTTTTGGGAGAGATTAGCAACAAGTATCCCAAAAGCAAGAACTAATTGGATTCTCCCTCGTATAGTAAAAGAGACACCAATTTCTGGAGCACCTACATTCTATATTGATGCAATAAATCAGGAAATGTAGGTTATAAGTCAAGAAAAGTAGGTAAAATGGCTCAGAGACGTTATAATTTAGTTCAAAAATCAGAGTTGTGTGGCATTCTTATGCTATTACATGATTATTATGAATCTCTTAATATAGTTACTGACTCACAATATGCAAAAAGAGTTGCTTTACATATTGGAACTGCTGAACATATTCTGGATGATTCAAAATTAACTTGGCTATTTATTCAACTACAACAAGTAATTAGAAATAGAAGTCATCCTGTGTGTAGCACCTATCAGATCCAAAATGTGCCTACCAGGCCCTCTAGCACAAGGTAATGATGAAATTGCTGAGCTATTAAGAAGAAATGTGATAGGAGCCTCATAATTTCATAGGAAACACCATGTTAACAGCAAAGGTTTGAATAAGGATTTTTCTATCACTTAACAGCAAGCTAAGGAAATTACAAGGCAATGTTCTACTTGTTCTTTGTATAACCAAACTCCATTACCTGCAGGAAGCAACACAAGAGGTACCCAAAGAAATGACATTTGGTAAATGCATTTGTTTCATTTTGCAGAGTTTGGAAAGCTAAAGTACGTGCACCAGGCCGTAGACACATATTCAGGATTTTAATGGGGAACTGCTTTAAGTTCTGAAAAGGCTGATTCTGTAATTGCACATTTATTAGAAGTTATGGATATTATGGGATACCTGTACAAATTAAGACTGACAATGCTCCAGCATATGTCCCCAGTAAAATGAAACCAATTTTTTTGCATATTACAATATAAAGCATATTACAGGTATACCACATAATCTTACCAGGACAAGCAGTTATAGAAATATCTAATCACAATTTAAAAGATATGCTTAATTAACAGAAAGAGATAGTCCCCAAAGATAGATTACACTTTATTAACTTTAAATTGTTTTATTGCTAATGAGAGAGGAATAGCAGCTGCAGAAAGACACTGGATAGGAATAAAACTGCTGAATTAAATCAACCTGTATATTTTAAATATGTGTTGACCTCAGAATAGAAACCAGGATATATGTTATGTTGGAGAAGAAGTTTTGCCTCTGTTTACACAGGAGATAACATGAAAATTAATAAAGATTAGATTAGAACAGGAGAGTGAGTGGTCTTGAATAGAAGTGATAGCTCATCAGACAGCTTGATCATTCAGTTTAAACTAGCATATATTGACACAAAGTTAAGGTTATGCTTGGTTACATTGGTATAAATCTTTGTATATTGGTACAAAATTAACTTTATATTTTGTTACATACTCTGTGTCAACCCTTTTCTTTTAAGGTACGTTGAAGATGATGATAAGCATCAAAAAAATCTGATTTAAGAGATGGCTAAGCTAGCCACCAGGAAAGAAAATGTCCTTGCTTCTCTACAGACAGATCTCTACCTAAAATGGAAAAACTGGATGCAGGAAAGTCAACTGCAGAGCTTTGCAAGGACAAGGTAGGCATGTCCTTCATACTACATGCGTCACAGAAAAGTCTGTCAGATATTCTGAGCCAGAAGGCTGCAGATGATGCTCCAACATTATAGATAAAATTTGGGTGACTGTCCAGACAGCCAGCAATCTCTGTCACTTCCATAGTTTTAGAAGCTGCTTGCTCAGATACTCTTATACTATTCCTGCTTATTCAGATACTATTTATCCTTCAAGGTTGAAGACTAAATAGTAATATAATATAATAGTTATATAGTTATAGTTATAGTCTTACAATTAAACTTACATTGCTTAGGACTTAAGATATTTTAGGCCTAAAAAGATGGTTTTTGATTGGTAATGCAAGTTATGATAGAAAGTGATTTAGGTATAGAACTTTGGACTCACCAACATAGGATAAATAATACAATACTTTCTCCAAGGTTGCCAAAGACTAATGGACTAGACATTATGAATGTATTTTTTACCAGATAATATATAGTCCATTGATGTTAGAGAAAAGTCTTTTATTTGAACAAAAGAGGGTGGGACATTGCAGGATATCTGATCCCATTGTGATCCACAAGATTGTGAACTGTAAAAACCTGTCTTTTGTCTGGTGAGGTTCAGCCCTAACACACACCTTTAATCCTAGGACTTTCTGAACACAGGATTTAATAAAGTTAACCCTAGATCAAGAGGTGGAGCAAGAAACCAGCTCACAAGGATTAAGTAGAAAGTAGGATTTTTGAGTTGAAGGTTTTTTTTATTTTTTTAGATTTTTATTTATTTATTTTATGTATGAGTGCCAGCAGAGGGCATCAGATCACATCATAGATGGGTTTGAGCTACTCTGTGGTTACTGGGAATTGAACTCAGGACCTCTGAAAGAACAGACAATGATCTTAGCTGCTGAGCCATCTCTCCAGCCCTGAGTTGAAGAATTTTTACAACAAGGAGGAGAATAAGGAGCTCTTGAGCTCTTTAGCTCTTTGGCTTTGGGGATTTTGGCTTTCTCCTTCTGGGCTGTTGGCTGAGCTGGCAAGCCTTTAGCCATGGGCTTTTAGCCTTTAGCTTTTGGCTTTTTCCTTCTAGGATATGAGCTGAGTAGGAAGTTAAGCTGGGTGCTTTCTCTGTCTCTCTGAGCTAGCAGGTTTTCACCCTAGCTTCTGGCTCCTGAGTCTTTATTGGAAAAATTGAATGATTGGGATTTTCATTTTTAATAACAACAAGTTAAGGTCAGGGTCAGGGTTAGAGTAGGACTCAGAAGGAGGAGGTTGACAGATGGAGATGAGAAAGCACAGCTGACCAAAGCAAGAAAACAGTGAGAGTGACGGTGTTGCTAAGTTTGGAAGACACTGTTGCCATCACCAGGGATTCCCAAATATTCTTCCTGCAGAGAAAAAGCAGACACTACTTTAGTAAAATGAGAGCAGATGACATTTATTCTTACTTTTGCTTTGAGTAGAAGCACCAAAGATATGAGTCTTCATGTTCCTTCACTGAGTGGGAAGGGAAAAGACACAAGATGTGCAAGATTTTAGCAATCTGGACTCCTGGTGTGCACAGCAGTGATGCTTGGTTTCTACTTTCCACTTCTGTATTTCATTTCTCAATTTGTCTTTGTCTGAAAGGCTAAAAATTAGTGGTTTGGTAGAAAATCCATGACTTGAGTTTTGTGGGCACATGAGACATCCAAAAATTCATGTTAAGAGTGTAGGTCCAAATATGGATCCAGGGCATGGGGAAGGTTCCAATCATATGCACTAAAATTGACTCTCAAATAATACATACACCACGTGTGTGTGTGTGTGTGTGTGTGTGTGTGTGTGTGTGTGTGTGTGTGTGTGTGTAGATTACAGGATGGGTACAAATGGATCAAGAGGCTGCAATGGTCAAAAAGGCCTTACTGGCTAGAGACAGAGAGCTAATACAGATGCAGAGTTAATGCAGGTGGATATATAGTAATGCTCCCAGTTGGAGGATTGCTAGGGAGTAATCTAAGTCACAGGGTCTCAGGATCAATCCCTGTGACAGAGGTGAAGTGTCATTAAAGCAATGAGCAGGACCAGGTTCAGATGGGTAAGTGCGTAAATGAATGGATGGACGCACGGATTGGTGGATGGATGGATGATCCCTAGGACAGCCAGGAGTTATTATCTGTTTGTGGTCCCTTGACATGTGCACCAGGTGATCACATGATAAGTGGCACTGTTGTCATCCCAGGAGTCCTTTTTCTTATGGGATCCAAGTTGAGGGTGCTCCAACCTTCCTTGATTTTGTGTGTTGGGAAAGTTTGCGGACCTGGTTTTTCTGATGTGATTTTAATACGCTCATGTGCTCCAACTTACTTAAATAAGTTCATAAGCTTTTCTATTTCCATGAATAAGTCAGTTATCAGTCAGCACCTTATGGGTTGTGCTAATGACATCTGACAGCATCCTGCCTCTGCTCCTGCCCCTGCTCCTGCCCCTGCTCCTGCCCTCAGACAAGAGTCAAATACTATCTAAAAAGTGGAGTCACTCAGGGCCAGTCACATCCTGAAGCTACCTTCACACAAGGAGTATCTGAAAGTGGAACACAGCCTGATCCACAGCCTGATCTCAACAAGAGGGGCTGAGGGGAACCCAGTGAATATGGCTGCCATGTTAGGTGGGTCTGATACAAGATATTTCTCATGATCCATCCAGGCTTTTCCTTTATCCAGTGTTTTCAGACATTTGTCTGCCTAGAATATTCTGTCTGTCTCTGTCTCTGTGTCTCTGTCTCTCTCTTCGTCTGTTTCTATGTGTTTCTGTCTCTCTGTCTCTCTGTGTTTCCCTCCCTCTCTCATCTCTCATCTCTGTCTCTCTCTCTGTCTCTCTGTCTCTGTCTCTCTCTTTGCCTTCTTGCTCTTGGTTTAAGTGTCACTCCCTCTGAGAGACCTTCTATGCCTACAAATAGACAATTTTAAAGTTTTGTTGTTGGTGTGTTTGGTTTGGTTCAGTTTGATTATTTGGAGGAGTCTCTCTAAATAGCCTAGAAGGCCTGGAACTCACAAAGATCTCAGGTCTCTGCCTCTTGGAGTGCTGGGATTAAAGGCATAGGCCATCATTATTGGCAGCACTCTGAACTTTTAAAGCTCATGCCTACAATTAATGTTATATGGATTGCATCTGTCCCATGACTTGGAAAACAATTTTCTCTGCACTCAGTAAACACAGAACACACAGCAGAAACTGAGGAATGGGTTTCTTTCTTTGAAGGTGATCCTACTTCTGAAAAACCATGCCAAATCAGTCTCTGGAACTCACAGAACTGTTCTAGAAAATTGCGGTGAGGCTCAGCAAGACAGGTGCATGTCATAGGTCAGGCTGCATCTGAAAACCCTGTCCTTCAGGCCAGACCTGTCTGATCTTCCAGTAATGCCCACATGCCTAGATGCTTCTCCTACTGAGCTGTCTCTCTATTCTTTCATCTCCCTCCTCCCCACAGGACCCCTCTCTATCTCCCCCCCCCTCCCCGAAGCTCAAAAATGTTACAACAGAGGAGCAGGAACAAAAGCAAAGCTTCAGACTCATATAGACCCACAAATAAGTTCTGACTCAGTAGAGTAACACCTGTGTGAACTAGGACAAGTTCCCTGTGCCCGCTGAGCCTGGTTCACAGATATAACGTGGGTGTATGACAAAGAGGAACATTAGTTTTTAAATTGCACGTAACACTGCTACCATGTACATACCTTATGTACATCTGCACTGGGAACCTGTAGCTCGCTGTTACTGTCTGCTGTGCCCCACGTGAGCACATTTCTGCCTAGTCTGTTTACAATGTATGCAAACATCTCCCAATGAAGGCCTGAGTCAGAGACCACTGTGACTAAGAACATGCTCCAAGCTTGCCTTTTATACTCTGACACAATAAAACCAAAGCTTCCCCTGAAGGATGACTTGCTACAAGTTTCCTGTGGCTTCAGGGAGTGCAATAAAGACAAGAAAATCAATCTTGAACTCCATCTTTTAATTTCTTTTCTCATGGTTGCTGTTCTCAGAAAGAGAATGCAATTAAAATTAATGCTGGATTACTTCACTTTCCTCAAAATGAACACTGGTCAGATCATATCTGAGGGATCTGTTCCATCTCTTCTGTAATTATTTTTAAATATATTAGTGGGGATCTGGGTATTGTAGAGCAAAGGTATTGTTTCTGGGAGACAGAAATTTTGGTTTATGGCTTCATTTTTGTGATTTACTATGTGACCCATGGAAAGTCATATATATCTTCTGGTCAGATACCACCTTCTGTACGTGGGGCTGTTGCAATTTCACAGGGCTGTCTAGGGGTTTGCTGAATCATGCATGTTAAAATCGAAAATCACAATCAACTTTGTGATTAGTACACATGGTCCTGGAAAATATGACTGACACAAACCACACAGAAATCAGGCCACTCGAACTTGACACAAACACCATATTGTGCTGTGTTGCTGTAAGGGTATAGAGGGACAACTGGCTTACATTGTCATTAAACGGATTTTTCTTTTTATTGTTAAATGACAAAGGAAGGATGAAAATGGCTGAGCCCCACTGTTGAGTATTAAACACACTAGACAAGTACGGCTCCAATGACCCATGGTGATTGGTAACTGAGTCATGGGATATGCACTTTCTATTCACCCAGAGCAGTTCTTATCACGGCAATCAGGCTTGTTGTTTGTCCTAAGCACTCTCTCGGGTTTCTCTAGTTATTCTACTCAGCACGGTCACTGGTGTCCCAGGATGTTACCACCTAGAACACACTTGAGTGCTGAGAATATCCATTCCGCGCTTGTCAACAGCTGTTGGCTGTAAGCTCTGACACTTTCATGGAGCATCTGGATTTTTGTTGGTGCTGTAAAAAGTTCAATGGCTACAGTCTAAATCTACCCAATAACAGCCTAAGTGCTAGAGTGATTGTAGCTGGTCAGAAAGAGTACATGGTGTTCGAAGGAGGCTAACGCCGTCAAAGCACGCACATGACTGCATCAGGCACCATGTTTAACAAACAGCCACTGTGGTGAGAAAGCTGATCCTCTGCCATCCCTGCTTAGGAAAAGCCAAGATCTTTCTTTTGTCTCAGATCATGAAACTGGCAGCATTTATACCCAGACCAATTCTACAGAATGTAAAATCCTCACGCTTTCTCCTACACTGGTGGCATACTGTTAGGCCAGCTGTGTGCTCTTAATCAAGGGATTTCTGACAGGTTGGATGCATCTAGAAAGCTCCATTCTTCTATCTTGGGTTCTGCTTCAGATGCCAACATTTCTAAAGGTTTCTTAAAACAAAAGCAACATTGGATGGAGCAGGAGAAGTTCCTGTGAAAATGAGCCACTCCCTCTTGACCCTTAGGCCTTTCAGAACTTAGACTTTTATTTCTTCTTGACCTTTCACCTTTCACTCTAAAAGGAAAAAAAAGTCTAAGATAGATTTAAATTACTCTTTATAGAGATATGCAAATTCCACATCATGTGATGCCCTACATATTACACTTCGGCCATATTTAAATCTGGTTGAAGATGTCTATTTCTTCTAGTATTAATCACTGCCTCACGGTTAAGAAGAAAGCACTTACAGCCCTTTCTTCTGGTTTTGTGGAGTGTTCAGACAGTGCATTCCTGCTGTCTACAGGCACAGAGACACAACAGGGCTAGCACAACATTCCTAGCAGACTGCTCAGCTTTTGCCCACCCTGCCCTGCACCCTCTCTCCTCACCCTTCAGAAACTACTGCTCAACTCTCAACTTCTCTAAAAATCAACATTTTTATAGATTACACGACTGTTGCAGCTTTTAATATTCTTTCTTTGTTCTGTACACTTAGTGTTTTGATTACATAAGTGAGTGATATCATCTGATCTTTGTCTTTAGGTGACTGGCTTGTTTCACTTAACATGATGACTTTCAGTCCACCCACATCCTCACACATGATAGGATCCCTTTCTTTGTCTGGCTCATTAGCATCCACAGTATAGCGGTGTAGCTGCAACACACTTTCTCTATCTGCTCATCCATCGTCTACTTTCCCATTGCTTCTACTTCTTTTGTTTTTTAAATATGTTTTAAAATATTAAAATATAATTATCTGACTTGGTACCCTATGAGCATATATAGGGGAGGAGGTCCCCCTTAGTCACAGTCACAGGGGAGGGCAGTAGGGGAAAGTGAGCAGGAGGGAGGAATGGGAGGATACAAGAGATGGGATAACAATTGAGATGTAATATGAATAAATTAATAAAATATATTATAAAATAAAAGAAAATAGTTAAAATAGAATTATAGCACGTCCCCTCCCCCTTTCCTCCTCCAGCCCCTCCCCCTTTCTCAAGTTGATAGCCTCTTTTCTTTGATTATTATTGTTGCATGCGAGCATGGGTGTATGTGTACACACAAAAATATATAAATATAACCAGCTAATTCCATTTTTGTTGATGGTGTATAACAGCATCAAGGCTGACCACTCTGCATTGAACAACCAGTAAGAGGCCTCATCCTTGGGAGAGGCTAAAGTTTTTATGTGTCTCGATACGCTGGTTTCATTTTCTTCACATGTACACCCAGGAGTGAGGTCCTGGGTCACTTTTATCTTTTTTATGAACTTCTGTGCTACTTTCCACAATGTCTGAGCCACTTTCAGTCCCTAACACGGCCCTGCCAGTACTATCTTCAGTCTTTCTGAAAATTGCCATTCTTACGAGGTTGTTATAACCAGAGACATCCGGCTTTGTTCTCAGATGCCTGCTGGATACATGAATATTTACTTTTGAGAAATATGTGCTTAGAACTACTGCCTCTTCTCAACCAGACCATTGTTACTGCTGTTGCTGTTACTAGCACTGACTTCTTAGTGCCCCTGTAAGATGCCTGACGCAACCCCTCAGCAGATACATGTGTTGGAAATGCCTTCTTTCATTCTTTAGGTTGTCTCCACTTCCTGTGGTCTTAGGGTCATGTCCAAAAAGTCCTTGAAAATGATCTGACATGTTTTTTCTGTGCCCTTTAAGGAAGCAGCATTTTTGAAGTCTGGGGACATATTCCAGGTTGCCATGGCTCTTCCGCAAGGGATGTGCTTTATTCTGAACAAAGCTCGTAGTTTAAGAGTGTAGGGCTAATGGGCACAGTGAAGGAAGGTACTTTAAGAATTTTAAAAGGGCAAAAGATCATTTGATGAGCCCAGTGGGGGTGATCTATTGTTCTGAGAAGAGGCTACTTACTCAGTGAGAAAAAACTGATTTTTCACAAAAAAATTTAGGAGGCTCTGAAATAAACAAAAGGCTTTTTCTTTCCATTTCATCTTCCTGGACAGGATTTCCTGTGATAATAAAGTCAGATTAAGGTAGAGGTTGAAAGTAATATGCTAATGTAAACAGAATGTGCCTAAATGCAGATGGGTCAAGAGTAGAGACAGATCACGTGTAAAAGAAAATTTAAGGCTGAATTTTGACAGTTCTCAGGTGTCATTTTGGAAGAATCTGAACTGGGGAAAAGGTGAAAATTCAAATTTGTTGTCATACCAAAGTGCTTTTCAGAAAAATAGAAACAGATATGAATGGAGGCGATAAAGCTAAAGATAGATGTTGAGATAGAGATAAACTAAGCATGGAGAGAGAAAAGGGCATGAAGACAGGACAGACGCAGGAAGGCATGGGGACAGAGAGGGACATGGGGACAGAGAGGGACATGGGGACAGAGAGGGACATGGGGACAGAGAGGGACATGGGGACAGAGAGGGACATGGGGACAGAGAGGGACATGGAGACAGAGAGGGACATGGGGACAGAGAGGGACATGGAGACAGAGAGGGACATGGGGACAGAGAGGGACATGGGGACAGAGAGGGACATGGAGACAGAGAGGGACATGGGGACAGAGAGGGACATGGAGACAGAGAGGGACATGGGGACAGAGAGGGACATGGAGACAGAGAGGGACATGGGGACAGAGAGGGACATGGGGACAGAGAGGGACATGGGGACAGAGAGGGACATGGGGACAGAGAGGGACATGGGGACAGAGAGGGACATGGGGACAGAGAGGGACATGGAGACAGAGAGGGACATGGGGACAGAGAGGGACATGGGGACAGAGAGGGACATGGGGACAGAGAGGGACATGGAGACAGAGAGGGACATGGGGACAGAGAGGGACATGGGGACAGAGAGGGACATGGGGACAGAGAGGGACATGGGGACAGAGAGGGACATGGGGACAGAGAGGGACATGGGGACAGAGAGGGACATGGGGACAGAGAGGGACATGGGGACAGAGAGGGACATGGAGACAGAGAGGGACATGGGGACAGAGAGGGACATGGGGACAGAGAGGGACATGGAGACAGAGAGGGACATGGGGACAGAGAGGGACATGGAGACAGAGAGGGACATGGAGACAGAGAGGGACATGGAGACAGAGAGGGACATGGGGACAGAGAGGGACATGGGGACAGAGAGGGACATGGAGACAGAGAGGGACATGGGGACAGAGAGGGACATGGGGACAGAGAGGGACATGGAGACAGAGAGGGACATGGGGACAGAGAGGGACATGGGGACAGAGAGGGACATGGGGACAGAGAGGGACATGGGGACAGAGAGGGACATGGGGACAGAGAGGGACATGGGGACAGAGAGGGACATGGGGACAGAGAGGGACATGGGGACAGAGAGGGACATGGAGACAGAGAGGGACATGGGGACAGAGAGGGACATGGGGACAGAGAGGGACATGGGGACAGAGAGGGACATGGAGACAGAGAGGGACATGGAGACAGAGAGGGACATGGGGACAGAGAGGGACATGGGGACAGAGAGGGACATGGAGACAGAGAGGGACATGGAGACAGAGAGGGACATGGAGACAGAGAGGGACATGGAGACAGAGAGGGACATGGAGACAGAGAGGGACATGGGGACAGAGAGGGACATGGAGACAGAGAGGGACATGGAGACAGAGAGGGACATGGAGACAGAGAGGGACATGGAGACAGAGAGGGACATGGGGACAGTGAGGGACATGGGGACAGAGAGGGACATGGAGACAGAGAGGGACATGGGGACAGAGAGGGACATGGAGACAGAGAGGGACATGGGGACAGAGAGGGACATGGAGACAGAGAGGGACATGGGGACAGAGAGGGACATGGAGACAGAGAGGGACATGGGGACAGAGAGGGACATGGAGACAGAGAGGGACATGGGGACAGAGAGGGACATGGAGACAGAGAGGGACATGGAGACAGAGAGGGACATGGAGACAGAGAGGGACATGGAGACAGAGAGGGACATGGGGACAGAGAGGGACATGGAGACAGAGAGGGACATGGGGACAGAGAGGGACATGGGGACAGAGAGGGACATGGAGACAGAGAGGGACATGGGGACAGAGAGGGACATGGGGACAGAGAGGGACATGGGGACAGAGAGGGACATGGGGACAGAGAGGGACATGGAGACAGAGAGGGACATGGGGACAGAGAGGGACATGGAGACAGAGAGGGACATGGAGACAGAGAGGGACATGGAGACAGAGAGGGACATGGGGACAGAGAGGGACATGGAGACAGAGAGGGACATGGGGACAGAGAGGGACATGGAGACAGAGAGGGACATGGAGACAGAGAGGGACATGGAGACAGAGAGGGACATGGAGACAGAGAGGGACATGGGGACAGAGAGGGACATGGAGACAGAGAGGGACATGGGGACAGAGAGGGACATGGAGACAGAGAGGGACATGGAGACAGAGAGGGACATGGGGACAGAGAGGGACATGGAGACAGAGAGGGACATGGGGACAGAGAGGGACATGGGGACAGAGAGGGACATGGGGACAGAGAGGGACATGGGGACAGAGAGGGACATGGGGACAGAGAGGGACATGGAGACAGAGAGGGACATGGGGACAGAGAGGGACATGGGGACAGAGAGGGACATGGAGACAGAGAGGGACATGGGGACAGAGAGGGACATGGGGACAGAGAGGGACATGGAGACAGAGAGGGACATGGGGACAGAGAGGGACATGGGGACAGAGAGGGACATGGAGACAGAGAGGGACATGGGGACAGAGAGGGACATGGGGACAGAGAGGGACATGGAGACAGAGAGGGACATGGGGACAGAGAGGGACATGGGGACAGAGAGGGACATGGGGACAGAGAGGGACATGGAGACAGAGAGGGACATGGGGACAGAGAGGGACATGGGGACAGAGAGGGACATGGGGACAGAGAGGGACATGGAGACAGAGAGGGACATGGGGACAGAGAGGGACATGGAGACAGAGAGGGACATGGAGACAGAGAGGGACATGGAGACAGAGAGGGACATGGGGACAGAGAGGGACATGGAGACAGAGAGGGACATGGGGACAGAGAGGGACATGGGGACAGAGAGGGACATGGGGACAGAGAGGGACATGGAGACAGAGAGGGACATGGAGACAGAGAGGGACATGGAGACAGAGAGGGACATGGAGACAGAGAGGGACATGGAGACAGAGAGGGACATGGAGACAGAGAGGGACATGGGGACAGAGAGGGACATGGGGACAGAGAGGGACATGGAGACAGAGAGGGACATGGGGACAGAGAGGGACATGGGGACAGAGAGGGACATGGGGACAGAGAAGGACATGGAGACAGAGAGGGACATGGGGACAGAGAGGGACATGGAGACAGAGAGGGACATGGAGACAGAGAGGGACATGGGGACAGAGAGGGACATGGGGACAGAGAGGGACATGGGGACAGAGAGGGACATGGGGACAGAGAGGGACATGGAGACAGAGAGGGACATGGGGACAGAGAGGGACATGGGGACAGAGAGGGACATGGGGACAGAGAGGGACATGGGGACAGAGAGGGACATGGGGACAGAGAGGGACATGGAGACAGAGAGGGACATGGAGACAGAGAGGGACATGGAGACAGAGAGGGACATGGAGACAGAGAGGGACATGGAGACAGAGAGGGACATGAGAGAAAAATAAAAAAGGAAAGGAAGGAGAAAAGATGGGCGAGAAAGAGGGAAGGAGGAAGGAGGGGATGAAGGGAGGAATGCATAATTGTGTGCCTAAGATCATACATCTACCCATATTCCAGATGAAACCAAGGCCTTGGGGACTCATATTTAAAAGAAAATATTGCCCAGTGTCTCTTAAAGAGTAATGGAGTCAGACTCTAACTGTGTAACTGAATGTTGTGTCACTGTCTTCAGTCACTCACTTGACAGTTTCTAGTGGCTACAATATATTAGACTTTGTTTCCTACAACAGATATGTACTAATTAGCAAGGCAGGTTCTGCAGCTTCTTAGTGCTTGTATTCTAGAGAGAAGAGAAGAAAATGGATAAATAAGTATCTAGACTGAGAGTGGATGACATTCCAAGGCAGCATTTTAGTAGGGACAGAGGCAGGAAAGCCTCCAGAACAGAATGGCAATGTAGTATCTTATATTGCCTCAATACCTGTCCCCAGGTGCATTGTGGAGGTGGGCGTACTGTGTAGGCATCTGGTTATGGTTCTCAGTGTCTCACCCACCACCTGTCCCCAGGTGCATTGTGGAGGTGGGCGTACTGTGTAAGCATCTGGTTATGGTTCTCAGTGTCTCACCCACCACCTGGCCCCAGGTGCATTGTGGGAGGTGAGAGTCTCATCCACCACCTCTGCTTTTCAGGTTGTGCACAGAGGACGGTGCTCTTCTGGTTTCCCTCTATCAGACTCCACTGCTGAGATCTCTCCTGGCTGTGAACAGGAAGAAAGCAGACATCAGTGTCTAATCAGATATTGCCTAAGAACGCTTTCCAAAGTGGCACGGCCTGATATGCCAGGTCATTTCCTGTGCAGCACATATCTCTGTTATTGACACTGGGTGATTTTCCACCTCTGACTGTCCTGGGCGTTTATCTGTGACTGTGATGTCACAGTTTCTAAGCCACCTCTCTTAGGCTAGGGACTATCCACCTTGTTCCCCCTAGGAAACTGATGACAGAGCATGTGACTCTTTGAAAGGCACCATCACACTGCCCTATATTGTTACACATCACAACTAAGACAGCAGAGATAAGGAGAGCAAGCTTCCTTCTGGAACATCTCTGTGCCAAGAAGCAGGTACATTCCTCTCGATTCGGCCCCCCAGCCTCCCTCCATCCCAGGGCTATCGTCTCACCTTGCCCCATCTCCTAGCCAGCCTCCTCTCTTCCCTTCGTAAGACCGAAGGGAAAGGAATGAAAAGCCATTCTTAAATGCATACTTACACTGTCTTCTTTGCAGAATGAAATGTTCACCACTGTCCTATCATCTTTATGAAGACAACAGTACATAAAGGCATTCGTGTCTCCCTCACAAATCATAGATGCTGTTGCTGTAATATTGATAGTATACAGGACTGCATGGATGGTGCCTGGAGATTTCAAAGTTAACAAGGTCTTACTTTTTCCACTTCTATTGTTATCCTGTGTAGAGAGATATACACCAGAAAGTTTCAAGAAATTTATTGTCCAGCTTCCACAAAAAAAGAAAAAAAACCTCTTCAAAGAAGAAATTCACTCATCCCCAGAACACTTTTCTGTCACATCTCAAGATATTACAGACAAGCAACATGGTCTTACTCTTTACTTACAAGTGGGTTGACACACTGTGTCAAACAACCCTGAACAGACTTTCTACCCCTAACAACATCATGGCAGGAGGTACAGAGCAGCCAAGGATGCTTACCAGGTTTTACTGCCACAGAAACAACTGTATTTGGAGCAATATTGTTTCACTGATATTTTAAACAAGTTTTAATTACAGTAATTATACCTTTTAAAAAGTTATAGTAAAACTGTGTAGCTAGTTGCAATAATTAAAGCATTACATAACTACAGCCCATGCTCCACTTATCTTTTTGTTGTTGGTTTTTTTTTTTTTGGCACAGGGTTTCTCTGTGTAGCCTTGGCTGTCCTGGACTCACTTTGTTGATCAAGATGGCCTCGAACTCACAGCATTCAGCCTGCCTCAGCCTGCCTCTGCCTCCTGAGTGCTGGGATTAAAGGCGTGTGCCACCACATCCAGCTCACCTACTTATCCTGTGTGTTAGGTATAACCAAGCCCTTCTTTATTTCCTGCCTACCAATCTAAAACTGTGGCCAAGTTCTATATTTAGTCTTTGTGGTTACCTACCACTGCCTCCAGCAATAAAAGGAGCATTTCAGCTCAACCATCCTTTTCTGGGGTTCACCTTCCTCTCTGCTGCTGATTGCAATTGTGGAGAGGAAACCTGCACAAATCCGTGCTGGGCCTAACACCAGGGTCTGTGGCTCAGAAGTAAACTGTGGCTATTCCTCAGGAAGCAGCCTTTCTTTTAGCACAGCAAGCCTGTGCTCTGACCTAGCCCACTGGGATGGCACTAGGGACATTACATCTGTATGTAAAAAGCCGACCACACACTGACATCCAGAGCTACCACATCCTCTTTTTATTCAATTTTATTTTTCTGCTTGAAACGAACTGAACTGTTCATGGATCAGAGGAGGCCAGTTGACATAAGTTCATTTTTCCATCTAGTATCAGGGCTGTGGAGGGAAACAAGTCAGTGCTCTGCATGTTGATAACACCTCACCTAAGAAAAATGACTTGTCTCTCTTTTACTTTATTTTCAGAGATAAGAGAAGTGAGACAAGGTTTTTCCAAAATTAACTCTGAAGTTAATGACTTCACACTTTCTTCTGCATATATGCCTGTGTTGCACACTGTTCTATTGCTACAAAAAGACACCATGACCGAGGCAACTCTTATAAAAATAAATCATTTAATTGGGGGCTTGCTTATAATTTCTGAGGTGAGTGCACTACCATCATGGTGAGGCGCATGGAAGCTGGCAGGCACGCCCGGAGCTGGGAAAGGAGCTGAGACACACATGCAGATCCACAAGGCAGCAGGAAGAGACAGTTACGACAAGGCATGGCACGGGCTTTTGAAACCTCAAAGCCCACACCCAGTGGCACACTTCCTCCAACGAGGCTCCAACAAGGCCTCCCGATCCTTCTAATCCAACAGTTCTACTCCTTGGTGACTTAAGTATTCAAATATATGAACCTGTGGGGGTCATTCTTAGTCAAACCGCCACACAACCCTCTAAAGAAAACTAATCACAAAATGCTTCATCTTTTACTTCTGCACACATCCAAGGGCAAAGCAACAACACTTTCATACAGAGAAGTCTGACACAACACTAAATAAAAACTCACTCCTGGAAGGTAGGCGGCCATGAACAATCACCGTGTCTGCACATCGAGTCCCAGTTAAACACCAGGACTTCAACACTTTCCCATTCACTTTCCACTTCTCTCAGTTCATCCTGTAACACTGCCTTTCTCTTCACACCCCATTAGCTTTGAACCCAAATTTTTATCCTCACCTTGCTTTTCAGAATTGACTCAGAGCCAGCTTTGGTGACTGAACATAGAAGGATCACAAGCCCTTCTTGTGTGGGTTACATTCCCGGTTCAAGGCTAGCCTGGATGAATTAGGGAGATCCTGTCTCAAACCGGAAGTTCCAAAGGGCTGGTGGTGCAGCTCAGTGGTAGAGCGCTCATCTGGCATTCTCGAGACCCTCAGTTAAATCTGCAGGAAACACGCACAAAAACACACAACTGTACACAGTCGAAAGATCATTCTTTTGTGCTGGAGTTCAATTTTGTTGTGGCTGTGATACTAGCAAACTTCACAGAAGAAAGAAAAATAAAGTTTTGTTTTGTTTAAGACGGGGTAGGTGAGGTCAGGTACTTCGTGTGTCACATATGGTGCACAGACATACACTCAGAAACAAACACTCTACACATAAAATAAATAAGCAAACATAAAAAATTTTTAAATGGGGATGGTGAAATATCAAAAAAAAAGTATGTAGAGGCTGTGAGATGGCTCAGTGGGTAAAGATACTTGCTGTCTTTGGGGAAATCCCAGGTAAAGGTAGAAGGAGAGGCCAGACCTCACAAAGTTGTCTTTTGACCTACACATGTACAAAGTGGTATGTGCATGCCTACACACACATAATAGAAATAATTTAAATATATAAGTATCTTGAGCAAACAAAGCAGTGGGTGTCGGGGGTGGGGGAGGGGGTAGTTTACCAATCGCAGGCAGCAGTGGGGATGAACTGCTTCTTGGAAACTGCCACAACAGATGTGACAACACCTCTAACCATCACTGGCTTGTTGCTGTTTCCTGAGACGGATGGAAATATGGGGGCAGCCGGGGAAGGCTCTCAGCGTCACCTCTTACTGCCATCAGGTGGGGAAAGTGGACAGGGTGACTTTAGTTGTTCCATCCTCAATTTTCTACCCACGTCTCTTTTATCCCTCAGCAAAGGGAACTTCGTGCCCGAAATTCACAGCAGGTGATTCTCCAGGCATCACGCCCCATCACCCTTGCTAGTAGGAAATATGTTAGCAAAAATGCTGAAATGGATTCAAATTCCAGGCCTGATTCTCGCTGTGTGATAGAGGAACATTCCTTTATTTGTCAAAATAACAATAACACTTTCAGATCTGCTGTAAGATTAAGCTGTATGAACTATGCGCATACTACCAAAGTACTCGGCCTTCAGTGTGGATAAAATATCCCCAACAAGCTCTCCCCACCAAAACCAAGGTCACTGTCATGCCACAGGCACGCTCTGCATCAGACTTAATTACACCCGGACACGTGCTCCCACCCACAGGGCCATACTGATCCCTTCACCCTGAGGCAGCTGAGCACTCCGAGATGTGAAAGGATCCAGAACTGAAATGCATCATAGTTTCCAGAAAACATTCTAGAAGGCTCCACTTAAACAGAAACGTCTGTGCCTTTCTCCTTTATTAAATCACAGCAGCACCGCTTTTATCTTCTCTCCAGCCAGGGGCGGAGAGTTTGGCAATCGCATCAGGATGGCTCAAGGGTGTGCTTCCTGAACGTCAAGCTCGCCTTCCACGGGTTTAACTGAGTTGAGATCAAAGCTCATTGCAAAGATCCATTTCCCCCAGCGGTAGGGGCAAAGAAGGCTCTTTGTCTACACTAACCGGACCCAGTGCAGCTCCTTTGAAATCAGACTGACTGCGAGTGGGATTGCTGGGCGAAGTTACACAAGCAAACCTTCCTCTTTCCTCATTTCTGTCTTTCATTCAGAAAAACTGCCAGTCAGTAAGACAAAGGAGTCAGCCTTTAGAGCACAACACACACTTCTGTAACTTTCCACGTCTGACACTCTCACTCAATAGAATCTGGCATGTCGTTTGTGTGCGAAGCCCCATTTTCACTCTCTTAAGTAACAAAATATAAATAGAATTAAGGGCAGCACACACTCCTAGCCTTAGACATCCAAGTATATCTGGACTAAATAAACATTTCACTTCAAAGAGAGAGTCACCCATTGTCCATCATCTTTAAGTTTTCTTACTTGAAAGTCCGCAATGTGTATTATAGACAGAGTTATTTCTGCCTGGAGTTTCTCTGGGGCCTTCAGACTTTTTTTTTAAAATCATGCCTTGTCCATAAAATATAACAGGGCGTAAACAAGGTGATGGAATGGACTTCCGGCACCCTCACCATCTACCCTGTACAACAGTTCCACGGAAACGTGGTCAGTCAGCTTCCTGCCCCTACTGCAGTGCTGTGCCTTTCCCCATCTGATGGAGCCCACCCCTGGGAAGCCACAGTCCAGAGTAAACCCTTTCTTAAGTTGCTTTTGGCCATGCTCTTTTACCACAGGAACAGAAGAGTAACTGCTACACCCAGCATTTAGCAGATGCTCAGTGAGGAGGCATAAGTCAGACCAATTGAAGTCACGGGGCCCTGACCAGTGTGTCTCCATTTTGAGAGTTTCTAACTAGTAAAACGTGCAACTGTACTTTGACGTTCTCCTAAAGAAAACAAGTGCGACAGACAGCAACTGTGGTTTGACCCAGTGCAAGCATGTAACCTCATTCTCAAATAACATTAAAAGAAAGTTGCATCTCTCTTTGTTTAAAGTCAATTCTTCTGGTTTTCATAAATACATGATATTTCCTTTCCTTAAAAATATTAAGAACACATTAAACAATATTAATCTCTATTATCACAATTTCTCTGTGAAATCTATAAGACACACAAAAAATCAAAACACACACACACTCAGAAGAAGGATCGCAAGTAACCAAGAAGAGACTCGATAATCTTAGAGCATATATAGGGGGTGGAAGTCTCCCTCAATCACAGACATAGGGGAGGGGAGAAGAGGGGAAGTGGGAGGGAGGAAAGAATGGGAGGAAACAGGGGAAGAGCTAACAATCAAGATGTAATATGAATAAATTAATAAAAAATGGTAAACACACACACACACACACACACACACACACACACACACACACACACACACACACACACCACTCTGAAGACAAATGAATCAATGAGAGATTTAGAGATAGTCCAGATGGTGCCTTTATTAAAGAAGAGCTTAAAATAACTGGGGATCACGTGTCAACAAGCAGAGGAAGTGGTCAGCATGTCTGAGCAGGTGGGGAGTTTCAGAACAGAGATGTAAAAGATTGAGAAAAAAGTAAGTTCAATAGAAACGCTAAAGAAAAATATCACAGCGACGGAGATGAAGAGCACCTTCATCTAGCTTATGAGGAGACTAGACGGGGCCAAAAGAGGAACACTAGAGAAATATTAGAAGAGAAAGACTTTTTTTCCTGGAAGCATGGAGAGGTTGAGATGGAACAAAAAGTGAAATAAATCAGTAACAAAAATAAAGACACTTACAGCTCACTATCTAATAAAGAGAGGAGCCTGCGCAGAACAGAAAGAACAGTTACTTCCGCAGTGGGAGGGCTTGGAGAAAGAGGATGAGGATGAGGCTCGTCAGCACTGCAGTGTTACAGGGAAGAGAAATAAATTCTGGTGTCCTAGTGGGTGGCAGAACAAGCACTGGTAATAACACAGCTCAAAAGCTGGACGGATTTCAAATGGTGTCACCACAAACAGTATCCAGTGCTTAATGTGAGTGATGGGTATGCTAATTGCCCAGAGTCAAATATGACACTCTATCATTTGAAATATTAATACATGCTAATGAAGAAGAAAATGAATATAGCAGTCGTCCTGGCAGAAATGTCATATGTCAGAAGAAAACACAGTGACATTTTTATAGGCCTCAAAGAAAAGCTGTCATCCCTCTGCATAATTAAAACACCATTCAAAAATGATGAACACCTTTACAGTGATAGAAAAAAACTTAATTAGCAGCAGATCACAATGGTATGAAATGCTAACGTAAATTCTTCAAGGTAAAGAAACATGACACAAGAAAAATGGATGGGTTCTTGGAAATGTTTAATATAATAGAAAGTATTAACTTTATTTCCTATTTTAAAATATCACTGATATGAAAGTTAAGTATAACCAATGCATTGTGGGTTCATGTTGGAATGTGGTTGGGTGCTTTGCTTTTGTTAATTGCTTGATATTCTTACTGTAGACTTCCATGTACCCCAAGTGTTGCTATCACACCTGGCCTCCCTGTTTGACTAATAAAGAAAGCCAATACCTGGGCAGGGCTGGAGGAAGGTGAGCCTGGGGACTGTTCACAGGATTTGGGGGCAGAGAGGATCTTGGGAAAAAGAAGCAGACAGGAGCAGAGGAGGAAGTAAGAGGAGAATCACCATGGGATATAAAAAAGCCGCATGTGCCCAGAGGTGGAACTCTGAAGTTCCACATAAAAGAAATGGCCCAGGGGCTGGAGAGATGGCTCAGAGGTTAAGAGCACTATCTGCTCTTCTGAAGGTCCTGAGTTCAATTCCCAGCAACTATATGGTGGCTCACAACCATCTATAATGAGATCTGGTGCCTGCTTCTGGCATACAGGAAGAATAACTCTGCCTGTATGAATAAATAAATAAATAAATGAATAAATAAATAAATAAATAAATAAATAAATAAATAGCCCAGATGGACAACCTTAGCAAGTATTGTGGGATTATGGATGGGAGGTAGGCTAAATGGAAATTATTAGAAGTAGATAGCATGAGATGGAGATTGAGAAATATTGGAAGGTAGTTTGGGAGTTAATATCTGCCCAGCTGCAGGTAAAATAAGGCTTATTCTAAAATACAACAGGTGTCTGTATCTTTTTTATTATGACAGTGGGTTATTAGATATTAATGCCATAATAATTAGAAGCCTAATAATAAACACTTGTTAGGCCATACAATTAAATTAACAGCAACATAATGGTGCCCCCCCATGTTGGATGTCATTTGTTAAATGATTATTAATATTTAATATTGATTTATTATTTTAATAAATTGGCAGTTACTCCTTAACCAGCTCCAAATAACCACACAGAGACACTAGGAGATATTTGATTAACCTAGAGCCCAATGCTGTGTCATAATTACTCCATCCTAAACCTCCAAGCTAGCATAGTTTCCTCCCACTCAGATTTCCCACATTATACTTGCTTTTTACTCATATCCTAGGTCCACTGGTTGTTCTCCATAAATTGATAGCAAGGCTCTTTTGCAGAAGACAACACCTACATATTTCATGAAACACAAAGAAGCCGATCTATCTGGTACCAACCTGAAACCTTCACTCTTGCTGACTAGTCTTCATGGTACTTGAAGCTGCTCTACATGCTACCACAGGAGAAAAGTAAGCACCAATGCAGCCATAAGCCCTTCAGTCTACAGTGGTGGCCTGCCTGCATGACATGCAGATGCAATTGTGCTACAGAAGTTGTGGGAGTAACCAGCCACTCTCTGATTAGATCTAAGTCTCATTCTATGCGATGGAACCCGTGCCTGATACTGCTCAGGTGGCCAGGAACGTGAGACTATCTAGGCAGTGGACTTTGGGAGGGGGGGGGGAATCGAATACTAGTGTTTTGCTATAGAAATTAAGCACTATAATGACTCCTAATAACATTCTGCTATGCCCGTAGAACAGTGTCTCGCTTAGCCATGAACAGAGGAGCTTCCGCTTGCAGTAGGTGGGAGCAAATACAGAGACCCACCACTGGACATTGTGCAGAGGATGATAGACTTTGGAGCACTCAGTCCTAAGTGGGATGTCTTCATCAAACCTCTCCACTCAGGACTCAGGAATCTTTGTGGAAGAGGAGGAGGTGGAAAAACTGTAGGAGCCAGTGAAGATGGAAAAGTCAAGGAAACAAGGCCTTCCAGACACAACAGGGCTGATGCATGTATGAACCCACCAAGATGGTAGCAGCATGCACAGGGTATGCACAGGCCCAAGCACATGGGGTCCTAGCATTGAGCACTGAGAGGGGGAAGTGAGCATAATCTCCCATTCCTAACTAAGGAGCTACGTCCAACTAACCACTCCTCACAAAGGAAAACTTTGCTTTCTCCAATGGAGTCTCACTGGGTATACAAATCATACTTATGGGCAGGCCCAATGCCCAGCAGTAAACAGCCAACTCAAAAGAATCTCAGTGGTATTTTAGAGTATTTGGTGTGAGGAGGGGCTCATGATGATTTATTTTAGGCTTTTTCATCTCACTGGTCTTTTGCTTATATATTCTGGCTTCTGGTTTTGTTTTGTTTTTATGTGTTTTGTGTGTGTACATGTTTTTCTCTGTGTACATGTACTTCTCATGCTTTTTCCTTGTTTTGTTTATTTTTATTTTCATTTTCTTTCTTTGTTTTATTCCATTCTTGTTTGCTTTATTTCACTTTTTTTCCTAAAGGAAATGAGGGGAGAGAGAGAGAGAAAGAAAAATCATGGAGTTGAGAGGGCAGGCATGTAGGGAGGATCTAGAAGAAAATGAGGGAGGGAAATTGTGATCAAAATATATTGTATGAAAAAAATAAATTTTTCTAAGACAGTAGGGTGAGGGGCTGGAGGGACAGCACTGACATGGGAGTTAAGAGCACTGGATACTCTTCCAGAGGACCTGAGTTCAGTTCCCAGAACCCACAAGACAGTTCTTTCTATAACCCCATGTTCCTGGGGGTCCAGTGCCCTCTTATGGCACTCTACAGGCACCATACATGTACGTGGTACAGAGACATGCATTCAGGAAAAATACCCATACACATAAAATAAATCATAATTGAAAGTTAAAAATAACAAAAGAAACAAACAACAACAATCATGGTGGTGCAGGCTACAGGCAGATCTTCGTGAATTCCAAGCCAGCCAAGGATACACAGTGAGATCCTGTTGCAAATATACAAAACAAAATAGTATAACCATAGTATCTATAAAACACCTATTTCCAACGCTTCTTCCCTGAGGTCTAGCCTTCATGGTACCAAAAGTCACCGTGCAAGCTTCCAAGGGAGGTAAGCAAGCAACACTTCTCCCAGCTACGATTCCTATGAGCCACATTGATGATCAGCATGGTACATTCACACTACAGGTGTACTTGTGGCACACAAAAGTTGGAAGTAACCAACATCCCTCTAATTGGACTTAAAACCTACTCAACAAGAAAGAAACCACACATAGTATTGGAAACCTAGGCAACCACTCAGTGCTAGTGAAGCCGTGGTTATTGGAAGAGAATCCACAACCACTAATTTACTAAAAACAACATAAACATGTGTCCTTATACACACAGATACATGTAATCTTCACTCCTCATCGAGGAAACTTCTCTTTGCAACAGACAGAGAACACTACAGAAAACCACAACCCATCAAAATGCGGAGCATGCAACCCGGTCTCAATGTATACATCTACAAAACACTCCTACACCCAAGGTTCAAATAACACTGAGTGAGTGAAAAGGGGAAGAAATATTGTAAAAGCCAAAAGATCAGGGAGTTTGCTGTAAGACTGTGTCTCCTAGTGATGTCAGAGGCAATACCCTTAGCAACGTGACTGCCCAAACATGAGTTGAACAAGGAGGACAACAGACATGCCAAAGAAGACAGGGGAAAGACCACAAGTGCTCAACCCCACACAAAGAGCTACAAGGAACTAAGGAATGCTTGGGGTGGGAGAAAACTCAGAGAAGAGCACACCAATTGGTTACCCAATACCAAATGGCCAGCCCTGAACACATACATACAGGTAACACTAATCAGATTGAGCATGCTATATTTAGGAATGCATACACATACATGCATATAATAATAATTAATAATAATTAATAAAGAAGAGGGCATGAATTTGAAAGAAAGCAAAGTGGGTTATATGAGGATGCCTTTGAGGGAGAAAGTGGAAGGGAGAAATTATATGATCTCAAAAAGAAAAATAAACATTCAGTTTCAAATACAAAGGTTTAGACTGCAAATAAAATATGCTAAAAAACAGCATGCACACACTCATAAAAATAGAATTGTCATATTATCACGTGGTCTATGCAGTTTGGTAGAAAGAACATTACTAGAGAGGACATCACACAGTGATGGAAGTAACAATCCTAAACATACAAGTCCCTAAGAGAAACACACAGAGCAAAGCCAGGAAATAAAAGGAAAGACAGACAAATCTGCACTTAGGGTTGGCAGCTTTAGCAGTCATCTCTAAATAATTTATGAAACAGGAAGATGGAAAAATCAGGAAGGAGATGGAACACTAAATATCACAGAAAATCAACTTGACCTGATTGCCATTTATAGAGCTTGCCACCCCAAAGCCATGGAAGACACAGTTCACTTCCACACAGATGTTCAGCATCGTAGATCATATTTAGAAAATAAATCAAGCCACATCGACATAGCCTACTTAAGTCATACAAATATTCACTTTGATCATAATAGAATTAAACTAGAAATTAATAACACAAAGATGTCTGGAACAATCCCACATTCTTGGGAATTAAAGCACACTATTTATAAGTAAGTCACATGCCAAAGAAGAATTCACAAGCGAGACTAGAGAATATTTCAAATGAATAATAATACAATCTCAATAATGAATATTTGTGGTAAGTGGGTAACACGGGGCTTAGAGATCCCTGATAGTACTAAATTTACATATTAAAACTTAGAGGGACCAACATCCAGTTGCCTACAGTGCTACTCAAGAATGAGACAAAAAGTAAGTACATTGAAATCAAAGTAGAGGAAGTAAAATAAAACAATTGAAATAATAAGCATGCATGTTCAAAGAGATGATTGGCATTAATACAGGGCTGTCATGTTTGGGATCCAGAATGGCTCTCTCAGGCTCGTGGTCTAAGTTCTTGGTTCCCAGTACTATGTGGAGCTGTTCTGAGGACTTGGGATCCTCTCGGACTGTGGTCCTCAAGCTTCCCAATTCTGCGACCCTTTAATACAGCCCCTCACATTGCGGTGACCCCAACCATAAAATTATTTTCATTGCTCCTTCATAATGTAATTTGCTGTGGTTTTTAATGATAATGTAATTTTCCAGTGGTCTTAGGCAACCCCTATGAAAGGGTCATTCGACTCCCCAAGGGGGTCATGACCCACAGGTTGAGAATTACGGCTGCTGGGCTACAACTCCCAAAAAGCATGGATCAGAATGAACCTCTGTTCTACTAAGTTGTTTCTGTTGGGTATGTCACAGGGAAGCAATAACTAATATTATGTCAAATCTGATTCACACACACATACACAAATTATAAGGCACGAATCATGCTGGCATTCATGGCCGCCCTGTGTTTCTGTTTAATCTGCCTTGAGTCATGTTTTGTTCCATGAACCCAAATATCCTTAACCAAAACAGAACTGGCCCTAAGAGACAGCCTGTTTCAGAGTCCCATGGGAATGTTAAATTTCATGTTTATTGAAAATAAAAGTTACAGGACAGGCTAATGTTGTTTCTCTTAAAATGATATTCAGCTTCACTGAAATCATACATATGAATATACTTGAGGAATTTTCATTGCACTTTGGCTCAGTGTTGTAGGTAATGTGACCAGAGATTGAATCTGCCAGCATCGTTGAGGGTTCATCTCCACTGGCACTGAGTGTGTCCTTCCTCATCTGTATCTCTGATGGGAACTGAAATACAAGAAGACACGCCCTTTCATAAATTCCATATGGTAAATTATTTTAAACAAAGCAGGCACTTCAACATGAAGTTTAGTATTGTTCTTTCAGGGTCTATAAAGAATTGTGTTGGCATTTTGATAGGGATTGCATTGAATCTGTAGATTGCTTTTGGTAAGATGGCCATTTTTACTCTGTCAATCCTGATCCACGAGCATGGAAGATCTTTCCATCTTCTGCTATCTTCTTCATTTTCTTCCTTCAGAAACTTGAAGTTCTCGTCATACAGGTCTTTGACTTGCTTTGTTAGAGTTATATTATTTGTAGCTAGTGTAAAAGGTGTAGTTTCCCTAATTTCTTTCTCAGCCTATTTGTCTTTTGTACACAGGATGGTTACTGATTTTTCTTTTTTAAATTAATCTTTTATCCAGCCACTTTGCTGCAGGTGTTTATCAACTGTAGGAGTTCTCTGGTGGGATTTTGGAGGTCATTTATGTATACTATCATCCGTGAATAGTGATACTTTGACTTCTTCCTTTCTAGTTTGTATCCCTTTGGTCTCCTTTAGTTGTCTTATTGATCTAGCTAGAATTTCACCTGATTTGGGATGAATAAAACCTTTGTAGGGGCCCAAATAAAATTGGAGAAATGGTTAAACAAGCTAGGAATAGCATTTGTGGTCTAGTTTCTAACTGTTGAGAAATTCCAGACTTAATTAGAATCCCGTGTGTGGTAATCTGAAATGCTGGACAAATTGGGATTGGAAGCTTTCTTTGAAAATGTCCTTTTCCGATACTTTTATCATGAAGAGGTGTTGGATTTTTGCCAAAGACTTTTTCTGCATCTAATGTGATGGTCATGTGATTTTTTATTATCGTTTCTTAGCTAAGTGAATGTAACATTTTTTAATAAAGTGTACTTAGAGTGGTTAAAAAAAAGACCATATATTTACATTAAATTGATAATCTCTCTAATATATTAAAAACTTATATGATTTCTATAGTCTAAGATAAAATAGAAATGACAGAAACAATAACTAAAACCTAGCTCAGAGTGTTGAAGAAAATTGTAAACCTATGAATAAAAAGCAATGCACCATGAGGAAGAATAAGTGGATCTCCCAAAGGAAAACCAACGACACTGCCTCATCTGCAGTGCATCCTACGAGAGCATCCTACAAGAAACAGAACAGGTGTTTTCAAACCAAACAACAGGTCAGAGGCGGGTGAGTAGTAGTGACTGAACTGGAGACGTAGGCAGTAACTAGAAGGTACAACACACAGATGGTGGGAAAATTAAGAAGTGGAATAAATAGCAGCTTGAGATGCTCCCGCCTTTGTCATATGTACATGTGTATGCACATATATATGGTATGGACATGTGTATAACTGTACATAGCATATGTATATCTGTGTATATATATATGTGTGTGTATATATTTTACATACATATAGATGGAAAAAGATTTCTACAAATGTTCTCAATTTTGTGGTATACATAAAATTTTAAAGTTGAAAAGATACACTGATAGGATAAGATGAAATCCAAACTAATACACATGGGAGGACAATGAAAAAAGCAGATATTACCTACACATGATCAACAATTAAACCCATAGATGATTTTCCAGTGGCCACACAGAGGGAACAAAGACAGCAGTGACATATTGTGTTAAATTCCAGGCCAAGAGGGAGCATCACAAGTATGTTTTTTTCTCACATTAGTGTAATCCAAGATGAAAATTGCTAACACTTAGTCGCTCGACAAAACCACAGCACCCCATGTTCGTAAAGACTTCTGTTTCTAACTTCATGTTTGCATGTGTTGAAAGTTCTGTCTGCAGGGTCTGCCATCGTCAAAATTTTGAGTTCCCTTACAGACTTCCAGCATATACATCATGCATCATGTTAGAAATCACCCACTCCCCTAAGGCAGACGACGGGGTCTCTTCCAGTTTCCTCCTGGTACTGGGATCAAAGCCCAGGGCCTCACACATGTGGGGCAAGTGCGCTACCGCTGGTCCACAGCACTGGCCCTTCTGTGGCACTTGATGGGCCATGCCACGCTTTAGTGACTTCAAACTAAAAGGACAAATTATATGGGTCCCAACCTCCAAAATATCTACAGCACATATTGAATTCAAATTTTTTTAAAAACAACTGTTAAGAATTTCTTATCCAAGCAAAGGAAAATTTAACCATCTGTTCAACGTGGAAGAAGCAAATGGTGGTGTTGTCTGCAGACTCGCCTCACCCACTCCTCTTGGGCTTTGCTTTCTGGGAAGATCTTTGTCTATTCAGCTGTAGTGAGATGTTCATTAACACAAGACAAATTTCTGTTGGATAAATTTGGGTGTGGGGATATACTTTTTTAGGAGTCAGTCACAGACAGTCTACATGGGCGCTGCAATTCTTTACATCGATACTTTTTTAAAAGCTCTGTCACTTTCCCACATCAAAGAGTTGAACGACCACAATTAGAGATCATCAATGCACAGGCCGACCGCTGACCACGCGTGTACATGGGAAAATAGGTGGTTGCCTGATGGATCTTCTCATGGGGAGGTCAGCAGAATGGTACAGACATTACAGGAAGACAGGGCATAGAAATAAGGACCTTAGCAAATGCCTGTGACCAGTAAGTGTGGATAATGTGTTTGTTTTTAGGCCAGACTACAATGTGTCCAGAGAGAAACTAGCTCTACCATCGATAGATACACTGGGGCCATCACAGGGAGAGAAAGCTCCCTGAACTGCCCACATCACGCTGACTTCTGCTGAGCCTTCTTACTCAGTCTGACCAGACAATACAGCCAGAAAACAAACAAACAAACAAACAAAAAACAACCACCCACATTTTCCAAGCAACATCTATATTATGTAATGTCTATTTTTCAGGAAAATATAAAATAATAATGACATATATATTACTTCCTTTCTGATGTGTGTGTTTTCAATGTTCATGCTGCCATAGGAACAAAACCTGATTTTGCTCTCTCCTGTCCCCATCACGTCACGAGACCTTCAACAAAATGATCTACTACCTTGGGTACGACCTATAGATAATTGATCCGGGCAATGACATCCTATTGATCACTTCCTGCCAAGAGCAATTCGCTATGTTAGAGATCCTTCATAACAATTTATTCTCACTAATATAGTCTAGGAAATTTTATGGTTCTTTGATCTTGGCCTCTTCAGTTAAGACAATTTGTCTGCCGTTTCCAGAATCCTTTGAGCTGCTTACTAGGGAACCCATAAACAATTTCAATAATCACTGGGCTAGCAAGGTAGTCATGTCTCACAGCCAGGTAATCAAACACTGTCACACTACAGCCTGCTGAGGAAGAAAGCATCCCTCTGTATTCTTTCAAGTCATCAAATGTCTCTGTGAACTGCATTTGAGCTGCTAACACAGGATTATTACTGTTTCTGCAGTAAGAGTAGAGAGAGTGCTCTCCAACTTTAGCATGAGATTCAAGACTGCCTTCATGAACTTACTAATCCTTTGACCTGTGGGTAGTAATTCAGACCGACACAGCTGGGGTGGGCAGACGGGGGTCCTTCCTGAGGGCAGGGGGGTCCTTCCTGGAGGCGGGGGTCCTTCCTAGAGGGTCCCTAAGAAGTAACTGAGGTTACTTCCTCCTGTCCTTCGTGGAAATGTATAACCAACAAAAGATCAGCTGAAGAGCCCCTGTGAAGAATCACACTGATGAAGGAAAATGTGGACATGAAAAAAGAAAAGAAAAGCCTCCTAGATCGTGTGTCATGGGGCGTGTTCAGGATAGTATGGCTGTAGGAGAAATGACTAGATCGAGGGGTACATTTGGGGGCAAGGTAGACGCCTAGTGCAACGGAAACTCCCTGGAGTCTATGAGAGTATCCTAGCAAACACTCTAGTAATGGGAGATGATACTTAGTGAAACAGTTTATTCTCACCTTTATTCCAGGGTGAAGAATCGCTATATGAACCTTGCCATGTGGGGAGAGGGGGTCCGGGCTGGGACTAAGATGCTCTGTTTATATGGGGGGCGTAGTCCAGGTGCTGTGCTAAGTGACTGGCTACCCGTGACCACCTTGAGGGTCGCTGTGCTGTGTGCTCAGAGGCAAGCACAGAAACAGGGAGGGGAGTTGTCCCACTCCTTCATCTCAGGATGAGATTTCCAGGGTTTGAACAAGCTCCACCTCACCATTTCCATGACAGTTCCTCTGGTGGCATGGTCCATGTGCCCCACAGTCCCTGACTTTTGCCTGCTCATGAGACCCTTTTCGTCCTACTGGGCTGCTTTACACACCTTCAATGTGATGGGCATAAGCACTAGGCTGGATTCCTTTGTGTGTGTGTGTGTGTGTGTGTGTGTGTGTGTGTGTGTGTGTGTGCAAGCATAGTTTTTAATTAGTTTTAATTAGTATATTTTCTGTTCTGTTTTTGTTCTTTTTTCAATTTTTTATTTCTTTTTATAATTTATTCACATTACATCACGATTGTTACTCCCTTGCTCTTAATCCTCCCATTCCCACCCTCCCTCCCTCCCTCCTCCACCCTATTCCTCTCCCCTAGTCCTCTGACAGGGTGGTCCTCCTCCCTCACCATCTGACCCTGCCTATCAGGTCTCATCAGGATAGCCTGCTTCCCCTTCCTCTCTGGCCCTGTAAGGCCACCCTGCCAAGGGGAAGTGAACAAATTGGGGCCAGCAGACCTCATGTCAGAGGCAGTCTCCTCTGCTCCCACCCCACCCCCGCACGTGGAGAGTGGGCTGTCCATAGGCTCCATGTGAACACAGGGTCTAGGTTCTCTGCGTGCATTGTCCTTGGCTGGTGCATCAGTTAGTGCAGGCTAGGGTGGCTCTCTTTTTCTTTTTCCTCTTTTACCATCCAGCACAGGGATGGTACTGTGACTATTCAGGGCGGAGTTTTCCAGACTTCAGGCTAATCACATCAGCAAACACATCATAGGCACAGGCAAAGGCTTGCCTTACAGTCTCCTGGGAGATCCTGAATTCACTTAAGTTGACAATGAGTTTTAATCTCCACACCTAATATACGCTGCACCTGGAGTTGCCAAGGTCTGAAACCTATAAACGCCAATGTGTGGAAACAGAAAAGGAAAACAAGAAGCATTGCTCACTCTTTCTAGCTAAACAACTAGAGAATGGGCTGCCAGGAACAGAGAAACACTTTGGAAACATTAATGTTCTACTGTGGATAGAGGCAGCACAGGAAACCTGGGAACCCTTTCACACCCCAGGTGGTACACAGGCTGCACACGCCCCATGCAAGTACAAGGTCATGGGGAGAGTCGTCTGGGGCGGGGGGAAGTCTGGTGTGTAGGTAGTGATGTGACAATTCCTGTTGGGTGGTGAAAGAAAGCTACAAACAGCTAAACGCTTAAACAAGATCCAGGAGTTATATACAATTTGAAGAGAAAAAGGTTATTTCTATTTCTCAAATCTCTTATCACAAAGACAGTTATCAAATAAGTGAGAGAGAAAAGACAATCTTTAGATTCCAATACCAAGATGACAGAGGAGGAAGTGTTGTCTGACAAATGACTTAGAGCATAAAGAAACCATGTGGTGTGCATTTATGAGCCTATTGAAAACAAACAAGAGTGTAGAAAGTCCCGGCAGGGGCTGGAGAGATGGCTCAGAGGTTAAGAGCAGTGGCTGCTCTTTCAAAGGTCCTGAGTTCAATTCCCAGCAACCGCATGGTGGCTCACAACTATCTATAATGAGATCTGGTGCCCTCCTCTGGCCTGCAAGTGTACATGGAGGCAGAAAGTCCAGCAGAGGGTCTGGTGGGGAAAAATAGAGTCATGAGGGAGATCACTGAGAAATCTTCACTGGGAGTTTTGTCGTTGTCTAAACACTATGGAGGTGCTCAGACAAATTAAAATGGCTCTGATGTCAGAAGATGCTGTGATTTCATGGACCACTGTCCTGCCTTGGTCAGTCACTGGCTAGAGACCATTCTGGAGCACATGACCATCACTGAAATGTGCTGGGTGGGCAGCCGCAGCAGCAGGAATTGCAAGGACAGAGAGTATAATGAGGGCATTAGGAGTCAAAATAGTACGTGAAAAAACACTTCTGAAGCAACAGCTAAGACTTGGTCAACCCAAACACTCTTCAGCTGATGAGCAGATAAAGTGTGATATTTAATTAAACACATTGAAATACTACTAATCCACAAGACAGGGGGAAATCTTGACTTTGTCACAATAGAAGGAGATCATGATGACAAATGAAATGAGCCACAAACAGAAACATGAGTATCACATGATCTCATTCACATGCATAAGCAAAAAAAAAAAAAAATGGGTGGGGAGATCTTGAGTGACAGGTGCCAAATTGTAGTTAGACAGGAGTAGAAAGCTCTTCAGTTCTGCTGTACAGTTTATGTACTATATCTAAAAAATCTAGACTTTTCAGCAGGAAATAATTTACACTTAGAGGAGATATCTATGTTTAACTTGATTTAAACATGACACAAATTATGACATATCAAAATATGTCAGTGGTACCTCCACTGAAATGCACATTTTGTTCTTATGTGTTAGTTAAACTGTTTTTAACTGGGAAAAGAAACAGGTGTGTTGTGAATACCGAATTTATATGTTACTTGTGCGTGTAAGGGGACTTGTTAGGTCCTTCCAGCTCTGTAGCAGAACGCATGGCTCCTGCTTGAAGCGTCTACACATCTATCCAGATTGAAAAAGAACATCAGTTAATCGCTTCACTTCACACACAGTCTCAGAGCATCAGAGTCAACGCTTCCAGAAATTGCCATGGACTTTACACATCACACTCCAGCCCTGTCTCCCTCTGCTCTCAGAGCTCAGGCTCTAATACCTTTCCCTTTCATCATAGGCTCTGCTATAATCTCTTTTGTGTCAATTCCTTTGACCAACACGCATGCCAGCCTGGTTAGCACTCTGCTCATATATACTGACCTGCCGTGCCTTCTACACAAGTCAATGCCTCCTTCCTGATGCAGTCAAAAGCCCACTGGTGTCTGGGAATGCAGCTGAGCACACTGCTGTCAGATAATTTATTTATGTTCTAAGTCCCCAAGTATCAAGTACGCAGGCATTGGTTTTGTCTGCACTTGCCCTAAAACAAGAGTAAATAAACAAAAACTCGGAGTGATGACAAACGAGGCCTAGATAAAGATATTAGGCCTAGAAACAGAAGGAGAAGAGAGAGAGATGGTCTCAGGAGCCAGCCTGTCTGGGTTTGAATTCCAGCTGACCACTTGCCACTTGAATAAGTGGCTGAGCCCTCTGAGCTGGCTCTGAAGTCTGCAGACTGAGGGTGGTGTCAGCTGCTGCTCCGCAGCGTTGCTGCAGGATGAGGGAACTGGTACTGGAAACGCACAGCACAAAGCCCGGGGTGCTTGTTACCATCACTAGGAGTACTTGGAGCTGGTGTGAGGATGGCCGTGAGAGCGACCGAGTTAGAAGCCACACGTGTGACAAGTCACGCTGTAGAAGCGGGAGCGGGAGCAAGGGATCGATGAACGGCACCCTGGGGGCCACGCACCAAGTGCCTCCAGCACAGGGCACTGGCGCAGCAAGCAAGACGCACCATGGCCTTCGCTGGTACCTGGGCAAACTGAGGTCACAGGAGTGCCACAGGGAAGGCAGGGTCCGGCAAACAGCCCTCTCTGGCTTTACTGAAGGGAGACAAGCCTCTAAGGCGTCCCTGTTGGCTCTCAGGCTCTGGTGGTGGTAACGAAGCAGATGTCTGCCAACACGGAGAAGCTGGCTCTCCCCGCAGCAGGAGCACCCATCCTGCAGCAGCTCTTAGTTCAGCCACAAGGAAAAGGAAACATAACAGCACAGGCCAGAACTGTTTTGGAAAAAGGAAAAAAAAAAAAAAAGGACTGAAATCTAAGTCCCTGTCCAGCCATTAGTCAGGAGCTAATGAAAACACTGCTCCTGTGTCTGAAGCTTGGGCAGCTTCTGTGTAAACTAGAGATGGTTTTCCTGATTCACAGAACTTTTGTTGGTTACATGGTGTTTCAAAACTGGCAAAAAAAAAAAAAAAAAAAAGGAGGGTAAAATATCCCAGACAGATAGTCTTGCACAAATAAGTAATCAGTCTAAATCTCCTTGCTGAGACAAACACAACGCACAGAAGGGGGAAAAATTATTTAGGCTCACAGTTCCAGGCTGGTCCAGTCCCTCCATCCTGTCTGCAGGAGCTTGGGGAAGCTGGTCACATTACATCTAAAGTCAGGAGGCACCAGGACAGTGATGCTCTGCTCAGTTAGTTCCATGCTTTTCCACAGACTCAAGGCAAGGGTCTTCCATGCACTATCAAGGGAGTCTCCTCACGTCAGTTAGCCTGGACAGCGCTGCCCAGAGGCTGATCTGCTCCAGGTGTGGCTAGAGGCTGTCTCCTATTGGGTTGGCAACCAACCGCCAGCCATCGCCTTCTTGGTAAACCAGTTCCTGTCTCACCACATTTCATATTTTCACAATCCTTCTACCAGTGTACTTGTTAAGAAAAATAAGAACTAAATTTTCTGGGTATGAAACAGAAAGTGTCATTTCTTACGTGCAACTTTTATCGTTTAATAAGCTGTGTGCCCAAAATGCCTTCTAAATATCTTTGTTTATTCCTTAGGCCAGCAGTGGCTCTCAGCTATGGCAGAGAAGCCTCTTTGCACAGTGTGCACTGGTTAATACAGAGACTTGCAGCTGCTCAGAGAACCGAGAACGAGAGGCTGTGACTGTCCAGCTCTAAGTAGGCATCAATATCACCCCCTTCAAGGCTTAAGGAGCATACAGAAAGGACGCAGGAACACGGTGAGAGCTGGAGCGCCAGAAGAGACCTGTGAACCGCTGTCTTCTGGGTATGAGGAGCCTGGTGTAATCATGAACACACAGCAGCTTTGGCTACCTACACCGGACTTGCAACAAAAACTAGTGCCTGGGGGACGCTAGTCAAGCACGGGATGGAAGAGGGATGGGTTGCCCATGGTCACAGTCTATTGCACGCACACACACAAAACTCACAAATTTAATCCAAAGGACGTTTTTTAAACTATATTTTTTAATATGGCTCTAAGTAGCACAGATCCAAGCTAGTACGATTCCTGATTCAATATTTGTTATCTAATGAATTTTAGTAAATTTAAGGTCATTTTTTTTTTTTACAATTTTAAAAGGATATTTGCTTTAAGGACTTAAATTGGGGCTGGAGAACTGGCTCAGTGGTTATGAGGAGCCAGGTTATATTTACAACACTCTCATAGCAGCCCACAACTGGCTGTAACTCAAATTTTAGGGCATGCGACGCCTACATGGATGTGTGTGCACCATGTCTAGTGTTCATGGAGTCCACAGAAGGTATCAAACTCCCTGAGACTGGCGTTTCAGAAGGCTGTGAACCACCACATGGGCTTTGAGGAGGATCAAACCCAGGTCCTATGGAAAAGCAGCCAGTGCACTTAACTACTAAGCCATCTCTGCACACACACACACACACACACACACACACACACACACACACACCACAAATAATTTTCGAAGGAGTTAAATATTAGTTGTTTGTCAGCTGGTCAGTGCCATGGCCAGAGGCTGAGGAACTTGTTTCCTCACAGTTTTGCCTGGGCCCCACACTTCACAATGCCTTCTGCCTCTTTGGCTTCTTCGTTTCTTCAGTTCTTTCCAGGCTAAAATTTTCCTAATGTTAAAACTATCTTAGTTTCCTGGCACTCATGAACAATTAACTGAATACTTCTTAAATTGATAAATAGACAATAAATTGGTCATCACAGGAATAAGAACATGTATAAGAGTCAAATAATCCCACAGGTTGTTAGAGAGGAAAGATGTGCGAAGCTAAGTTGCAGCACTACCAGAGGAGAAAGGGCAAGAGCCACTCCATGCTTCCGAGTGAGGAAAGGCAGGTCAGTGTGCTGGCTGAGTGTCAGATGCAGCAAGGTGAATCGCATGATGTGCCTAGCATTTCCCTGCTGTGGGCCATAGGCCACGTTACATTCGGAGGACAACAGACCCATCGTGCAGTATCTGGCAACACTCCTTGTGCAGATCAGGGCAGCTACAAAGTGGGTCCTCAAAGGACACAAGTTCTACTGGCCTTGGGCAGAATTCTAGGAGACACGGAGGCAACTAGAGGTGAGCAAAACTAATATACATAGGGAAATGGTGGTTGGTGATGAAGCTGTTGCTGATTGGTGGAAACTCGGATGTGTTTATTGGAGTGAGTCCTAACTGGCTGTCAGAAAGAAAGGGGTTTTCTCCTGATCAGTTGGTTCTCAAAACATTTCACTGAGCAATTGTTCAAGTAACTAGACTAAAACCCAGTTCTGCGGACAGCTGTTGCCAGACCTCAGAACAATCCATCTCTCCCAGTGTTTGTGGAAACATTTAACCTTTGTAAATTTCAGTCCTTTATAAACATCACAGGATTTTTTATAGGATTTACAGTGGTAACCCTCACAAATAACTTACACTGTGTTTGCCACATTTCATTAAGTAGTTAGTGAAAGTTGTGGCCTGCATTCAAGAGACACTGGGGCATTGTCCCTGGGAGGGTGGACAGGACGCCTCCGACATTGACCAGAACCTCACAAAACATGGTCACCCTCTTCTCATAAAAAGACTGAGTTTAAATAGACTTATATTATCTAGGATTGTGTTTTCTTCAGCTCTTCCTTAGCTCTTTCTGGACGTTGACAGCAGGAAATAAATAATATGGACATGCCACAGTACACTGAGAGAAGAGGGTGCGTACGGCACACAGACCTGCCACCAGCCCCCTTTGTCGATGCCGCCCCCGACCAGCAGGGAAGACACCAACACCGGGAACTCTTCTTGCCACAGTTTATTCAGGAACCTTGACTACCGGAGTGACCCCGGGAAAAGCTCCCACAGAACCTTTATAGTGTGCCTGGTCCTATCAGAGACTGCCATGTTGTCGCTCTTGGTTGGTGCGTTCGGATCACGCCACCTCACGCTATGCCTTCAGGCATGCGCATAAGGGGCTTGCTCAAAGGCGCATTGTGCATGTGCATAAGGGGCGCGTTGCGCCAGGGAAGCAGCAGGGGGCACTGCGATCTGTGGCTCTCCACACCCCCTTTCTCACCCAGTTATAGGGACGCCATCTTCCAAAATAGCACCACCATCTGGAACTAAACATTTAGGACATGAGGCACTTTGGGATATATTTCATATCCAACATAGCAGGTGTGAGTTCATGTGACTGAGTAACTTTATACTTTGGTGTGGTGGAAAGAATAGGAGAAAACCCTCCAAAGGTGAGATTAATTCACTATCTACAGCTAGTTGATACACCACCTTGTGAGAAGATGGCACTGACTGTACTAATACAGAATTACATGAGGTGTCACTGTCCTTAAACTCACTGCAATAAAAAATAAATAAATAAAGAGAAGAGAAATCCCAAGAACTAACAAGGCCAGCCTATGCCTCCCTACTGGGAAAACAAGATGAAAATTGTAAGGGTTAGAATTCATTCATTAAGTCCAACTGTGTCCCCAAACTCATCTTGTTACGTTTTATCTGTAGCTGACAGATGTAGTACTAACTAGGAGAAAGAGCCAGACATCTAAAATAACATTTAACCTGAAAAATGCCATGAAGAAAGTGCTCTGAAATATGGCTGACCCACTTTCAATGTTACTGAACTGCCTGATAGCTCAGGCAGGTGCTCATTAGAGCTGTACAGAACTCAAAAAGAGCACCATGTTAATCCCTAACAATGTTTGTAACTTGAAAACCAGTCCTCTTAGAAGTAGCTGAAATGTTAGTTTCTTTTTTTAAAAAGACCACGATTGCTCGTTGTGTAATAAGATATCAGTCAAATTACAAATATATAACTGAGTACACATGACCCTCTGGCTGTCTGCATTTCATGAGCCAGCAAGCAAGTAGGTCTTTTAATTTAACGTCATCTGAATCAAGCCAGCATTTCCATTTTTATTCTGACAGAAATATTAAGCACTGAGAAATATTTTCCCTAACAGAAACAAGCACTTGTGATTTCTTTCTGACAAAACTTCATAGATATTTCCAACACAGGAAAATAGAGAAGGGAGGGGCACCTCTGCACCTCACCACCATGGCCCAAGCATCTCTGCATGGTGTCACTGAGGCCTGGCTCTCGGAACTCAGAACAGCCTTGTTACCCACTTCTAAGATGTTCCTGGAACGGACCTTCTTAAACCAACAGCTGACTTTGTTACACTTTCCCTCACCTTCAAAAGGCACCCAAGTGGCCCTGCACCTTCTCCTTCCAGCTCAGGCCTGGGAGAAGGAGCCTCTGTCTGCCCACATAGCAGGAATCAAGTGACACTACAAGCTACTATTTCTGAAACTGTCAAGCATCCAGAGTGGTCATTTAGTGGGCAGAGGCACCTTCACGGATGTTCTGTCAACAGCCATTTCTTAACATGTATGTGCACTGTCTTGTGTTTTCCTTGGAGTAGGGCCACATGTAAAAAGTTTTAGTATTTTATATGCTGTACATATGTAAACAAATACTACTTTTTATCTATTTTATATCTATTTTTTATCTCATAACTAGTTTTGAAGCCATCCTGTGTCTTGGGTTTTGTTGGGGCAGGGTCACAGCTACCCTGGGCTTAAAGCATTCAGTGTGTCAGCTGTTATGAACTGTGTTCTAGTGTTTTGATGGAAGAAAGAGGCTTTTCAGAATCCCAGGGCAGCATCCCCAGCCCACAGAAGTTGTGACACCAGTGAAGGGGTGCAGGCTACACACAGTATTTCCTTCCTGACTGACTCATTGCCTTGTTGACTCGTTTAAAAGAAGGGTGTCCTTTTTTTTTTAACCACAAATACCTGAGCTCAAGCATTAGCAAGGAATGCTAGATGAACTTTATAATTCCATCCAAAACAAAGCAACAACAACAACAACATCAACAAAAACAAATCTGGCAGGAGGATATGAAACCAAGAAAATTCTATAGTAATTACAGATAGTAAAAATAGTGAGCCATTTAGATTGTTTCCTCAAGCAAAACCTGCTTCTGATTTATATTATTATCAGGCAAAAGAACACTACAGTAGGGCCTGTCAACAGTGACGCCCCATCACCATTTCTGCAAGCCACTGTTTTATTTGCACACTATATAGAGTCTAGTGATGAGGACAGACCTGACCTGAGCTTGCCCCATCGCTTACTAGCTATGCTAATTTAAGCAAGCCCCGTCTCACCCTATGGAATGACGATGCCCATGATAAATGTAAAGGCGGTGAACATATCTGACACTTGGTTGGCTGCTTCACCTAAGGAAAGTATAATTCATCCATTCCTTCATTTATTCCTGCTTCCAACAAACACCAGAATTCAGACTGATAAGGAGAATAACGTCTGGTTTCATAAGTTTGAAGTCTAGCAGTAATGGAAACAACCAACAAGATAAACAAATATAAAGTAATGCATGCGCTTAATAATAGGAGGGAGGAAAATAAAATGAGAAGAATTATGCGGCACAGGTGTGACCAGGGCACAGGTGTGACCAGGGCACAGGTGTGACCAGGGCTATATTTTTAACTGGATGGTGAGGGAAAGATCCATTCTGAAGAAGCCGGTTACATAAGTCATCATAATTCCTTTAATTTTTCTGTGCTTAATTTGGATCATATACATAAATTTCAGGCTGGGCATTGAAGCCAATGTCTCTAATTCCACTGCTTAGGAACTGAGGAAAGAGGGTTGCTTTGTGTTGAGGCCACCCTGGCTTACCACCTAGTGAGTTCAAAGTTGGCCAGTAAGCTAGGGCGATAACAAAGCTAAAATCTATTAGGTCAAAAATTGTATTTATTGGAACCAAGAGCAAAAATAAAACAGAACCAAGAGGACAGCACGAACATTTTTTTTTGGTACACACTTTTTTTTAACTTTATTAATTTATTCTTGTTGCATCTCAATGTTTATCCCATCCCTTGTATCCTCCCATTCTTCCCTCCCTCCCATTTTCCCCTTATTCCCCTCCCCTATGACTGTTCCTGAGGGGGATTACCTCCCCCTCTATATGATCATAGGGTATCAAGTCTCTTCTTGGTAACCTGCTGTCCTTCCTCTGAGTGCCACCAAGTCTCCCCCTCCAGGGGACATGGTCAAAGTTGAGTCACCAGAGTATGTGAGAAAGTAATATCCCACTCTCCACTCTACTGTGGAGAGTGTTCTGTCCATTGTCTAGATCTGGGTAGGGGTTTAAGGTTTACCGCCTGTATTGTCCTTGGCTGGTGCCTTAGTTTGAGAGAGACCCCTGGGCCCAAATCTGCCTATCATAATGTTCTACTTGTAGGCTTCTAGGACCCTCTGGATCCTTCTACTTTACCATTCACCCCTGCTTCTCTCATCCAGAGTCCCACTAGAATGTCCTCCCCTCTGTCTCAGTTTCCTGGTAAGTGAAGGCTTTCGTGGGACATGCCCCTTGGGCTAATGTGCAGATATAAGTGAGTATATACTATTTGAATCTTTCTGCTTCTGGGTTAACTCACTCATTATGATCATTTCTAGCTCAATCCATTTGTCCACAAATTTTGGGAATTCCTTGTTTTTAATAGCTGAGTAGTATTCCATAGTGTATATGTACCACAGTTTCTTTATCCATTCTTCTACTGATGGACACTTAGGCTGTTTCCATGTTCTGGCTATTATGAATAAGGCTGCTATGAACATGGTTGAGCAAATTTTCTTGTTGTGTGCTGGAGCATCTTCTGGGTATAGTCCAAGGAGTGGAATAGCTGGGTCTTGAGGAAGCCGTATTCCCATTTTTTTGAGATAGCACCAGATAGATTTCCAAAGTGGTTGTACTAGTTTGCATTCCCACCAGCAATGAAGGAGTGTTCCTCTCTCCCCACATCCTCGCCAGCGTGTGGTGTCGCTTGAATTTTTTATCTTAGCCATTCTGATGGGTGTAAGATGGAATCTCAGAGTTGTTTTGATTTGCATTTCCCTGATGATTAAGGAGGTTGAGCATTTCTTTAAGTGTTTCTCAGCCATTTGATATTCCTCTGTTGAGAATTCTCTGTTTAGTTCCAAGCCCCATTTCTCAATTAGGTTATTTGGTTTGGTGGTGTTTAATTTCTTGAGTTCTTTATATATTTTGGATATTAGACCTTTGTCAGATGTAGGGTTGGTGAAGATCTTTTCCCAGTCTGTAGGCTGTCGCTTTGTTCTCTTGACAGTGTCTCCTGCCTTACAGAAGCTTCTCAGCCTCATGAGGTCCCATTTATTAATTGTTTACCTTAATGTCTGGGCTGTTGGTGTTCTGTTCAGGAAGTTGTCTCCTGTGCCAATATGTTCCAGGCTCTTCCCCACTTTTTCTTCTAAGTGACTTAGTGTCTCTGGTTTTATGTTGAGGTCTTTAATCCACTTGGATTTGAGTTTTGTACAAGGTGACAAATATGGGTCCAGTTTCATTTTTTTACACATAGACATCCAGTTAGACCAGCACCATTTGTTGAAGATGCTATCCCTTTTCCATCGAATGGAGTTGGCTTCTTTGTCGAAAATCAAGTGACCATATGTGTGTGGATTCATATCTGGGTCTTCGATTCGATTCCACTGGTCAAACAGCCTGTTGCTGTGCCAGTACCATGCTGTTTTAATTACTATTGCTTTATAGTACAGTTTGAGATCAGGTATAGAGACTCCTCCGGAGAACCTTTTATTGTACAAGATTGTTTTAGCTATTCTGGGTTTTTTGTTTTTCCATATGAAGTTCAGAATTGAACTTTCAATGTCTTTAAAAAATTGTGTAGGTATTTTGATAGAGATTGCATTGAATCTGTAGATTGCTTTTGGTAGGATGGCCATTTTTATTATGTTAATTCTCCCGATCCATGAGCAAGGAAAATCATTCCATCTTCTCATGTCATCTTCAATCTCTTTTCTTTAGAGTTTTGAAATTTTTTTCAAACAAGTCCTTCACTTGCTTAGTTAGAGTAACTCTAAGTACTTTATATTGCTTGTGGCTAATGCGAAGGGTGTAGTTTTCCTAATTTCTTCCTCTGCAAGCTTGTCATTTGTGTATAGGAAGGCTACAGACTTTTTGGAGTTAATTTTGTATCCAGCCAATTTGCTGAAGGTGTTTATCAGCTGTAGGAGTTCTCTGGTGGAATTTTGAGGGTCACTTATGTAGACTATCATATCATCTGCAAATAGGGATAATTTGACTTCCTCCTTTCCCATTTGAATACCCTTGATCTCCTTTTGTTGTCTTATTGCTCTGGCTAGAACTTCGAGTACTATATTGAAGAGATATGGAGAGAGTGGGCAGCCTTGCCTTGTTCCTGATTTTAAAGGAATTTCCTTGAGTATCTCACCATTTACTTTGATTTTGGCTATCGGTTTCCTATATATAGCCTTTATTATGTCGAGGAAAGTGCCTTGTATTCCTGATCTCTCTAAAACTTTAAACATGAATGGGTGTTGGATTTTATCAAATGCTTTCTCTGCGTCTAAAGAGATGATCATGTGGTTTTTTAATTTTCAGTTTGTTAATGTGGTGGATTACATTGATGGATTTCCGTATATTAAACCATCCCTGCATGCCTGGAATGAAGCCTACTTGGTCATGATGAATGATATCTTTGATGTGCTCTTGTATTCGTTTTGCAAGTATTTTATTTAGTATTTTTGCATCGATGTTCATCAGAGAAATTGGTCTGAAATTCTCTTTCTTTGTTGAGTCTTTGTTAGGTTTAGGTATCAATGAAACTATGGCCTCATAAAACGAATTTGGTAATGTTCCATCCCTTTCTATCTTTTGGAGTAGCTTGAAGAGTATCGGTATTAGCTCGCCCTTGAAGGTCTGGTAGAATTCTGCACTGAAACCATCTGGCCCTGGGCTCTTTTTGGTTGGGAGACTATCAATGATTACTTCAATTTCTGTAGGGGAAATGGGACTATTTAGCTTGTTTATCTGTTCTTCACTCAACTTTGGCAAGTGAAATTGATCAAGAAAATCGTCCATTTCCCTTAGATTTTCAAATTTTGTGGCATATATGCCTTCAAAGTAGGATCTTATGATTCTTTGTATTTCTTCAGTGTTGTTATGTCTCCCTTTTCATTTCTGATTTTGTTGATTTCAATACTGTCTCTCTGCCTTTTAGTTAGTTTGGTTAATGGTCTGTCTATCTTGTTGACTTTCTCAAAGAACCAGCTCTTGGTTTTGTTGATTCTTTGGACCGTTTTCTTAATTTCTAACTTGTTAATTTCACCTCTGAGTTTGATTATTTCTAGACGTCTACTCCTTTTGGGTATTTTTGCTTCTTTTTTTTCTAGGGCTTCCAGTTGTGTCGTTAAGGTGTTTATGTGTGATGCTTCCAATTTCTTTTTAAAGGCACTTAGTGCTATGAATTTTCCTCTTAGCACTGCTTTCAATGTATCCCACAAATTTGGGTATGTTGTTCCTTCATTTTCATTGAATTTCAGAAACTCCTTGATTTCTTTCTTTATTTCTTCCCTGACCCAGGTGTCATTTAGCAGAGAGTTGTTTAGTTTCCACATACGTGTAGGCTTTTTGTTATTTCTGTTGTTGTTGAATTGCAGCCTAAGCCCATGATGATCTGATAGGATACAAGGTATTATTTCAATCCTCTTGTATCTGTTGAGGCTTTCTTTGTGAACTACGATGTGATCAATTTTGGAGAAGGTTCCATGGGGTGCAGAGAAGAAGGTATATTCTTTCTTGTTTGGGTGAAAGGTTCTATAGATATCTGTTAGATCCATTTGACCCATGGCATTGGTTAATGATGTTATTTCTCGGCTTAGTTTCTGTTTCAATGACTTTTCCTTCAGAGAGAGTGGGGTGTTGAAGTCTCCCACTATTATTATGTGGGGATCGATGTGTGTTCTAAGTCTTTTTAGTAGATCTTTTACAAATGTGGGTGCCCTTGTATTGGGGGCATAGATGTTCAGGATTGTGATGTCATCTTGATTGACTTTACCTTTGATGAGTATGAAGTGTCCATCCTCGTCCCTTTTGATTAATCTTAGTTGAAAGTCTATTTTGTTCGATATTAAAATGGCTACGCCTGCTTGCTTCTTGTGACCATTTGCTTGGAATATTTTTTTCCAACCTTTTATCCTGAGGTAATGCCTATCATTATGGGTGAGATGTGTTTCTTGAATGCAGAAGAATGTTGGATCCTGTTTATGCACTCATTCAGTTAGTCTGTGTCTTTTTATTGGAGAATTGAGACCATTGATGTTGAGAGATATTAATGACCAGTTACTATTAAGAGTCTTAATTTTGATGTTGGTTCCAGTCGAGCGTTTGTGTAGTTGTGTTTTTGCCATGGTATAGTTATCTATTTCCTGAGTAGTTTTGGTTGTAGCTTGACCCTTTGGGATGGAGTTTTCCTTCTAGTACCTTCTGTAAAGCTGGATTTGTGGATAGGTACTGTTTGAATTTGGTTTTGTCATGGAATATTTTGTTTTCTCCATCAATGGTTATTGATAGTTTTGCTGGGTAAAGTAGTCTGGCCTGGCATCTGTGGTCTCTTAGGGTTTGCAGGATCTCTGTCCAGGCCCTTCTGGCTTTGATGGTCTCTGCTGAGAAGTCGGGTGTAATTCTGATAGGTTTGCCATTAAATGTTATTTGGCCCTTTTCCCTTGCAGCTTTTAATATTTTTTCTTTGTTCTGTATGTTTTGTGTTTTGATTATTATGTGATGGGCAGTTTTTCTTTTCTGGTCAATTCTATTTGGTGTTCTGTATGCCTCTTGTATGTTTATAGGCATTTCTTTCTTTAGATTGGGGAAATTTTCTTCTCTGATTTTGTTGAGAAGAGTTTCTGGGCCTTGGAGTCTGATATCTTCTCTTTCTTCAATGCCTATTATCCTCAGATTTCTTCTTTTCATGGTGTCCTTAATTTCTTGGATGTTTTGTGTCAGGAGTTTTCCAGATTTGGCATTTTCTTTAATCGTTGCTTCAAGATCTGTGATTGTACTTCTAGACTTGAGATTCGTTCTTCCATCTCTTGGATTCTGTTAGACAAGCTCAGCACTGTGTCATTCGCCTTCTTCTCTGAGGCCTCACGTTCTCGTTTTTCTTCTGTCTGTGTGTTTATCATTGAATCCATTTTCATCTTCATATCTTGAACAGATTTTTTTATTTCTTTCATCTGGTTGTTTACATTTTCCTGAAAATTTTCCAGTTCCACTCTATGTGCTTCTTTTATGTCTCGCACCTGCTTCGCTGCATCTTCCTGCATCTGATTTCGAATTTTATTTGTTTCCTCCATTATCATCCTCATTACCAAGGATTTGAGGTCATTTTCTTGTGTTTCTGTTGTATTTGAGTTCTCCGGGTTGTTTTCTTTGGAATAGCTGGGAACTGGAGATGCCATGTTGTTTTGGGGGTTTTTGCGTATGCTTTTACGCTGTCCCTTAGACATCTTGCCGTCTCTGTTTTTGTTGGGTAACTTCCAGAGTTGGGTGGGGGGAGTCTGATGATAGATTCACTTGTTTTCTCACAATTTCCATAGGCTGTAAGCCCTGATACTTCACTGGTGTGGATGGCAGGAGGTGAGCCCTGTCGTTTTGAGCTCTCACAGCCAGAGATCCTCAGCTCCCCTTTGCTGTGGGTCCTGCAATTGTTCTGGGTCTCTTAATGAGCGTTGGATCAGGCCAAGGTATCCACAGCCTTTTGGGTCCCCTGCCAAGTCCTGCCAGGGATACTGGGCCCTAACCACGCGTCGAGCTCAGCTAGTTTCTCAGGGCCTGAACCATCTGCCACAGCAGGCAAACTGCGACTGCGCTGAGCAAGCACCTGGTGGAACTGAGCTCTCCGCCCAGCCTGCACCACAGCAGGAAAACTGCAACTGAGCTGAGCAAGCACCTAGGGTGGAACTGAGCTCTCCGCCCAGCCTGCACCGCAGGAACACTGCGACTGCGCTGAGCAAGCACCCAGGGTGGAAGTGAGCGCCCTCCCAGTCTGTGTCACAGCAGGAAAACTGCGGGCCGCGCTGAGCTGGAGCCTAGCCTGTGTCACAGCAGGGGAGCTATGCCTCGGGCAAAATTGCTTGCTGAGCTGAGCCCGCTTCTCCACAGCACCGCCCACTGAGCAAACCCAGGACTCTGGGGCCCAACCGTCCGCTGAGTCCAGCCTGGGTCTCAAGACACCACGCGACCCAAATCCCGTCCAGAGTCCCCTCTCCCGCAGCAACTCCCACCGTCCACCACACCAATCGCCTCCACTGGAAGGCTCCGAGCTGCAAACCTCAGCCACCGCCGCTGGTGCCGCTGGAGCCGCTGGAGCCGCTGGAGCCGCTGGAGCTGCTGGAGCCGCCGGTGGCACCGCTGTCTCTGCCGCTACTGCTCTGATACGAGAAAGTCCACGCTCCTCCCGTGTGCAGGGGCAAGCAGGTCCTCCGCAGCCTGGTCCCTCCGAACCGCCGGAGCACCTCTGCTGCCATGGTGTGGGGACCCTGATGTTCCTGGCTCAGAAATCTGCGCAATTCTCTGAATTGTTCACTAGAGCTTTCAAACACGGTCCACACTGCTCGCCGCCATCTAGGATCTCCCGACAGCACGAACCTTAATCGCAGCTACACAACACATCACTGTTTGTGTTTGTTAGATGTTTGTCCTATTCTTGGTGTTAATGAAGAATGGTGAATGGTTTGCACTACGGAGGAGACTATGTGGATCACATTTTAAGGTCTTTGCTCTCCCAGAGTACCAAAGTGTCAGATAACAAAATTAAAAAGAAGGCCTGCCACATCACCCACCCACAGCAGGAGACACTACAGTGTACAAGTGTGTGGTGGGCAGATGGGAGAGAAAGAGAAGCAGGACAGTTTGAGCACTATGAAGAGAGATGGAACTGTAGACACGAGGGTGGGAAGGAAGCGCTGAGTAGCCTGTGCAGGCACCTGAGGCCATGCTGCCGTCCTGGCCTGCGCTGATGCTGAGGGCCATGTCTGCATTCATGGCCAGGTAGCAGCAGGGCTCTGTGTGGATGTCTGTGGCCCACGTTACCACCAAAGGCTAGGTAGTTGTCTCTGGTCCAAGCTGGCCCCATCCCTCACTGCCTATGGCAGCACAGTAGAGCTCTGAGTGGGAGTGTGGGAGAGCCAGCCCCACTCCTTACGGACTGTGGCACTGGGTGAGCTGGCCAGGGCAATGCCAGAGTGCTGGCCCTGGTGGTGTGGGTGGGGGGAGAGCTGGCAGGGTGATGAACTCAGCTACCACCCAGGTGCAGATCCAGGACTCTGAGTCGGCCCATCCCAACATCTTCCCCATCTGTGAACTTCTGGCACGTGTGAAGGGGCTGGTCCTGTGGATCCAAAGCTGCAGGACCTCCGTGACACAGGGCAACCACAGGATATTCAAGAGAAACCTTGATAAGGATTGATAGAGTAGCAGAAGCCAGAGGCCTTGAACCAGACCCAAGACTCATTGCTATGAACATTTTCAAGTAAAGATGTTTGGACAAAAGAGTATGTTGTGGGACACACTATGATACACTGCAGCTTGCACAGTAAATTTTTCACATTCTATTTGGGGGGTTTCAAGGGTGGAAGGCAGGCACAAAGGAACGGGGAGATGATGTGATTGGGGTAGATGATGGGAAATGCACAAAGAAACAACTAAAAGGTTTTTTCTTTAAATTAAAGAGAAAGCACAGAGTGTAAAAGGATGAGACTGTGAGAGTAATGTCCCTACCTGTGCTCTAGGGACATGCTGTGGTGTCTGCACCCAGCCTTCCCTACTATTGGTTTCTCCTGCAATCTGCCTGGTTCCTTGACCCTGTGTGGTGAGCAGCAGGCAGCAAAGATCCCGACTGCTAGGTAACAGATTGCGGGGAGAGAGTGTGCGGGCAGCTGCTGCAGAGTAGCTCAGTCCAAGCGGCTTGGTAACTTTTGGTGGAGAAAGGAGACCGTCTTTCTTCAGACCTTCTTGCTTAGGGGTTAAATGAAAAAGCACTGGCCTTTCAGCCACATATTTGTTGCCAGCCAGGAAATAAGGCATTGATTGGATCCACTCTTTATCTCGATACCGTGCTGATGCAACTGCTTGGAGGAGATCACAATCTCATTTTAAATTAAGCTTTTCTGTCACATCTCCTTGAGACTGGCACTGCAGCTACTGGCACAATGGAGTATGCCTTTTGTCACAGATGACATGGGACGAATGTTAGCACAGCTGGTGGCATGTTGTTCTGTTTGAGATGTTTTGATAGGACCCACAGACTTTGACAGTGTGCTCGCACGTGTGGAGTGTGGGCTGCTGGAATACAAATCTACGGTAGCATTATGCCTCTTCTTGTTTCGCCTCTCCTCGGCTTAATAAGCCTTCCTGGCTCTAGACTGCATTGTGTTTCATCAGTTCTTTTTACATTTGTTTTGTAATGCTTCCCTTAATGTTTTTTTTTTTTATCTTCTCCTTAGAGTCTTAGGAACATGTGGGTCATGACCTGTAGAGGTATTTTAATCCAGTAACATGGTTGCTCTGGCTAGAACACAGACACACCCTTAGCACACACACATTTAATCCCTCGGGCTAGAATACAGACATGCTCCTATTACACACCTTTAAAACAAACAATGAAGGTAAAGTTAGCTTGCAGAAAGAAGCACCCCATGTTTGAAAGTGACATCTAATTGAGAGGCAGGTGAAGTGACAAGTCAGAAAAAGATTTGGCAGGATGAGTCAGGATAAGACACATGCAACTCTCATCACAAGAGACAGGAAAAAGAGGAGTTAAAAAAGAGCAGCCAAAGAGAGGGAGAAGAGAGAATAGGGCACAGCGGAGAGAAAAGGCAGTTTTCCCAGGACAGTTTTACAGAAAGAGGCTGTAGAGAGAACAAGCTAGACACAGGTGAAGAAAGAATGAGCCAGAGAATGAGAAGGAGCCAGAAGATTGGACTATATTGCCAAAGTTAGCATGTGGCCAACCAGAGAAATTCAGTCAGAAGCCAAGAGAAGCAGTGTTGGATCAGTCAGCTTGGAGAGGAGTTTTGAGCCAGAACAGCTGAGCTGACCCAGCCAGGTGATTGAAGAGATGCTAGATTGCAGAAGAAGCAAAGCTGGATGGCGAAGGAAGGAGAGATCAGAGTGACGTAGATCTCTTTGAAATAGAGACAGGAATATGTCCCCAGCCCAGGAACATAGCCCCAAGAATCTCTGCCCATGCATTGCTGAGGAGAGGACAGACCATTAATTCCGCAGGAAAGGGAACTTCTTCAGGGCCACATGTACTGATCTTAGTCTGACCCTGTATCTCACTAGTGTAAACAGAACAGAAAAGGTAGCTTGCTGAAAGCTTATTTGACGGCTCCTCAGTCAATGCTCATTACATTCTGTGCTCTGTGCGTTTCTTCCTCGCTTTCTCAAGATCATTCTTGGCTTCAGCTCTCTTGAGAGACTGCCTCTACCAACACCCCATCATCTTCACATGCTGAAAAGCAGAGTGAGGGAAGAACAGAAACATCACAGGAGCTGCAGCTTCTGGAGTCACCACCTCTCAGACATTTAACCTATGGCCAATGGAACTCCATAGAAGTTTTTTTAAAAGTGACATTTTGGCTGCGCATATTGCTTCTGCAATCCTGTCACTATCAGGTGAGATTGTAAAAGAAAGAGTTGAAGAGGCATCTAATGGAAGTCCAAGAACAAAGTGGGAAACTGGCCTACAGCCTTCCACCCCATGCTTCCATCATGCGCTAGTTTTCAAATATGTCTTAAAATCCCTCTTAAGTATTTTAAAAGAGATATTGTTGAGACCTACATCAGTGACCTGCCTGTAAGATACGATGGCACAATAGAGGCACAAATACTATGGGAGTATCCAACCACTTTTCCATTGGATATAAGGCCCAGTCCATTATATGGGAACCTGCTAAAGTGGTTAAAAACCTGAGACTGAATAAGTCATGGGTCTTGGGAAAACCAAATACTATTATTGTGATAAAGAAATATAACTATAAAATGACTCCTAATAATATTATGCTATATCCATAGATCAATACCTTGCTCAGCCTTTCTCAGAGAAGGTTTTTGCTTGTAGTAGATGGTAATTAACACAAAGACCCACAACTGGTCAATATAAAGAGAATGCTGAGAATTTGGCATACTCAGTCCTAAACTGATTATCTTCTTCAAAGCCCTCTCCTCAAGGCTCAGGGACATACGTAGGGAGGAAGAAGAAATATTTTTAAAGCCAAAGGTGATGGATGACTCCAGGGAAACGGAATCTTCCAGACACAGCAGAACCAATACACAACAGAGCATAAACTCACAGAGGCCGTGGTTGCGTGTACAAGACCGCACAGGTGCAACCCAGACATGGTCCCAAGAAAGAAGCTATCTTTATTGATGCCCACTGGCGAAGGGAAAATCAGTTTTCTCCAATATAGTCTCACTGGATACATTAACCAAACCTCAGGGCAGGCCTCATGCCCACAAGCACTTGGCCAACACAGGACAAATTTCAATGTTTTTGTTAGGGGATTTTGTGGACTTTTGTTTCATTTTGTTTAAGTTTGAGCTTTTTGTTGTTGCTGTCTTATTGATCTTTTCCTTGTTTGTTTTGATTTTTATTTTTTGTGTTTTTGTGGGAGGGTTGGTTTGGTTTTGAAAGAGAGGAAGAATATAAAGTCGGGTGGGTCAGGGTTTGGGGAGGATCTGGGAGGAGTTGGGTGAGGCGAAAGCATGATCAAAATATATTTTATGAAAAAAGTTTAATTAAAAAAATAGTAAGTTTGAATTTCCTGTCCTCAAAAGTAGCTAACCCTCTCCCCTTGAGGGTGGTGTTGTGTGGCTCTTAGTTAGTGGACCATGGTGCATTATATCGGACTCTGAGACCAGGCTGATCTCAATGTATCTATGTAAAAGATACTAACATTAGGCTGAATCTGTTCTCTGTTTCTGTGACATGGTCTCTTTCTGTGTCTCTCTCTGTCTCTGTGTCCATGTCTTTCTCCGTATCTCTGTCTTTGTCTCCCATCCCTTGCTCAGGAGACGCATCAGCAGTCATGCCATAATACTGACGAAAGCTACAGAGGCTCCTTGACTTAGGAACTGAGGCCCCTGACAATAGCATAGGAGTCACTAATTTGGAGCAAGGCTTCCCATCCAGCTTAGAAGTGGCTGCACCCTTCGCCCACTTCTACAGCAATCTTATGAAAAGCGCTGTGCTACCTCCATCCACCTCAGCACAGCCACACATGTGCTGGAGTGATGATGTCAGACCAGCAGTATTTGTTGTCTCAAGTTATGAAGACTTGAAATAATTGTGGCATTAAAAAATGTAATTTCTAAAATATCTACGAGAAAGAAGAGCTCTTACATTTAGCGTATATTTCTAGGTGTCAGATATTTATTGTGTACCTACTGGGATGGGCTGTTGTTAGGGATACTGGAGATACATTCTAGCAGGTAACATGCAGACAGCCTAATATGCAGGACCCTTTTGAGGAAAAGGAAGGCTACACCTTGCCAGAGTGGTAAGTGTGAACAGTGAAGATACTTGTTGTCTTAGCAGAAAGTTCACAGGAAAATGACCTCTAGGAGTGTCTTGCTAACTGTTCCCTTGGTGCCCCAGCCCTGCTGGATTTGCCACTACCGGCCTTTGAGCCTTGATCCATTTTTACAGTCAAGACAGCTGCAGTTCTCTGCTAACAGCTGTTGTAGCTCTCTGGTTGACTCTTGACTCTGGTTGCAAAGGCCTGGAGGGTGCGATCGGCCGCTTACTCATCTGAGGATGATGAATAAGACCACAGGTCCTAGGCAGGAATGCTGGGAGCTGACAGGGAGGGCTGCCAAAGCTTTGCTGACTGAGACAAGGCGCAGTTAAAGCCAGTTTCCAAACCCTGAAAGTTTAATATAGGCTATTAAGTTGTAGGGTTCTATAGGGAAAATAACTGTGTCTTTGAGTCATGCTCAAAGTACTAGTGGCTTTCCTTGAGGCGTGGAGCCCCAAGGCTTCATCAGCCTCTCAGGGACTTCACTTCTAAACACTTAGCAGTATGCAATATATTTTTTAAATTTTTTTATTGATTCTTCACAAATTTCACATCATGTACCCCAATCCCCCTCACTTCCTCATCTCTCCATATCCCCTCTCTACCCTTTCAATCCCCCCCAAAAGAAAACAAAAATAAAAAGAAAGACAAATAAACAAACAAACAAACATCTCACCATATTTTTAAGTGTTCATTGCAGTGAGTCATTGGTCCAGTTTGAAACCTCTGGCTTCTGTGACACTATCAATGTTGGATCTTCCCCGGGACTCTCCTAGGATATCCTGTTGTTGTCCTGTGGTATGCAGTGTGCCCTTTTGCCCAAAAAGGTTTACTTGCAAATGTTTATCACAGTGAGTCATTGGTCTCGTTTGAAGCCCTGGCTTCTGCTATACTATCAAAACTGCATCCTCACTGGGCTCCTCTAGGGTTTCCTGCCCTGTGTCAGGGAGATCCTGCAGCTTTGTATCTACAGGACCAGACCCTTCATGAGCTGCAGCAGTTCATTGATGGGGTAGGTGTTGGCGTGGGCCAGCTCAAAGCCTTGGATCTGGGCCTGAGTGGTAGCTGAGTTGGTCAGCCCATCAGCTCTCCTGTCATATGGGTGACCCTCACTGCACCCATGCCACCAAGGCCAATTCCCCAGGCGAGGTACAGGCCCAGCTCTGCCAAGTACTGCCGCTGGTGAGGGGCAGGGCAAGCTCACCTGCTCTCACACCCTTGGGAGACCCTGGCTGACCCATGCCCCCACCATCAGGGCTGGCTCTACTATGCTACCTAGGTGAGGTGTGGGCCTCATTCTCCTGCCTGGGTGAGGGCAGAGTGATGTCTCTTCAGAGTGCCGTAGCCAGGGCCAAGTGGCAGGGCAAACTCTCCAACTTTTATGTACTTGGGGCCACAGCTCTCCCACACTGACTAGGTAAGGGATGGGACCACCTCTCCCTTCTGTAGCAGGAATCTCTTCTGCACCCATGCCACTTCATGGCTGAAACATGCAGCATTTTAACCTCAGGAGGCCTCTGGCACTATTTGGACCTCAGTCTGCTTAAGTTCCTTGATCCAGAAACACTCTGTTCATCAAAGTGTGTCCTCTTGGCATTTTTAGATGCTGGGTTTGAGTCAGCATTTCATGCTACTAGACTCTCATTTGATATTTTCTTTCTCCTTTCAGGCTTTTTCTACAAACCCAGCTCACAGATAACTTTGACTCTCAGTGGACAGGCAAAGCAGAAATACATCAAAGTTGTGTCCAGCTATAGCTAGCAATCTTCCACACCTCTCCTCATCTTGCTATTCATCTGCCTGCACTGCACCTTTTATTTTCCTGGAACATTCAGTTATCTAATTGAGTACATTTCTGTGTGATTCTGAAACCCTCTGATCCCATGCTCTGTGCAACTTCAGCTCATGGGGAAAGTTGTGAGCTTTATCCGATAATAGCCACAGGATCCTACATGCTAAAGTCACAAGGAGTAAGCCCTGGCTCTTCATATAAACAGCAAGCTTCAATAAATGAAGCGATGACACACGCGGATCTTCATCCCCCACTCCCCATGATCGGCCCAGTCACCAATCCAAATTGCACCTCCATGTGTCAGAGTCTACGTGTAACCATGGTAACAGCACCGCAGTGACTCCACACTGACTGCCAGCTGGCAGCACTGCCAGTGGCTCTCACCACCCCCTTTAAATCATTAATGAACAAAACTTAGGTCGTTCATATTCACCTGATCTGCTCATAATATACACCGCTGAGTATCCTCACTTGCAGATGGCTCATCTCTGATAGTCATGAACAAATGGTTGCCCACACCCTTCAGCACTGTGACCTTTTAGTTACCGGAGCTATAGATGCTGTTCCTCATCATATTCTCCATGGTAAGCTAATTTCACTCCATATATATACATATATGTGCACGGTAGATGTTCACTTCCAAGTTTGGTTTAGTGGCCAAACTTTTGAAGGCAAACTCTTCAGGATGCACATGATGCTGTAGCCAGATACTGAATGCATGTGAGGTCGTTCACCACTGTCCCAGGCTAACGAGGAATCATTTTTTAAACTGACAGATAAGATTTGGGAAATGGTTGGCACATGCTTACACTAAAAATATTGTTTGCTACTGACCTAACATTTACTTAGGTGTGTGTTATTTTATCGCTACATCCGGCATGTCAGTCAATACATATTGGGAGCCTTTCTGTGTACTAGGCCCTTAGAATGCAGTTGTGATCCAAACACAGTAATCCTCGCTTCAGAGACACCAGGTTTCCACGTGAGCTTAATGACTGGTAAATGATACATCGAGTAGCGGTGCATAACATGAACACACTGGGTAAGCTGTGCAAACACACTGGGTAAGCTGTGCAAACACACTGGGTAAGCTGTGCAAACACACTGGGTAAGCTGTGCAAACACACTGGGTAAGCTGTGCAAACACACTGGGTAAGCTGTGCAAACACACTGAGCTAAGCTGTGCAAACACACTGGGTAAGCTGTGCAAACACACTGAGCTAAGCTGTGCAAACACACTGGGTAAGCTGTGCAAACACACTGAGCTAAGCTGTGCAAACACACTGGGTAAGCTGTGCAAACACACTGAGCTAAGCTGTGCAAACACACTGGGTAAGCTGTGCAAACACACTGAGCTAAGCTGTGCAAACACGCTGAGCTAAGCTGTGCAAACACACTGGGTAAGCTGTGCAAACACACTGGGTAAGCTGTGCAAACACACTGGGTAAGCTGTGCAAACACACTGGGTAAGCTGTGCAAACACACTGAGCTAAGCTGTGCAAACACGCTGAGCTAAGCTGTGCAAACACACTGGGTAAGCTGTGCAAACACACTGGGTAAGCTGTGCAAACACACTGGGTAAGCTGTGCAAACACACTGGGTAAGCTGTGCAAACACACTGGGTAAGCTGTGCAAACACACTGGGTAAGCTGTGCAAACACACTGGGTAAGCTGTGCAAACACACTGGGTAAGCTGTGCAAACACACTGGGTAAGCTGTGCAAACACACTGGGTAAGCTGTGCAAACACACTGAGCTAAGCTGTGCAAACACACTGGGTAAGCTGTGCAAACACACTGAGCTAAGCTGTGCGAACACACTGAGGTAAGCTGTGCAAACACACTGAGCTAAGCTGTGCAAACACACTGGGTAAGCTGTGCAAACACACTGGGTAAGCTGTGCAAACACGCTGAGCTAAGCTGTGCAAACAGGGCAGTTGCATTTAATCAAGTAGGAGATGCATACACTTCCCATCCACTCCACAGAGCAGCACCCCCCGCCCCAGAAAATAACTGAGGCAGGAGCATTCCAATCATACTCAACAGAATGTGTAAGAGGCCTGGAGAATGTGTACTCTGAGGGTTCTTCAGGATCTGAGCAAAGAAAAATAACTCAGTAAACAATGCTAGCAAAAGGGATTGGAGGTCGGGGCTGAATTGTACAGATGTTTGTAAGGAATAGTAAAACTTCGAGTCCAGTGGTACATAAAGCCAGTGGGTGCACACAGCCTGTTATAAAAGCAAAAAGCCTGGTGGGAAGGCAGGCACTGCTGTTATAAAGAATGAAAATCAGAACCATTCGATTTTACCAGCAAAGACTCTTGGAGCCAGATGCTAGGGTGAAAACCTGCTAGCTCAGAGAGGCAGAGAAAACACCCAGCTGACCTTCCTACTCAGCTCAAGTGCCAGAGGAAAAACCAAAAAGTTCACTATCTCAGCTGACATCCCAGGAGGAAAAGCCAAAAAAAAAAAAAAAAAGAGTAAAAGAAAAAGAAAAAAAGAAAAGAAAAGAAAAAAAAAGCCAAAGAGCTTTCTAGTTCAAAACTCAAAGCCCCTCTTATTCATGCTGTCTTAAATACTTTTCAACTCAAAGTCCCTCCTACTCTTTAATCCCTGTCAGCTGATTTCCTGCTCTGCCTCTTCATCTAAGGTTAACTTTATTAAGGTCTGTGCACAGAAAGCTCTTGGATTAAAGGTGTGTGCTAGGGTTGAGCCACACCATAGTCACTTGTTTAAAATAAACAGAACAATTTTGGATTAAAAGTGTGTGTTAAGGCTCAAACACACCGAACAAGAATCTCAGAGTTCACAATCGGATCAAATATCCTGCAATAAGGCACACGATGGACAATTGTAGTAGAGGCGATGGTTTGGCCAGAAGAGAGGAGAAGTGGTTAGCCCCAGGGCATAAGTAGTTAATTAAGTGAGCCTGGCATTCCAAAGAATAAGAGGAATAAGAAATTATTCCAATAGTTTAGGGCAAGTGAATGAATAAAATGTTATGCTCGGGAGTAGTGTAGGAAGAATGGTACTGGCAGGGGCTGAGAGAGCAGAAATTCACATTTAGATACTTCATGTGAGGTAACTGTGAAACAGACCATCAGCTTAGACCTTAGAAGTGTAAGTCGCATAGGGATGTTGTTAAAGTCTTTAACTGAAATGAAATAGAAAATGACTACAGAGAGGGGGGGGAGGGAGGGAGGGAGGGAGGGAGGGAGAGATTGGGAACTGAGTCCTGTCTGAGTCCTCCAAAGAGTAAGAGTCTTAACGAGTGAAATTACACAAACCTTCAGGCTCCTTGTAACCAGAGCCCAGGCTCTCTGCCCAGCCAAACCCTGCACAGCCTGCACCAGAGTCCAGTTTGGTGAGTTGATGGAGCATATTCTCTCTCATCTGAGCTCCTACGTCTTAATGTTCAGATGTGAGTACATAACCTACCGTAAACACAGAAACCAGGAAAGCAAAACAGGACTATTGCCAGCGTGGGTGGACAGTGGGAGCAAAAGATGGGAATAGCAACAGGGCGCAAGTGATTTGAAAGGGACAATGGGAGCCAGGCGTAGTGGCGCACACCTTTAATCCTAGCACTCAGGAGGCAGAGGCAGGCGGATTGATATGAGTTCGAGGCCAGCCTGGTCTACAAGGTAAGTCCAGGATAGTCAAGGCTTCACAGAGAAACCCTGTCTGGAAAAACAAAACACAAAACGAAACAAAAACAAAAAAACAAAAAAAAAAACAAAAAACGAAAGAGACAATGGGAAACACAGAGGTCCTTCATTAGGGAAGGAAGCGAGAACAGAAGGTGTAAAACAAAGCTCTCTCCTTGTTTTCCGTGACTACCTCAGGAGCACATGGCAAAGCCCCCAAGGTTACAGGGGGTCAGTCACATGAGCTTGTCTCTTGTTACCTTTCCCACGCAAACACAGCATTGCCAGCATCCTAGTCCCAGTCAATGACATGCGTTCATTCTCAAACACCCGCCCCCTGCCCAAGGTTTACAAGTTCCTGTTTCATGCGAAATAAGCAGTCCAGAACCATCTATTTCAGCAAAGATATCAGAGACTCTAGGAAAAGAAGGGTCCCGTCCTCTCTGAAGAATTCACCACTGGAACTCCCTATTCGACAGCCTACCAGGCTGGCCGCCCCGAGCTTCCACCATTCCCCAGCATGTCGGAGCAGATCGCTGGCATCTCTCTCACGCTGCTCTGCCCACAGCAGTGCCGGTCTCCTGCCACTGCCTCCCCATTTCAGAGCTCTGAGCCTCCTTTAAGGGAATCAGGCTGGGCCCTTGTTGCACCTGGCTCGGGTTTTGGAGCCCTGAACTCCCCGTGCCACCTGGTCTGGTGCTGGCACCCCAGCTAAAAGAGCAGTAACACTTAACTGCAGAGAAATCTTTTTCTCTTGCACCTCCGGCTGAACTGGAGACTTTTCTGGCATGAATCTCAGTTCCATGTTCCACCTGCTAGGCTGGGAGACCGGCACTCCTGGGAGAGGCAGAGCCAGAACCCTGGACCCTACACTTCATCCTTCTCTGCCTAGAAGTGAGAAGTGTGCACTTCCAGACCTGCTTAGAGATTCAGAGCCACAGCAATATTTACTTATTTATCCATCCATTCATTCATTCATTCATTCATTCATTCACATCTGTGGAGCAGGGGAGCAAGCCCGGAGTAAGAGTAAGGTTGAGACATGCGTGTCCCAAACTCCGAAACTCTCAGCCTGAGACCGGCAGGAGTAAGGATGGCTCCCTCCCTCTTCTGGGTCTGCATGCCCCCTGTTGCATACAGCCTTGTGACCCGTGCCACCCCTGAGGTAGTCTCATAGCCTGGCAACCAGGTTTCAGGTTAAAACTTCCTATTTCCTTATAAGGATTATGTCCAGCAAACACATGGAATTCCTTTCCATGCAAATGAAGCATTCCCAGCACCTCAGCTTCTGCCAATGATGTACACTCACCCTGAAAACCCATACCCACTTCCCCAAGGTTTATGTAGCCCTTAGTAGCCCTTATCCCCGCCCCCCTCCCCCACCCCACAGTAAAACAGGGCAGTTCCACTGAAAACTGTCTTGGGGAAGGCTGTTTGTCCCACACATACCGCCAGACCAAGATTCTGCTAACCCTCCAATCTGGTTCAGCTTCATTCCTTCCAGCCCAGTGCACAACGGTGTCTGAATGGCCTGATGGAAGACCAAAACAGGACCAGTATACATTACATACACATGTACATTACCTATACATCACACACATATAGATTAAGTGCCATTTTCCCATCTGGGCTGACAATCCACCTCCAAAAGGAAAAAAAAATCAACAAAACCAGACATGAGAAGTCCCCATTAGAGTTGTTGGTCAGGTTTGTCCAAGAGTCACCAAAAACATTAACTGACTATGGCTATAACTCTTGATTTCTCCTGAGAAGTGGAAGGTAAGCCTATACCCCTGAAGACACCATGTACTTCAGACACAGGACCCAGTGGACCTAAGTTGGCTATGACCTGGAACCCTTCTCCTTGAGGACTAACATCCGTGATCCCAGAAGTCATCAGGCAAGCTTCCAAGAGAGGGAAGCAAACAATAGACATATGATGCTTATGAACTACAACAACAGCAGGACGGCATGATAGCCCTAAGGGTGCAGTAGTGGCACCCACTCCTTGGCGGTAACCAACAGATCCCTCACTGAGCTTCACACCTGTTCAACAAGAGGCACATCATTCCTGCTACTGGAAACCCAGCCAATTACCAGGGCCAGTGAAGTTATGAATTGTGGAAGAGAACCTACAACTGCCACCTTATTAAATCAGCATGATTCTTAGCTACATTGTAAATATTTATCTTCACACCCACAGATAAGTGTGGTTATCACCACTCATCAAGGAAATTTCTCTTCGCAGCACACGGAGACCATCACAGAAAACCGCAACTGATGAAAATGCAGAGAACAATTGACAATGTGGTGGCCAGGCCTGGCTGATACATCTGCAACACAACTCCCACACATAAGGCTCAGGAGTCATAGCAGGAGCAGAAAGATGTAGAAACCAGAGGAACAGGGAGTTTGTGGTGAGATTACATCTCCTAGAAATGCCAAAGAAGCTATTTCCATGAAGCCTCATCAACATGGCTGCCTTAACAATAACCTGAACCATAACACAACCAGTAGACATGCCAACATGGAAATCTCATTGTGCCTCAAGCCTAGACAAACACTACAGGCAGCCAGGTGAGGTGACGCTCACTTGTAATCCCAGTACTCAGGGAGGCAGAGGCAGGAGGATAGCTGTAAGTTCAAGGCCAGCCTGGTCTGCAAAGCAAGTCCAGGACAGTCAAGGCTACATAGAGAAACCCTGTCTCTAAAAGAAGGAGGAAGAGGACAAAGAGAAGGAGGAAGAAGGGGAAGAAGAGGAGGAGGAAGAGGAGGAGGAGAAAACAACAGCAGGCAACTAAGGAAATGTCAAGACTGTGAAAGTCTTCCCCAAGGAAGAGCATATCAACTGATTATCCAATACCAAGTGATCAGCCCTAATTACATACAAGTAATATTATACAGACTGAGCGAGGTGTATTTATATATTTAGGTGTATATGAAGGGTTAGAGAGAGGAAAGGTAGGGGGAAAAAGATATAATTATATTTTACTTTCAAAAAATAAGCAGCAAGATTATGCAGCAAAGTAACCAATTCTAGTGTCAACCACAGGGCTCATTTAGGACATCCTCAAACAAGCATGGTCATTAAGAAAGAAAAAGCCACTCCACCAAGTGCTCTTGAAACGAGAACTGAATATTGACATTAACTTGGGCAACATGAAGGGCTTAAGTAACCTTAATAAGAGTCATTAAGTAAAATGACTCTAAGAGAGATTAGAAGACAAGGGGCACACAGACTCTCTAAATAACTTCTTCACCATTTCCATAAAAGGAGGAACCATGGGATCTTAGCTGGAAGGAATAAGTGGCATTGTGGGATGGTATCTTCTGCAAGTTTACAGATGCTGTGTGTTTATGCAAGGGGAAACTCATTACTTGGGAATGGCAGTCAGTAAGTAGTTCAGGAGCACGCACGTAATGGACAAGGGGCCCTGGACTCAGAGCCCGAGATGAAGAGCTGAGAACAAGCATAGAGAGGGAGAAGATGGGAGGTTCATGAGCTTCATGGATTTGGTGCCTGGAAGACCAGGATACCATTTGGATCAGAAACAAGGTCTCCTACTGTGGACCCAAGGGGAAAGGCAAGCGACTGAGCACAAGAGAACTGTAAGCTGGAGAGGGACTGACTAGGAAAAGATACTAGGATCTGATTTTCAATGTTTCCCACATCACTAACTTTACTAAGTCACTCAATCTGTGCCTCATGAACAGGCTAAATTACCTGAGGGTGAGCTAATCTCCACTTGATCCGGTTTCCGACTAACATAAATGTAAGTCTGTGCCAGAAGGGCAAAGCACTGGTCTTGTTCACAGTTATGCCACTGTGAGCACAAGAGGATCTGCCAAACATGGCAAGTCTGTTACCAGATGAGACCCCTGCATCTACAGCTGCTGTCACAAGCGATCTCACCCGCAAATACTCCTCATCCCATCCTAGCACAGTTTGTAGTACCCTCCCACCTGATTTTTAAAAAAAGATATGTGGCTGTTTTTAAGAAAGTATCTTATGGTTGACATCATCTATTTTTAATGAACAAAACACTGTTTTGCAGTGTTTGTCTGAGAGTTTGAAAGCTTAAAAGCTTCGCGAGCTAAGAAGAACAGTTTGCCAAAATCAAATTGACCAAAAGGAATGAAAAGTTTGGGCCGACTTCAAGACTTTAGGCTTCCAAGAAAAAGAATGTGCAAAATCTGAAATTCCAGCTTTTCACATTCTGACTTTAAACACATGATGATTATAGGTCATGGCTGGATTAACAGCATAAAAAATCGGGGATGGAGCCAACGGTGAAGTACACGAGGAGATTTTTTTAAAGCCAGACCTCACTGAATGGTCTGCCTAGCAACCATATTTTTCATTTCAACTCATTTACTTATTTATAACAATAGAAATTCTGTTTTTACTCAGTCTCAATCTACTTATAAAGAAGTCACAGAAATGGATGGCTTTGTGTATCTCTCAAGAAAAAAATTAAAAATCTGCTATTCTTTAACCAATTTACAATATTTATCTTATTTTCCTAATAAAATTAATTGATAAACATGGAAAGATTATGGTTTTGGAAACAAACACATGAGTGTAATTTTTAAAATTTTTTAATACACAAAAGAATTATTCCTCCTTGATGCAAGTTTTGAGTATGGAAGCTACACCACCATTAAGATAGAGAACACATCCATCACCTCAGAGGAGCCACATTATAGTCAATCATTTCCCAGTTCTGTTCTGTGTTCATACAACCTGCTTTGTTCAGAAACTCATATAATCAGGATTACACACCGTAGGGCCTTTTATGTTCAGCTTTTCACTTAATATAAAGCATTTGAGAGCCTTCAATATTCTGGCATCAGTTTGTCAGGGTTCCTCCTTTTGTTGCTGAGAACTTTTTATATGGATATAACAGTTGATTTTCCACTGATAGGTTGAGTTCTTTTCAGTTTTTAGTGATCCTAAACAAAACTGCTCTGAATATTTTCATCCAGGCTTTTATGAGAACCTAATTTGTTCCTTTTAATCAGCTATCCACCCACCTATCCATTCATTATCCATCTATCCATCATCTATCCATCCATCCATCATGCATCTATCATCATCCATCTCTCCATCATCATCCATCCATCATGTCTCCATCCATCCATCCATCCATCCATCCATCCATCATGCATCCATCATCATCCATCCATCCATCACATTCCATCCATCATGTCTCCATCCATCTATCCATTCATCGTTCATCCATCATCTACCCATCATCCATCCATCCACCCATCCATCATCCATCCATCCACCCATCCACCATCCATCCATCCATCCATCCACCCATCCACCATCCACCATCCATCCATCCACCCATCCATCATCCATCCATCCACCCATCCACCATCCATCCATCCATCCATCCACCCATCCATCATCCATCCATCCACCCATCCACCATCCATCCATACATACATCCACCCATCCACCATCCATCCATCCATCCATCTATCCATTCATCGTTCATCCATCATCTACCCATCATCCATCCATCCACCCATCCATCATCCATCCATCCACCCATCCACCATCCATCCATCCATCCATACATCCACCCATCCATCATCCATCCATCCATCCATCTTATTGGAATTTTGAGACAGGGTCTCACTATATAACCTGAGTCAACCTCAAAGCCATGGAGTTCTTCCTGTTTAAGCCTCCCATGTGCTGAGATTATGGGGATGTGTCATCACATTTTGTCAATAAATATTTTTAATAATTATTATTCATGTCATACTAACTCTATGATTGTTAGCATCCTGATACAAATTCAAGTCTCATAGTGTGTAGTTTGAGGAGCACAGAGTCCTCAAATCCACTTATTCAACAATAATTGGGGATTAATATCCCCAATACATTAAAGTTTGCAGTACTTACTTATTATTTGGAAACTTCAATCCATATATAGTCAAACATTATAATAATTGTGAACCTTCAATGGCTTAGTCAGCTTAAGTGCTTTCTCTGCTGTATTTTAATTGTGATCCTAATTCTCAAAACTTAATTTGAATGGTTCTTCTGGTTCTAGGAAACCACATCACATTAAAAAGACGAATACTCAGATTTAAAGTTCTAATAGCAATTCAAACTGTGTCATCAGCAATGATTTTTCAATGCCTTTCTGTTTCTAGAAATAGGGTCGTGATTTTCCCTGGCTTCATGCTGTTTCATAATTACTGAAGGGATGGTAATCTTGAGACTAGAGAGAGAAACGGCCATTTAGGGTGGGAGTCTGAGTGGCACAGGCGGAGCTCAAAGTCAGGACCTGAAGGAAAGAAGTAAAGACACAATAAATGTCCCTTGAGCAAGAGGTGGAAACTGCCTTTCAAGTCACACAGCTCATGATAGGTCCTCAGCCTCGGTTCTCTGTCCTATCTTTATAAGGCTAGAATAAGCCACAACGCTCAGAAGTCCCTTCGGACATGGGCAGAGCACAACATTCATTGTCTTCTCCATCTGAAAAGACCCATAAGACTGATTACACAACAGCACTATTAAACTTAGAGACCATTTACAGAGCACAATGAGTCATGTGATTCCGTCTCTACAGTGGACTAATGAAAGTCAGATGTTGCTAAGCCCCACTCCACACTGAGTCTTTCTGTACTACCAGGGGGATTACAGTTCTTAAACTTCCCTGAGCCCTGCCATACTGTGTGTGAGAGAAAAAAATGCCTAAGCCCAGGTGTAAAACAGTCCTGCATGAAACACAGAAGCAAACGCGTTCCTTCCCTCTCTATTTCCACGTCTCTGCTCCCTTCCAACGGCTTCAGTCCAATCTGGGTCTTTTCTCCCTTTTCAAAGGCACACACCACAAATGTGCATGAGGTCAACAACCAAGTGCACTTGTTTTTAACCTGATAATATTTGGTTGCTGAGACACTGAAATGGAACCAAATGGAATTCGTGGAAATTAAAGAATTAATAAAAAAAAAAATCAGAAAGCATCATCAATAGGCAAGACCAAGAGAAAGAGCAAACTCCAGAGATGAAGGGCAACATTGAAACAAAAGCAAAAGTGGTGGTGGCAAATGCCTTTTATCCCAGAGCTCTGGAGGCAGAGGGGAAGGCAGGCCCATCTCTTGAGTTCACGGCCAGCCTGTTCCACAGGGTGAGTTCCAGGACAGTCAGGGCTATGCAAGAAAAGCTTGTCTTGAAAAACCAAAACAAAAGACAAAAAAAAAAAGATTTGTATAAAGAAAAACTATTAAAGAACATGAACAACACTTACAAGAACTCTGAGAAATAGTCAAGAACTCAAACCTAAAAATCAATGGAATTGAAGAAGAAATGAGATCAGGGTGGAAGTTTTGAATAAGCTATTCAATGAAATCATATGAGAAACTTTCCAACCCTAGAGAGAGCAATGGACATCCAAATACGAGGCGCACTCAGCACCCAACAGACAGGAGCAGAAGAAAGCACCACAGTCCAGACTTCAGAGCTGTGTAACTGCCTGGGGCGGTCTGCTGACGTTTAGCTCACCTCTCATCCTAACACCCTGCCGTGCCAGTGTGGGGCGGTCTGCTGAGCTTTAGCTCACCTCTCATCCTAACACCCTGCCGTGCCCGTGTGGGGCGGTCTGCTGAGCTTTAGCTCACCTCATCCTAACACCCTGCCGTGCCCGTGTGGGGCGGTCTGCTGAGGTTAGGTTCACCTCTCATCCTAACACCCTGCCGTGCCCGTGTGGGGCGGTCTGCTGAGGTTAGGTTCACCTCTCATCCTAACACCCTGCCGTGCCAGTGTGGGGCGGTCTGCTGAGCTTTAGCTCACCTCTCATCCTAGCACCCTGCCGTGCCAGTGTGGGGCGGTCTGCTGAGCTTTAGCTCACCTCTCATCCTAACACCCCGCCGTGCCAGTGTGGTGGTGCACATCTGTAGTGTCAGTGTGGTGGTGCACATCTGTAGTGTCAGTGTGGTGGTGCACATCTGTAGTGTCAGTGTGGTGGTGCACATCTGTAGTGTCAGTGTGGTGGTGCACATCTGTAGTGTCAGTGTGGTGGTGCACATCTGTAGTGTCAGCACGTGGGAGCCTGAGGCAGGAGGCCTGAGAGTTTGAAGGCAGCATGAGCTCTATAGGGAAACTTTGTCTCAAAAGACATACGTGTGTGTGTGTGTGTGTGTGTTAAAGATCTTACTGTAATTCTTGATCCATCGCCTATTTAAAAGTGCACAAGATGTTAGGGACTATGTGTATTCCCCTGAGCTTCTCTCTGAGGCACAGTTTAAAGATTTTGATTGAAGGTAGAGGGATGTAGCTTCCTAAAAACAGGGTGTAATTTTTTTTGAAGAGTTGCTTATTATTTTCCTAAATACAATGAGCAGAAAAATATGTAGTTCATATTATCAAAACATGTAGTTCATCTTCCTCGGACCTGGCCCAGAACTATCACAAATATGTGTCTCTGCTCTCCAATATGAAATTCTTTGCTAGTTACCCATTTCTGTAACAGTTCTTAAATTCCCTTAGGCATTTGCAGAATCTCTCTTCCGGGTCATTGTACAAATTTGCATATTTGCTTGAAATCCATATTTTAGGTAGAAACTTAAGATATCTTCAAATGTGCTCAAGAAGTATTCCCAAATTGCTTAAGCTCTTCTGGTAGCCTTTTTCTTCACCATGTCGCTAAGGAACTGAATCCCTGCCCTTAAATCTAAGTTGTCTCTTTCATCTGATGAGAGTCTAGTCAGTCTGGTTACTGTTAGATTTCCAACCGTACATTACAAAGACACTGCTTATATATCTCCACACAAATTAAATTTATATGCCCTATTTTTTTTAAGTTTCCTAAATGACCCAAAGTCTATCTTTAAATCATTTCCTCTAAAATATTGAAGAGATACTATAAGACACGAGTGGGGAAAAAATCCGTGAACCTGTAGCTAAAGACCAAAGCTAAAGCAGATGTTAGAGGTCAGCAAACACCTGTCTTACAGATAAGGAGACGAGGGACGAAGAAACCACAGTGACTAATCTGAGGCAAAGGCGCAGGAGAGGCTGTGAAGCACAGGGTTGCTGTGGCTCAGGGTGCGATGGTGCTGGGCTTCCCCTGGCTTCCGCAACATGCACGCAAAAGAAGTTTCCACAGCAGCTCCTACCCGGTGCCTCAAGGCCCACATAGTCAGGCTGCTTTCTGACGAGGGTGAGGAAAATCAGACTCAACCTCCCCAGTGAGTCCTCCCACATTCTCTTTTAACATTAGCATATGAATTACACCTATCTATTAAAATGTTTATTGTCAATCTTTTTTTAAGTTTAACTATTACCGAAAACCATAAAATAGAAATAAACACAGGCACTCGTTCAAGAGAGTTGAAAAGTTTATTTTTTTCCTCCAAGTAGCCTATAAAAATCCAGGTTTCCTGAGTGAGTTAAAACTAAAAATAAAGATGAGAGTTTTATAAGATGATTAAAAAATCCTTGTTGGCTTAAGTTGCATACATTAGTTTTTACTTTCTCTATCTTCTTTTCGATCGTGACCTGTTGAGGAGTTGTGTGAAGCCTTCCTTACTCCCTAAGTCTCCACCTGGCAAGTGGCTGTGAGGCCTGTGCAAGCTCAGCCATGAGGAGTGCTTGGAGAAAGGGTTTAATGGAAAGTTGGCTCATTGGATGGAACACGGACTGTTACATTAGGAAGTTATCAGACAACACAAGGAGCTTCCTTTGTGTAGAGAGCACCAGGCCTCTGGCGAGGTCAAGGACTGCCTGCATTAGGGCTGCAATTGCACATCATGAATACAGGTACAGTGGCCTTCTTCTCCAACAGGTGCAGCTGCTGTGACTCTCATTTAAGTCCCACTCCAAAGGCTGCATCCTATCTTTTCTTACTATCAGACATATAAAAAAAATCATACTAACTTTAATGTATGGTATCTAATTCCCTAAAGTAGCTTCCATAAACCACTTCAGATTTACTGCCTAGCTACCTACCATCTTACCACCTTTTCTTAGGACACACAAAAATCCATGCACTAGTTGACTCTGTCCACACCTTATGTAGTGCCATCAAACATTAAGTTATCGGGCAAAACTGAATCCTTCTGCCTAGCATTTGACTGTAGGGGGAAAAAAGAATCCTTGACAAGTCATCAGCACCTGATTATCCAGAGAAAAGAGTCAGAGATTTGGTAAGAGGAGAGGACCATCAGGCACGCGGAGGAGTTGATGGTATGAAGGCAGGGGCCAGGACAGAGACACGGTTGCAGTAACGTCCTCTCCTGGCTTAGAGATAAACCAGGCAGGAAAAGTCATGACCCCTGGAACCTGAGCATCTGTCCTTTTTCTTCCCAGAGTCTCTAGGGTCACCTTTGCTTTTCACTAAAAGTCTCTTTGATCTGTCTTCCCAGATCTTTGCTTTCCTATTCTCAAAGCTGAAACAACGGAGGTTTAAGTATAAATCATGTAATGTTACGTTGTATTTGTAACTAATGTTCACATTTGCTTCATTTAATTTTATGTATAACGTTCATCAATTGTCCATTACATGAATACACGGGATACACATGTGGGTATGTCATCATAGGAACTGCTAATTGATGAACATTTACTGGATGTTGGGCTAGCTATTGCATCAACTAACCATAATAACGCCATGAGACTATTTTACAGATAAGAGCCTAAAAGCATGCTTCGTAATCTGAGCCTGAGAAACAATAGTATATAAGGTAGGAGTTGGAAAGAATTGGCTGCTCTTCGAGAAGATCCAGGTTTGATTCCCAGCACCCACACGTTGGCACACAACAGTCTGCAACTCCAGTTCCAGGGGATCGGACACATTAGTCTGGTTTCCACAGGTCCCAGGCACACACGGTCCACAGACACAAATGTAGGCAAAACACTCATACCCACAATTTTTTTGGAATGTATAAGGTATACAAAGTTGAAACAGAAAGAGATCATGGTGAGGTTCTGGCCTAGGCTGCTACCAAAGACCACGTCTGCATCCATGGTCTTACTACAGCTAGAGTCTGTGGCCTGAGTTACCACCAAAGCCACACAGATGCCGCTGCTCTGGGCTGACACCAGAGACCATGTGAATATGTAAGGGCTGCACTGACATGGGGGACATGTTGATCTGAGTGAACTGCATGGCCACCTGAGGCCCTGGGGACAACCAGGCCCATGCTGTTTCTAGGGGCTGTGTCCAGATCCATGGTCCTATGGCAGCCTGGTTCTGTGTTGATATCCCAGCCCATGTTACCACCAAGGCCCTGCAGATGGCCCTCGTCTGGACTGCTACCTGAGGCACTGTGCTAAGCTGGCCCTGCCCCTCGCTGGCCACCACACTCAAGAGAGCTAGCCCTACCCCTCACCTGGGGAACATAGAAGAACTGGCCCTAGTGGCAAAAGCACAGGTGAGCCACTCCAAGGACATGAGAGCAGGAGAGCTGACCCTGCCGCTTGCTGAATGTGGCACTGGTTGACCTGGACAGGGCAGTGCTGAAGAACTTGCACTGGTGGTGCCGGCACTGGAGAGCTGACTAACTCAGATACATCCAAGGCCTAGATCCAGGGCTTTGAGTTGCCCATTCCAACATCTACCCCATCTATGATCTGCTGGAGCATATGAAAGAACTGGTTCCTGCAGACCCAAAGCTGCAGGATCTCCATGACACAGAGCAACCACAGGATATCCAAGAGGAGTCCCATAAGGATCCAGTACTGATAGTGTAGTAGAAGCCACTGTCCTCATAGCAGACCAACGGCTTATTACAATGAACATTTGCAAGTAAAGACGTGTGGACAAAAGCGTACACTGTGTGACACACTGTGATGGACTACAGCTTCCATGAAAAGATTGGGGGGTTTTGTGTGTGTGTGTGTGTGTGTGTTTCTATCTTACTTAATTTTCTTTTGGGAGGGCAGATATGAAGGGATGGGCGGGGGCAGGGGGGTGAGAAGTATTCAGGTGCATGATGTGAAATTCACAAAGAATCAACAAAAAAGAAAGAGGCAAGGTGGGGAGAAGAGAAGAGAAAACCAACTTAGTGTCAGACACGTTAATTCTGAGGGACCTACACTTCAGGAAGGGGCTCTGGAGCTAAAGGTCTAGAACAGAAATGTTCGGGCTAACCTGAAGCCATGTTTACAGCTGTACAGTGGAGCACACTCAATAATATAAACAAAATCTCATCAAGGTATCCGACATTGGTTAGGTTACTTAAAAGCCCAAATCCAAAGACTGCAATAGTGTATTTTGACTTGGAGTTAAAGATGCAGTAAAGAAAATTTAAATGTTTAGTAATAATTAAGAAGCTCATAAAAGAGATGCATGATAGTACATGACTTTAACCCCCAGCATTCTAGAAGCAGAGGAGGCAGGCAGATTGCCTTACGTTTGCAGCTTGCCTTGCCTACATAGTGAGCCCCAAGCCTAGTCTCAAAAAAAGAAAACAAACAAACAAACAAAAACCTGGTAAATTATCTAAAATAGCATGATTATCAGCATTGCCCATCACCTCTCTAAGCTGGGAAATTGGCCATCAAAGCTCTTCATGACTCAGCCTTAATTCCCTCTCATTGTTGGCCCATTTTACTGTATTGTATGTTTGGTGGCTGTTTGCCCTTTTGCGTGGTCATAGTTAGCTCACCACCACCCATATTTGTCCATCACAAGGAAATGGAGACAAGGAAGCGGGAGGAAGGGCTTTCTTTATGAAAATGGCATAGCAGAGGGGAGGTGGGAAGTGAGGAAGCCTTAGTCACTGCTGGTGGGAGCAAAAACTTATACAGACACTGTGGAAATTAATATGGAGTTTTCTCAAAAACATTAAAACCAGAATTTCCATGTGACCCAGCTGTAACCACTCCTGAGTATGTATCCAGAGGACTCAGAATACAACAGAGACACCTGCGCATACATGTTAGGAAATGAAACTAGCCTGGATAGACACCAACAGATGAGTCACTTTTTAAAAAAATGTGATACATAAGCACAATAGAATGCTATCCAGCCATAAAAAACAAATTCATGCCATTGGCAGGAAATGGATAGACTGGAAACTATCATGTCAAGCAAAATAAGCCATACTCAGACAGCAAATTCCATCTTTTCTGCCGTATGCAAAGCCTAGATTTTAAATTTTGTATGTGTCTGTGTACACATATGTGGGGGTAGGCCATGAAAATAGGACCATGAGAGGAAAAGAAAAGATCTTGATGACAGAAAAAAGGACAATAATGTACATGTGACAGTAAAGCAGATCAGTGTTACAGGAAAGAAAGCAAGAGCAAGAAGGTGGGAGGGGAAAGGAATAATAAAAACAATGTGTGATGGGCTGGAGAGATGGCTCAGAGGTTAAGGGCACTGACTGTTCTTGCAGAGGTCCTGAGTTCAATTCCCAGCAACCACATGGTGGCTCACAACCATCTATAATGTGATCTAATGCCCTCTTCTGGCCTGCAGGTATACATGCAGGCAGAAAACTGTATACATGATAATAAATAAGCAATAAATCTTTTTTTAAAAAATGGCTGACATACCATAGTAAAACCCATTGAGCTGCAGCTAGTTTAAAAACTAATGACAAGGATGGGCATTGAGATTTGGAGCTAAAAAGGAAAGAAAATGGTGTGGTAATTAATTCCACTCATCCTTATATTTCACTGGCCAGCTATGCTAAGGAAATGAAGTAGTTAGCATTGGTAGGCTGACTTCGCTAAGAAAAAATTATAGCCCAGAGGGAAAAGGGGAAATACAGAGAAGAGAAATTAGTGTTCACTGCTGGCCAGAGACATAATCCTTACATACTGTAGGTCTCTCTCTCTCTCTCTCTCTCTCTCTCTCTCTCTCTCTCTCTCTCTCTCTCACACACACACACACACACACACACACACACACACACACACACACACACTACTAAGGTCCCGACTCCCTGTGTAACATGGTCCAGTCAAGCTTGACACTGAGCTGCAGCCATCTCTAATCTATCTCCTTCGTCTTGACTATCTAATGTAGAAAACTCAGTACAAATGAGGTTATTGTGCTGGGAAACATAAAGACAGGAGGGACACCTTTACAGCAAGCACTATTTGGTGGCCTGAGAAGTGCCTGAGGTCAAGTAAGAGAAAAAAAAACATGTTGAGTTTTGACAAAGTCTTAAATTATGCCTCTCTTGATTGTTTTAACAACCTTTTCCCTTAATATCTAAAAATAGAATAATATTCTAATGAGCTTTGGGGTGTTTGGGAAAATGCAAATGCCAAAATACAAAGCTCTATTCATAGTCAAATGAAAGAATATGAGATTACTTTAAGATTACTTTATCTTGACTCATGTCTTAGGCACTTCCCCATGTAATTATGCCCCCCAAAAAATAACGATCATTAGGCTTGCCCAGTTCACACGTCCTGGCACCCTACCTCCTGTCCTGGGATGGCTTTCTCTGTTTGCTGTAACATATAAAAAAAATCTCCCTTCATTATACAACAGCATGAGTTGAGACCCAAGTTCCAATGTGCAAGGAAAGCCCCGACCCCCAGGGCTGTGTGACGTCAGCTACGGGGAGGAAGGAGGATCGGTGTTCAGAACTTTGCCTGTGTGAGACACCTTAAGCTTAAACTATTGAAAACTGTTGCCAAGTGAAACTCTACGTACATATATTGTGTTTGCGTGTGTCATATATATATATATATACATACATATATATGTATATATATATGACATAATAACTTTAAAATAAACTGCAAAATTGTTATAACATTGGTTTGTTGTTGTTGTTGTTGTTGTTTTAATTACCTTAGAGAAAGCCGGGTGTGGTTGCACAAGCCTCTGATCCCGACACTCTGGGAGGCAGAGGCAGGTGGATCTCTGTGAGTTTGAGGCCAGCCTGGGTCTACAACGCAACTCCAGGACAACTGAGGCTACGGGGAGAAACCCTGTCTCAAAAAACAAAAAACAAACAAATAAATAAATAAATTGGCTTAGAGGAAGCAGAATTTGCGAGTGGGATAACCTAGCTCGAATTCTATAAATAGTGGAACCCCTGAGGACAGAAGATAGGGTTTGACAGGCACTTGGTTTGTTCGTTTTCTTCTAGATGTTCCATCTGAGCCACTGCTAAAGTAGAGGAAGAAATAGATTCATGTTTGTAGAAAGTGAAAAAGGGTAGGGGCTAGAGAGATGGCTCAGTAGCTAAGGGTGCATACTGCACCTGTGGAGGACCCGGGTGCAGTTCCTGGCACCAACATCTGGCGAATAATAACCACCAGCTCCTGGGAGTCCAACCTGGGCAAGGAATACAGAATCAGAGAATGAGTGAGACTTCAGGAACTCTCTCTCTCCCCTCCCTCCCAACCCCCTCTCTCCTCTGTGCGTGCATGTGTGTGCATGGTGCATGTGTGCATGTGTGCGTGTGTGTGTGTGTGTGTGTGTGTGTGTGTGTGTGCGCGCGCGCGCGTGCGCGCGCACGTGCACACAAGCGCTCAGATGGGCATATGTACACAAACTTGCAAGTGCAGGCATCCCTAGTTATGATCCCCCTGGGACTGGAACTCCTAAGCAAGTCAAAGCCATGGGAGAAGCTGACTCGTTTAGAAGGCAGAGGAAGTCCTACAGACCTTGCACGTACAGTGGTGCAACCCTGTGGTGAGAATTTTCCAAGGAGAAGTTACAAAATCGCTTTTCCCGTCGCCTGGTTCCACTGCGCTTAGAAGGCTCCCACCTTTGCCTGACTAACTTCATTTTCCCCTTCAAGCTTAGTTTCCTTCGCATGTGACCAGTGGTCACGTTCAAGAGCAGGGGCACTCCTGGGTGCAGGAGCTCTTTAAGGGCTTGTTTCATATGAGTAACAGATGCTTTGGGGGGGTGGGGGGTGAGGATGAGCACAGGCCTTTCTAGACACTGTCTGCAGGGCGCCCTGGCAGCTGCAATTCCCTAAGGTGGCTGGCTATCATCAGAAAACCCCTGAGGGATATCAAGAGGTCAGTTTTGACAGAAAATGGCAAAATTTTTGGATTGTCCCTACTACTTCCCATTCCTGACAACTGTTCCTTCTTAAAGGCCAATTTTGAAAGGTCAGGGAGTGGAAATGCATGTGCCAGAAAAGGCTTGCAGTGGGGCTCTTTTACCATAAATGCTGCAAATTAGTGCCTCAAGGTCCCAGCGAGAAAAGACCTTTAGCTTTCACTGCTGTTGACATCGGGATAATAGCTGTGGGAAGAGTGGAAGGGCAGATCCTGTTTAAAAAAGAAAATTGGAGCTTCGGGCAGAAAAGGAAGGATCTTCTTATATTTTCCCACAAATGTTAGAGAGTCGCACTAGGAAAACCCTAGATCACAACACAGCAGGGCAAGTTCCAAGGACGTCTGAGAAATGGAAGTGAATTCTCCCCTAGAGCGGAGCTCCTTCTCCGTTTCCCCCTTATGGAGCCTTCAGACCACAGTCTTCCAACAGAAGGGAGTTTCTCATTTTTAGTGAATAAATCTCACTTTCACCATATAGCAGAGGCTAAACTGTTTTTAACCTACTCCCAGACAGATCACAATCTGCTGTCTGAGACATACTGGTCTAGGATAGGTAGCAGACACCTGGCCTCTCCAGGGTGAAATACTGTGATGTGACACCAGGAGCCACAAGTATTTGTCAAGAGGTTCCTCTTGCTTCTTTCTACAGCCAGGAAGGCATGGATCATAGGAAACAAAACCAGTGCGACCACACTCTTCGTCTCCCCCAGCTAGAGAACAGAGACTGAAGAGCTAGCATGCAAAACTCATAGGGTCAGTGTAAGGTGATGGGGAGCCTGAATTTAGGCAGTAGTGGGAGAGGTCAAGGGGTCACGGCTCAGGGATGAAGAACTCTGGGAATGAAGGCACCCTAGGAATTTAGCAGAAGAGAGGTGATTTGATTGTGCAATAAGCATTCTCATCTCTTCAGTAACTGTGTGAGTTCAACATGTGGACATGCATGGTGCTGGGTGTTACAGGAGGCAGAAAACAAAAACAAAGTCCCCGTCCTCATGGAGCTTAAGGGCAAAAAAAAAAAAAAAAAAAAAAAAAAAACCCTGATATCCCCCAACACACACACCCAAATTCAAGCAAACATGGTGCAAAAAATAACATGTTTGTGTATGCACGGCACTGGGAAAATTCTTAAGCCGAAGTCGTCTTCAGGGTTTATTGGAGAGGCATTTCAGAGAGAGGGGAGCTGACGGGTTTTGTTTCTTCCCAGGAGACTTGGTGAACAGCTGGCATCAAATGAAGCAAGCAGCCAGCTTAGAGCTCTGACAACTCTAAGTGAATAGCAGAAGCTGTAAGTAAAATGCCTGCAGAAGGTCCACCGAGAACCCAGGAATACAGCAGGTAGGATCACAGGAAAGTAAACAGAAAACACATCGCTGTAGATGCAGCCTTGGGACCAAACTCACAAGATAAAGCAATGGTGTGATGGAGTTGTCCTTCTATATATGAATGGCACAGTCTTGATTTTTTAAAAAAAATACTTAAAATTGCATGTCATCCTGAGCTCTTTCTTTCTACTTTCAAATTTCCACAATGCTTTAGAAAAGGCCGTTGCAACATGCCACTTTCCACAAAGTGACTTCCCGGAAGTTATAAGCATGGCGTCACCAGTGACATGTGAGATAGACAAGGCAGCAAAGAACCAATGAGGCTCAGTGACTTTGCTAAAAGGACATTATGTCATGGGGTACATGAAAGCCATCTCCACCAGGCTTCCCAAACCAGTGAGATAGATACCCCAGCATTTCACAGTCAGAGCCCCTCATTCTTCCTTCAGTGATCACCATCACCGCCGTCTGAGCCGAGAGCTCTGCTGTTTCTGTTCACTATGACCTTGAATCCAAAGGCAACGCAGGGGACAGAGCAGGGAAAGTAACTTAGCCCCCTAGTGCAGGCCTGGTGCTCCGTTAGGTGCTGTTGCCAGCACGCGCATGAGCGCGCGCGCGCACACACACACACACACACACACACACACACACACTGAACACTCATCTGTATTCAGTGTCACACGCTGTGTTCAGAGCAACCCCAAGTTAGTATTGTGATTGCCGTTACACAACTGGGAAAATACTGAGTCTTCAAAAGCTAGCCTCCCCCAAAATATACAAATAATACCACAAAAATTAGATGCCTGCCCTCGGTCCTGACAGCTCATCCAGTTGTGTATGCGTGGGGCAATCGACTACTCCACGGCCAGCTTTTTCCACACAAGAGCCTACAGCAAAGAGAAATGGTGGGTGGTAAAGAAAAACCGCTAATCAGCATTCTGTAATAAAAGCCTCATGAATATGCATAAACCATTTAGAAATGCTGGCTCAGTATAGGAATGGCTGTGCACTATCTGGTGTCAATCCATTAGTGATGAGCTGTTCATTTCTTGATTTCCACAAGGAAAGTAACACGAGTCTCCAGAAAATCCCCATGGGCAACATTCAGAAATCTAGCCCTGCAAAGGAAGATCAGTTTGGGGTAGACTGTCTTCCAAATGGTTATGCCAGCGTCATTCTTATTTTAGAGTTGATATTAGTTTCCTAAATCAGGTTATGAGGGAGCTTCTATGTTGTTATCAAATAATCCCAACACGCTTTTATGAATTATTAGTGTCTGAACAGAGTACTTTCTGGTTTATAGGCTCTTTCAGCTGCTGTGACCCAGAAAGTCACTGAAAGATTACTGGGCCTCTGGGACTCACTGCTCTGGACTCCAGGTGACAGTGGTATGGAAGAATGGGGGGATGGAAGGACCCAGAGGGTTCAGGAGCCCCGCAAGGAGACCATCAAGGCTGGCTGATCTGGACCTGGGGGGGGGGGTGTCTGCACAAAATGCTGTACCAACCAAGGACAATGCATGCAGTAAACCTAGACCCTCTGTTCAGATCTGGCCAATGGACAGCTCATTCTCCACAGTTGTGGCAAGAGCAGGGACTGCCTCTGACATGAACTCGGGTGGCCCCAATTTGATCACTTCCTCTTGGTGGGGAGGCTCAGTGGGCACACAGAAAAAGGGGATGCAGGCCAGATGAGGCCTGATAGGCTGTGGTCATATGGTGGGGGAGGAGGTCCTCTTCTGCCAGAGGTCTAGGGGAGGAGAGTAGGGCAAAAGAGGGAAGGAGGGTGGGAACAGAAGATACAAGAAGTGGGTATAACAATCAGGATGTAATCTGAATATGTTATAATTTAAAAATTAAAAATAAATAAATAATAAAGTTTTTTTTTAATTTCTGGGACTGTTCTTAGGAAGAAAAACAATAATGTGCTGTGAGAACTATGGTCAAAAGAGATATCCGAAGGCACAGTGAGGCCAACGTCCAGGGGTCGGGTCTATTCTTAAACAATGCTGAAGCTTTCTTCAGGGAAACTCGGCGGGGGGGGGGGGGGCAGGAGCAAGCAGCAGGAGACAGGAGACTCTGGGCATCGGTACTCAACGATCTTTCTTCAATCAGTTTGGTTTAGGACACAGCTAACCTTCTGGAAAAGATTATTGGAGGTCCTCATTCTGGGTGACAATACACTCACTGCAGGACTTTTGTGTAGTGCTCGCTAGTGTTACAGAAACAGGATCTTAGCAAGGAGTGCTTATTTCATTGTGTATAATTAAGTGTATGTATGTATGTGTGTATATATATATATATACATACATGTATAACACACATATATATGTACATGTATATATACATCAAGCTTTTCCCTCATACAGTATGCCTGGACGTGACCTCAGTGGGAAACGTCTCTATCATTAGTTCTCACAGCACCACCACTCCCCCTATCAGTGCAATCAGGGGAAATGAAATGCTCCATTTCTCGACTTTCTTTTGCTTTTGGCAAACTCAGCTCCTGCTTAGGACAGTCCACTTGCTTTGACCCTTCTACCAAATCCACTTCTCAGTTTCTGGTGTGACTACAAGATTGCACCAGACATGATTACTGGTGTGTTACGTTACCAAAAGTTGAAGCCCTTTGAGTTCTCCTAATCATACATACATACACACATACATACATACATACATACATACATACATACATACATACACATATGCATACATACAAACACATACATACATACATACACATGCATGCCCAGAAGCACCATCCTGTGCTGAGCCATCTCTCCAGATCTGCTGTCACGTGTTTTATGAATACATGATTTATGAGGCAGGTGGCTGTAGAAGGGGTGACTATTGAGAATACAGTCCTGCGGGAAGCCTGTTGAGACTTCAACATGTCTAAGACATATCACTAAAGCACTGAGCTGCATCTGGGAAATTTTATTATGCATTTTCATCATCCTGAAAAATCTCTCTCTCTCTCTCTCTCTCTCTCTCTCTCTCTCTCTCTCTCTCTCTCGCTCTCTCGCTCTCTCTCGCTCTCTCTCGCTCTCTCTCCTCTCTCTCTCTCTCTCTCTCTCTCTCTCTCTCTCTCTCTCTCTCTCTCTCCCCTCCCTCCCTCCCTCCCTTCCTCCCTCTCTCTGTCTCTGTGTGTCTCTCCCTCTCCCCCCCACCCCTGCTAAATTGGCTAAAAGCTAAACTAATCTTCCAAATCAATGACCACCTAATGAGGACAATTACTAAAATTTAACTAAGTGACTCACTTCCTCACCTATTCATAATCTTGCTCAAATGTCACCCTTTCCAGTAAGGCCCCTGAGCATGATTTAAAAATAGAGTCCCTCAGCACACACACTTGCTCTGGCTATATTTGTCCCCTATGTAGAATTTGTCATACTGCAAGAGCGTGCTGTCCATTTTTGCTTTTTTTTTTTCACCTGTGTCACTGAAATACAAGAAAATTATTTTGCCTGTTCACTGATATAAATCAAAACCCAGACTAGTGTCTGTCATATATCAGATGTCCAGTAGATATTTGCTTAATAAAGAAATGAGTGAAAAATATGGACTTTGTACCGAGAAAGCTGTAAGCAGAGGCCAGACGGGTTCTCAGCCATCGTCATCACAGGGGGCAGGTGAACCAGCTTCTCAGTTCATTCCACACAATCCCAATGAGAAGCAACACACATACCACCAATCCCAGGTGCATAGGACCAGATAATTGCTTCTGTTTTACCTGTAAATCAGCCTTGAGATGAGGAGAGATAGCATGCTACTCATGGCCACCTCTGGCACTCTATCTATTGACCATCAAGGAATCACCAGAATCTGAAAAAGGCACCCAGTTTCAAACGCACAGTTCTTCTTTCTCAAGAAAATATTTATATGCATATATGTCTAACACATATATGTTAAAGACCTCTGGAAAATAAATACTGTTTAGCACAGTGGTTCTCAACCTGTGGGTCATGACCCCTTTGAGGGTCACATATCAGATTTCCTGCCTATCAAATGTTTACATTATGATCCTTAACAGTAGCAAAGTCACAGTTATGAGAGAGCAACAAAAATAACTTTATGGTTGGGGGTCACCATGCTATGAGGAACTTACTAAAGGGTTGCAGCATTAGAAAGGTTGAGAACCACTGGTTTAGTGTATTATCTAAGTAATATCTATATTTAGAAAAAGTCTTCATGAGCTGGACGGTGGTACCACACACCTTTAGTCCCAGCTCTTGGGAAGCAGAGGCAGGCGGATCTCCATGAGTTCAAGGCCAGCCTGGTCTACAGAGCAAGTTCCAGGACAGCCAGAGCTGTTACACAGAGAAACCCTGTCTTGAAAAAAAAAGAAAGGAAAAGAAAGAAAGAAAGAAAGGAAGGAAGAAAGAAAGAAAAAGTATTCATGGATAGAGATGTGGCTCGATGATAAAACACTTGCCAGGTATGAGTGAGACTGTGTTCATTCCCAGTAGCTCAGAAAAATCTGTTCATTTGAGTAGACACAGAGTAGCCACCCTGGACCCACCCCCGTTCTATCTCATGTAACCCTTCCTTTGACTCATCACTAAGTCAGATAGATGTGTAAAGCATGTCCACTTGCCTTTCAAGATCAATGTATGCAAAGTATTCATAATGGCTTATAATTTGGTATTCCCTTAGGACTAGAAGGATGGTTCAGTGGTCTGCTCTTCCAGAGGTGCAAAGTTTGACTCCCAGCACCCATGTCAGATGGTTGACAACCATCTCCATGTGAAACTGACACCTCTGGCCTCTGTGGGTACCTGCACTCACAGATAGGCACACACCCATAGTTAAAAATAATTTTTTTAAAAAATCAACTTTAAAGTCCATTTAAAATGACTTGGTAGCCAGGAGTGGTGGCACATGCCTTTAATCCCAGCACTCGGGAGGCAGAGGCAGGAGGATCACTGTGAGTTCGAGGCCAGCCTGGCCTACAAAGCAAATCTAGGACCGCTAAGGCTACACAGAGAGACCCTGTCGCGAAACAAAAAACAAAAAAACAAAAAACAAACAAAAAAGATTTGGTATACCTTTAAAAGAGAGGGCTCCCCTTTTCTGAGGAAAAGAGGAGGGGAAAGGGGGAAAAAGAGGGGGGAGGGCAGAACTAGGAGGAGAGGAGAGAGGAGCTATGATCAGAATATAAAGTGAAAAAAAATTTTTTAAATGTTTTGAGCCCCAGCTACCGATGTGAAGCCAACTGAGATTTCCACCTCGCTCTGCAATTCCCTGTAGCATCTGAGGCAGGGAGCCTGTCCATACTTCAGCCCCAACTCCAGTCAGACCTCCTCCCCAACGCCAAGCCCTGAGACTTCAGCACCAACTCCACCTTCATCTGAGGCAGGAGCCCTGCTTACCCTTCAGCCTCAATCCCCCATCACCATCTGAAGAAAGAACCCACCAGGACTCCTGCTCAAACTCCCTGTGACCCGCCAAGCAGTTCTGCAGCCATCTGAGGTGGGATTCCACTGAGATTGGCAGACTTCACTTCTTTTTTTTTTTTAATTTATTTAGTCACTTTTCATACCGATCATAGCCCCCTCCTGCCTCTTCTCCTGGCCCTACCTTCCCTTCCTCTTCCCCTGCCCTCCCCCTCCCTTATTCGTCAGAAAAGGGGAAACCATCCCCCACTCCCACTAATCAGAGGTGAGTTTCTCAATTAAAAAGGAAGGTGGTGGGGGGGGGGGGGAACCATGATCTTCATGATCATGGACTTAATACATTCCAGAAACTTCTACTAGACAATTTCATAGTGCAAAGCTATTTACAGCCATCCATCTCTGGCAAGGCACACATAAATACAGCCTGTAATCTCTCTTCTTTATGAGCCTTCAAGATGTTTCTCCCTGAGTAAGTTACTCCCTTGCTCTGATCCAGCCTCCCGAGCTGTTTCCCAAGTGCTTCATGACGTCTTAGTAACCAAATTCACGAAGGGGAGAGAGAAATGAAAGGTGGTTGCTGTTGTTGTTTTAAACTCTCTAAGCACTTGTTTGTTACTTTGAGTGTTTGCCTGCATGTGTGTCTGTGCACTGTGTACATGCAGTATCCATGCAGTATCCATGCAGTATCCATGCAGGCCAGAACAGGATGGCAGACGCTCTGGGACTAGGATTACAGAGGATGTGAGCTACCGTGTGAGTGCTCCGACGTGAACTCAAGTCCTCTGAGAGCAGGCGGTGCTCATTACGGCTCAGCCATCTCTCCAACCATGAAACAAAAAGGTTGTTTTTAAAGATTTATTTTCATTGCTTTTTTATTTTGTTTCACCTGGAGTTCTGTATTGACAAGCAGGCGCAGAGGCGGAGTAAACGCACTTAGCCTTTTCTTGACTCTTGCTTTGCTCTTAAGACCTTGGATCCCAAATAAAAACAGGAGCTCATGTTTGCTGAAAGTTAAGTTAGAGAACTGTGTGTCTCTCGAGTTCAAGGCCAGCTTGTGCTACATCTCAGGTTCGAGGCCAACCAGGGATCCCCAGTGAAAACCTGTTTCAAAAAAGAAAAATGCAAAAGCAGCAACAGTGAATTATCTGTACCGTCAGTAACCGCTTCGACCACGAACTCGCTGAGGAGCTAAGAAGTGGTGGCCACCCCATGGTGATGTGTGAGTTCGAAGACTGGGCTGAGAACCAAACTCCTCCATATAATGCACAGCCGTGCAACCTGAGGCTGCAGACTTTATTTCTGAGTCTAAGTTTCTTTGTAACAAAAATACTGTTGTGGGGCTGGAGAGGTGGCTCAGAGGTTAAGGGCACTGGATGCTCTTCCAAAGGTCCTGAGTTCAATTCCCAGCCACCACATGGTGGCTCAAAACCATCTATCATGAGATCTGGTGCCCTCTTCTGGCATGCTGGCATACGTGGGGGCAGAATACTATGTAAATAATAAATAAATAAATAATTTTTAAAAAAGAAAGGACATGTTTTTTTTATATTGTTGTGGCATTAAATAAAATATGTGAAACTTCTGAAAGAGAATTGCTGATACATTTTTTTCCTGCAGTGTCCATTAAAGATTGTTAAGGCTGTGTGCCACCCAAGTCTGCTTTTCTCCTTGGGGTATTCAGATACAATTGTGCATCAGACAGGAGGGAATGAAGCTTAGCCAGGCAGGTGGGTTAGGCAGGATCTGAGTGCAGGAGAAACAGGCCTTCCCCAGAGATGGTTTTCAGTGAAACAGCTCTCCTTATTGGGGGAAAACAAGGCTTTATAAACTGGGAGATGGGTAGGAATATTTGGGCGAGTATACAGCACTGGCTGGGGCTGAGCTGCTGGGAACACTTCATTTGCACAGAGAGGAATTCCGGGAGCTAGCTGGACATGCCCTGATAGGGAGAGAGGAAGGTCAACCTGTAACCTGGCCATACCTCCAGGATGGCAGAAAGGGGGTCAAAAGGATAGAAGCACCGGGCATGAAGGCCCAGCGCAGGGAGGAAGCAGTCATACTCTTGTCTCAGGATGAGATTTTCTAGGTTTAGACACTTCACTCTTGGTCCAGACCGGCTCCCTGGTCACACAGCTCACCAGCCCCACAGCTGGGTAATTAGTTACCCCAATCACACTAGTGTTTTTTTTTTTTTTTTATCACATAGCAAGGATGGAAGCACAAAGACCCGGAACACAGCACGTGAGAAATACTTGGGTGCTTAGGACCACAGGATGGCTTCTCTACTTCCAGACAGCATTTTTGGTCTATTTTCTGTGGTGCACTTTTCTCTGTCGCTTGGGTCTTTCCAATTAAAGCTGCCTATTTTTAGACAGCATACAACTGAATCTTGTAAACCAGGCATGGTGGTGCATGTCTTTAATCCCAGCACTCGGGAGGCAGAGGCAGGTGAATCACTGTGAATTTGAGGCCAGCCTGGTCTACAAAGTGAGTCCAGGATGGCCAAGATAACATAAAGAAATCCTGTCTTGAAAGAGCAAACAGGGGGGATTCCAAGATGGCGCCGACCAATAAGCCGCGTATCTGATCTACTCCGAGAAGACCAGGGACATAAATAGAGAAACAGATTGCTGGACTTTGAGAACTGTAGGTGAGTGGGGCCCCAAAGACTGCAGTCCAAACAGGGGGCCCACCCCCCTCCCCGGGGACAAACATCCCGGAGGTGCAAAACGCACTCCCCAAACTCTAGAACGGAATCCACATGCAAACTACAGCTGCATAGAAAGCACCGACTCGCTGTTTGGGGAGGGATTTTCCGGAGACTCTAGCCAGGAGTCTCAATGAAGAGGGGAAATCTGCCCTAGGATTCCTCCTTCCACACCACCCCAAACTGCAGAGATCACCCGCCTGGGGCGAGTGGAAACGCAGGCGGAGGGTCCCAACAGGTGGAGGGACTGCAGCTCGCTGGCTATCCAGGGCCCAACCTAACACCAATCATAGTGGATTGAGCCTGCAAACAGCGGCAGTGAGAAGTCAGCTTGGAACTGCTTCCACAGACATATCAGGAGACGTGGGTCTTGCCTAGAGCGATAGCTGAGCGTCAGAGCCCGGCGGGAAGACCTGGTTCCAACCCACGGGTTTCCTCCAGACCTCTGCACCGCGATTGTGCCTACCCAGCCAGTAACAAGGCACTGGCCCTGCACTCCCTGAACTAGTGAGCCGATCCGGGGCCCTTGGCCCGACCAAGGCAGGCACTCTCACATTATCGGGAGTCGAGACTTGGGTGGGTCGTGTTTGCAGTGTCTAATTGCTGACCCAGAGCATTAGTGGAGCATCAGAGCCCGGCGGGAAGACCTGGTTCCAACCCGCGGGTTTCCTCCAGAGCTCTACACCGCGATTGTGCCTACCCAGCCAGTAACAAGGCACTGGCCCTGCACTCCCTGAACTAGTGAGCCGATCCGGGGCCCTTGGCCCGACCAAGGCAGGCACTCTCACATTATCGGGAGTCGAGACTTGGGTGGGTCGTGTTTGCAGTGTCTAATTGCTGACCCAGAGCATTAGTGGAGCATCAGAGCTCGGCGGGAAGATCTGGTTCCAACCCGCGGGCTTTCTCCAGAGCTCTGCACAGCTTTCCTGCTATTGTGCCTACCCACCCACTCACAAGGCACTGGTCCTGCACTCCCTGGAATAGAGAGCTTATCAGGGGCTCTTGGCCCAAACAAGGCAGGCAATCTCACAATATCAAGAGACAAAACGTGGGTCTTGCTTGCAGTATCTAATTGCGGACCAGGAGCGACCTTGGTCCCTCCAGGCATAGAGTTCTGGGAGAAGGTGAACACCTCTACAGGGTATAGAGACAGACCTAAAAGACAGCTACACCTCCAGAAGATCTGATTTACCTGGGATCTTGACTACAAAGCCACAGGAAGGACAGGCAGCAGAGATCAACCTACACAACCAGAACGTCTGTGTGTGGACCTTAATCTAGGTCCCAAAACTGCTGATCTGAATCACAGCAGTAAAATCCAAAGAGAAATCTACTTTGGATGACTCAGCCGGGAGCCCACGGTGCAGAGGAAAATCACCAGAAGGGAAACCAGATCAACTACCTGTTCCACGGAAATACTCCTTGATCCCCACAGGCAAGAGCACCTGACCTATAATCAGTCATCAATTAACCACTCTCAACCAGCGAAGGTCACTACAAAATATCTTCCAACATCAGAGACATCAAAATGACAAGAGGACAACGAAAGAATGCTAACAAAAACCAAAACAGTTTGGCATCTCCAGATCCCAGCATTCCCAATGAAAACAACCTGGAGAACCTAACAGCAATGGATAGTCAAGAAAAGGACCTCAAAGCCCTAGTAAAGACAATGATAAAGGAAGAAACAATTAAAATCTGTAAACAATTGCAGGAGGAGGCAAACAAGAGGGCTGAAGAGTTAAAAGAATCATATAAAGAGGCATTTGAAGAATTTCAGAAAAATATAAATAACCAGATGAAGGAAATCATTAAAACAGTCCAAGACATGAAGATAAAAATGGAAGCTATGATACAGGAACACACAGAAGAAAAACGTGATCAAGAGGCATCAAAGAAGAAAACAAAGATCTCAGAGATGGCATTATCTAACAGATTGCAAGAGATGGAAGAACGAATATCGGGACTTGAAGATACAATCGCAGAACTGGAATCAACCATCCAGGAAAATGCTAAATCTGAAAAGCTCCTGACACAAAGCATTCATGAAATAAAAGATAACATGAAAAGACGAAACTTGAGAATAATAGGGATAGAGGAAAGAGAAGGCAACCGACTCCACAGTCCAGAAAATATCTTTAATCGAATAATAGAAGAAAATTTCCCCAATTTGAAGAAGGAGATGCATACGAGCATACAAGAGGCCTACAGAACACCAAACAGAATAGACTTGAAAAGAAAATCTTCCCGTCACATAATAATAACAACGCAAAATATACAGAACAAGGAAAAAATATTAAAAGCGGCAAGAGAAAAAGGCCGAGTAACGTATGAAGGCAAACCTATCAGAATTACTCCTGACTTCTCAGCAGAGACCATGAAAGTCAGAAGGGCCTGGACAGGGGTTCTGCAAACCCTAAGAGAACACAGATACCAGGCAAGACTACTATATCCAGCAAAATTATCAATAACCATTGATGGTGAAAACAAGATATTCCATGACAAAAACAAATTCAAACAGTACCTAGCCACAAATCCGACTTTACAGAAGTTACTAGAAGGAAAACTCTACCCCAACTGGTCTACAACCAAAACTACATAGGAAATGGGTAACTATACCATTGCAAAATCACAACCTCACAAAATCTTGACTCTTACAAATACCAAAAATGAAGGGACTTACCAATCACTGGTCATTAATATCTCTCAATGTCAATGGTCTCAATTCTCCAATAAAAAGACACAGACTAATGGAGTGGTTGCATAAACACGACCCAACATTCTTCTGCATTCAAGAAACACATCTCAACCACAAGGACAGACATTGCCTCAGAGTAAAGGGTTGGGGGAAAATATTCCAAGCAAATGGTCACAAGAAACAAGCTGGGGTAGCCATTCTAATATCTAATAAAATAGACTTTCAACCAAAATTAATAAAAAGGGATGAGGATGGACACTTCGTACTCGTCAAAGGTAAAGTCAACCAAGAAGACATCACGATTTTGAACATCTATGCTCCAAATACAAGGGCTCCCACATTTGTAAAAGAGTTATTAACTAAGCTTGCCCCACTTATTGATACCCACACATTAATAGTGGGCGACTTCAATACCCCACTTTCACTCAAGGATAGGTCTTTGATTCAAAAACTAAGCCAGGAAATAACCTCATTAACCAATGTCATGAATCAAATGGATCTAACAGATATCTACAGAACTTTCCACCCAAACGCAAAGGAGTATACCTTTTTCTCAGCACCCCATGGAACATTCTCTAAAATTGATCACATAGTTGGTCACGAAGCAAACCTCAACAGATACAAGAAGATTGAAATAATACCTTGTATCTTATCAGATCACCATGGTCTAAGGCTGGACTTCAACAACAACAGAAATAACAAAAAGCATACTAACACGTGGAAACTAAACAACTTTCTACTTAATGACACATGGGTCATGGAAGAAATAAGGGAAGAAATTAAAGACTTTCTGAAACTCAATGAAAATGATGGAACAACATATTCAAATTTGTGGGACACACTGAAAGCAGTGCTAAGAGGAAAATTCATAGCACTAAGTGCCTTTAAAAAGAAAATGGAATCATCCCACATAAACAACTTAACAACACATCTGGAAGCTCTCGAAAAAAAAGAAGCAGAAACACCCAAGAGGAGTAGACGCCTAGAAATAATCAAACTCAGGGCTGAAATCAATAAATTAGAAACAAAGAGAACAATCCAAAGAATCAACAAAACCAAGAGCTGGTTCTTTGAGAAAATTAACAAGATAGACAAACCGTTAGCCAACCTAACGAAAAGACAGAGAAACACTATCCAAATTAACAAAATCAGAAATGAAAAGGGAGACATAACAACAGATACTGAAGAAATACAAAGAATCGTAAGAACCTACTTTAAAGGCATTTATGCCACAAAATTCGAAAATTTAAGGGAAATGGACAAATTTCTCGACCGATTCCATTTGCCAAAATTGAACCAAGACCAGATAAACAAATTAAATAGCCCTATTTCGCCTATAGAAATAGAAGCAACCATTGATAGTCTTCCAACCAAAAAAAGCCCAGGGCCAGATGGTTTCAGCGCAGAATTCTACCAGTCCTTCAAAGAGGAGTTAATACCGATACTAGTCAAGCTATTCCGAAAGATAGAAATGGACGGAACATTACCAAATTCCTTCTATGAGGCCACAATTACATTGATACCTAAACCTCACAAAGACCCAACAAAAAAAGAGAATTTCAGACCAATTTCTCTTATGAACATTGATGCAAAAATACTCAACAAAATACTCGCAAAGCGATTACAACAGCATATCAAAGACATTATCCACCATGACCAGGTAGGATTCATTCCAGGCATGCAGGGATGGTTTAACATACGGAAATCCATCAATGTAATCCATCATATAAACAAACTGAAAGAGAAAAACCACATGATCATCTCTCTTGATGCAGAAAAAGCATTTGACAAAATCCAACACCCATTTATGTTTAAAGTTCTGGAGAGATCGGGAATACAAGGCACTTATCTAAACATAATAAAGGCTATTTACAGCAAACCAACAGCCAACATTAAATTAAATGGAGAGATACTCAAGGAAATCCCTCTAAAATCGGGAACCAGACAAGGCTGCCCTCTGTCCCCATATCTCTTCAATATAGTTCTTGAAGTTCTAGCCAGAGCAATAAGACATCAAAAGGAGATCATGGGGATCCAAATGGGAAAGGAAGAAGTCAAATTATCCCTATTTGCAGATGATATGATAGTGTACATAAGCGATCCCCAAAATTCCACCAGAGAACTCCTGCAGCTGATAAACACCTTCAGCAAATTGGCAGGATACAAAATAAACTCGAAAAAGTCAGTAGCCTTTCTGTATACAAATGACAAACAGGCAGAGGAAGAAATTAGGAAAACTACTCCCTTCACGATAGCCACAAACAATATAAAATATCTAGGAATAACTTTAACCAAGCAAGTGAAGGACTTATTTGAAAAAAACTTCAAACCTTTGAAGAAAGAGATTGAAAATGACATCAGAAGATGGAGGGATTTACCTTGTTCATGGATCGGGAGAATTAACATAGTAAAAATGGCCATCTTACCAAAAGCAATTTACAAATTCAATGCAATCCCTATCAAAATACCTACAAAATATTTTGAAGATATTGAAAGATTAATTCTCAAATTCATATGGAGAAATAAAAAACCCAGAATAGCAAAAACAATCCTATACAATAAAAGATCCTCCGGAGGAATCTCCATACCTGATCTCAAGCTGTACTACAGAGCAACAGTAATTAAAACAGCATGGTACTGGCAAAGTAATAGGCTGGTGGATCAATGGAATCGAATTGAAGACCCGGAGATGAACCCACACACATTTGCTCACTTGATTTTTGACAAAGAAGCCAAATCTATTCAATGGAAAAATGATAGCATCTTCAACAAATGGTGCTGGTCTAACTGGATGTCTACATGTAGAAAAATGCAATTAGACCCTTATTTGTCACCATGCACAAAACTCAAGTCCAAGTGGATTAAAGACCTCAACTTAAAACCAGAGACATTAACTCAGTTAGAGGAAAAAGTGGGGAAGAGCCTGGGACACATAGGCGCAGGAAACAACTTCCTGAACAGTACACCCACAGCCCAGGCCTTAATGTCAACAATTAATAAATGGGACCTTATGAGGCTGAGAAGCTTCTGTAAGGCAGCAGACACTGTCAAGAGAACAAAGCGACAGCCTACTGACTGGGAAAAGATCTTCACCAACCCTTCATCTGACAAAGGTTTAATATCCAAAATATATAAAGAACTCAAGAAATTAAACACCACAAAACCAAACAACCCAATTGCAAAATGGGGCTTAGAACTAAACAGAGAATTCTCAACAGAGGAATATCAAATGGCTGAGAAACACTTAAAGAAATGCTCATCCTCGTTAGGCATCAGAGAAATGCAAATCAAAACGACACTGAGATTCCATCTTACACCCATCAGAATGGCTAAGATCAAAAACTCAAATGACACCACATGTTGGCGAGGATGTGGAGAGAGAGGAACACTCCTTCACTGCTGGTGGGAATGCAAACTAGTACAACCACTTTGGAAAGCTATCTGGCGTTTTCTCAGAAAAATGGGAATAGGGCTTCCTCAAGACCCAGCTATCCCACTCCTTGGAATATACCCAGAAAATGCTCGAACACACAACAGGGACATATGCTCAACCATGTTCATAGCTGCTTTATACACAATAGCCAGAACATGGAAACAGCCTAAGTGTCCCTCAGTAGAAGAATGGACTAAGAAACTATGGTACATTTACACTATGGAGTATTACTCAGCTATTAAAAACGAGGAATTCCCGAAATTTGTGGACAAATGGATTGACCTAGAAATTATCATAATGAGTGAGTTCACCCAGAAGCAAAAAGAGACAAACGGTATATACTCACTTATATCAAAACACTAGTCCAAGGGATACGTCCCACTTACCAAGAAAGTGGGTCAGAGGAGAGGACATCCTATTGAGACTTTAGGCGAGAGTAGCATGGAAGAATGGGGAAATAACAGGACCCACAGGGTCCTGGAAACCTACAAGAAGAACTTTATGACAGGCAGATCTGGGTCCTGGGGTCCTCCTCAAACTAAGGCACCAGCCAAGGAGAAATAGGCAGTAAACTTCGAACCCCTACCAAGACCTAGCCGACGAACACGATATTCTCCACTGTTGAGTGGAGAGTGAGATCTGATTCTCACGTGAACTCTGGTGCCCCTTTTCTGACCATGTCCCCTGGATGGGGAGGCCTGGTGGCACTCAGAAGAAGGATAGCAAGTTACCAAGAAGAGACTCAATAATCTTAGAGCATACATAGGGGGAAGAAGTCTCCCTCAATCACAGACATAGGGGAGGGGAGAAGGGGGGAAGTGGGAGGGAGGGAGGAATGGGAGGAAACAGGGGAAGGGCTAACAATCAAGATGTAATATGAATAAATTAATTAAAAAAAATAAAGTAAAAAAAAAAAAAAGAAAGAAAGAGCAAACAAAACAAACAAACAAAAAAAAAAACTGGATCTTGTTAGCTTTCCCAAGCATTCAGTGCCATCATCTCTTAGTTGATTTATCTAGACTGCTGGCGTCTACGGTGGTTGTTGATTCAGCTGGATATGTACTGGTCAGTCTTCTTTGTCACCTTGACTGGGTTTGGAATCAACTAGGAGACACACACTTTGGGTGGGCTCCCACGGCATCCGTGTGAGTGCTTCTAGAGAGGTGTAACTAAGAACAGAAGGCTTATCTTGAAGGTGAGTTGGACTATCATAATGCCTGTATTTCCAGATAAGTATATAAAATAGAAATAAAACAGGAATAAGAAGAAGAAAAAAAAGGAAGGCAGCAGAGCCTTCATCTCTCTTTGTTGCATGACCACACATGATGTGGCCATCTTCCTGACTTCCCGGCCATGGCTAGACATATTCTCTTGAGCTGTAAGCAAAACCAAACCTTTGGATTTTTTAATCAACTAAATTAATTTTCTTTAAATTAATTTTGTCAGGTATCTTATTACAGCAATGAGAAAGGTAACTAGTATAGATTAATACCTACCAATCTCTGTGTTTATTCTCTATCCCTGTGCTGGGTATCTGGGTTTTGTGGGCTGTTTTGGTTTTATTTTGTATTCTTTTGCCTTCTCTTACTGATTATTTTATATGATTCTGTTTTCCCTCCTCTCTTACTATGTTGACTATACTTTTAAAAGAACTTTGTATTTGTTTGTTTTGGGTTTTTGTTTTGTTTTGTTTTTGTTTTTTGTTTTTGTTTTGTTTTTGTTTTTGAGACAGGGTTTCTCTGTGTAACAGCCCTGGCTGTCCTGGACTCACTCTGTAGACCACGCTGGCCTTGAACTCATGAAGATTTGCCTGTTCACCACCACACCCAGCAGTTTTAAGAACGTTTTACAGCTGCTCTCCTTCGGTCTTCAGGATACATTTACAGATGGCCCATACCCTCTTTCGAATAGTTCAAGTGGACTTACACATCTCGGTTCTTCCTTCTGACCCTTCCACACTGTACGTACTTGTGTGCCATAGTTTCTGAACACACTGTTGAACTAATTAGAACATGTCATCATCTGTTTGATCAATGAAGAATAAGAAACTTTCAGTCTGGAGAGATGGCTCAGCAGTTAAGAACTCCGGCTGCTCTTTCAGAGATCCTGAATTCAGTTCCCACCAACCTGTGGTATCTCACAACCATCTGGAATGGGATCTGATGCCCTCTTCTGGTGTGCAGGTGTACATGCAGATAAGGCACTCATGTACGTAAACAACTTTTTAAAAATAAGTAAAATTTTCAAAATCATGTTATTTTAATTTATTCTGTAATACTTTTGCTTAATTATATCCAGGTTCCTTATCTAAATCATTTTTCTCCTGTCTCATGATTTTATTTGACCATTACTTATAAGATAAAAAAAAGTAAAATAAAATAAAATAAATCTAATGACCAGAAATTCTCCCAGTTTGTGTAGCAAGATCTTTTATTTCTCCTTTGATTTTTAAAAGGGTAATTTCACTGCTTCCCCCTATCCCCCTCCCAACACTTTAAATATTTTATTCAAACACCTTCTTGTTTCTGTAGTTTCTAAAAAGTGGGACAACTAACTGGTGTCTTCCCTTCTCTAGCGATAACCTGAGGGGCACAAAGGGGTCTTATGCTGGTTTGGTTTGGATTGGGTTGGTCTTGTTTGTTTGTTTTGTGTTTTGTTTGTTTGTTTGTTGTCTGACTTCATTCTATCTTTGGTTTTCAGAGGTTTCTTTTTCCACTTGAATTTGATATGCCTCAGATGAGATATTTTTGGTATTTCTCCTGTTCTCTATTCTCTGAGCTTCCTAGGTCTATGGTGAAGTGCTTATACTTAATGTAGGGAAATTCTTAGTCATGCTTTCCTCAGACTCTTTGCTGCATCTTTCTCCTCCTGGTAGAGCCATATCCTGACTCGGTGCAGGTTGCTTTCAGGCACATCGCAGTGTTAAAGTTTTCACATGTTGAGGCAAACAAATCTACCAGTATCATTTCCCCAGTAGTGTATGTTTCTTTGTGTCACATTTTGGTAATTTCCATCATGTTTTGGTTGTTTTTATTCTAGCAAATATGCTGGATCTATGACTAAATCTCTGATGTTACCACTGTAGTTGTCTTGGAGGCACCAAGCTCATCTGTAAAGATGGCAAATTTAGCAAAGTTTATGTGTCCTGTCTGCCCATGCCTGATGTCACCTGGTCTTTCCTCTTCTTGGTGTCCCCATTCCCTAAGAAGAAAACAGTAATGTTACCTGGATACTTAATAACCTTATAATGAACTGTAAACATAAAAGTAAAGAAGACACCACAGCTCTCCCCCTTTAAATCAAAACTAAAATTTTTTAAGTGTGGGAAGAAAGCAAAATGAAATCTGAGATAGGATGAAATATAAGTATCTTGTACTACTAGACAAATTGTATATGTAAAAGAAAAGTCTTTTAAAAGGCTCCAAAGAACATGTGAGATATTTAAAAATAGAAAAACAAAGCAAAATGCAAACAAACATAACAAAAAAATCTGCTGATGCAGAGAAAGCTTCAGAGGTCTGGATAAATGATCTGGCTGTCCACATCAGTCCTTTAAGGCCAAATACAGGGCAAAGTCCCTCCAGTTATATGAAGGCCGAAGCGGTAAGGAAGCTACAGAAGAGAAGTTGGAAGCAGTAATAGGTTGGTTGGTGAGGGGGAAAGCCTAACTCCATAACATGAAAGTGCAGGTGACAGAGCAAATGTTGACGCAACAGATGCGGTGTGCACCCAGATGTAGCCAAGACAGGTGAGGAAGGTGACGGCAGTAAGCGTCAGGTTCCAGTGGTCCAATGTGTCATCTAGGACTTCCTTGACTTTAAGAAATGGCTAGTTAAACTGAATCTTAACTAGAAAATGGTCAATAAAATGTCTGCTTTCAATGCTTCAAAGAATAGCTTGATTCTCTAGTCATGGATGAATGGAGTTGGTGATTTCAGGCTCAAGCCAACATTTATTTAACATTCTTCAAATCCTATACCCTTAAGGAATAATCCTAGATCTACTCTGGCTGTGCTCTATAAATAGAACATCAAAGTCTGAACGCCCTGGGTGTGTTTATAGCATAGTTTAGTAAATATTTTAAGTCCTGTAAATTGATAAATATAAATAAAATTTGATACCTACTGCTCAGAAAAGAAGATTCCTTTTAAGGTATTACCCTTGGTCATACACCTACCTGCTTTTCCAAGAGTTCCAGTGTGGATGTACAGTGAGGTTAGCGTTGTTTAGATGTCTCTAACCCAGCAGCATATATTCTGCAGACCTTGAGACAGGAAGAAATTCTGTTGGGATGTATTATTTAAGTCTTATGTAAGGCTATGGCAGCCAGATGCTATAAATTCTCTAATAGATCTGGGAAATCTCCACTGAAACCATTCTGGGAAGCATTTATTATTCGGGACAGCGTTAAGGCCGTTCATGATTCATGATAGCTGGTCAAGATACCAAACACCATAAGAATTTGGGGGAAAGCTGACCTCAAATTCAATGCATGACCTGGGGCAGGGGGTCCAAACCTCAGTGGAGGTAATAGCAAGTGGGTGAGAATTAGTGGTGGAGCTTGCAGCTGACATGGAGCAGCGAGCATCTTATAAAGATGAGCAGGGGCAGACTGGGAGACAGCTGAGCCAGTAAAACACTCTCTCTCTCTCTCTCTCTCTCTCTCTCTCTCTCTCTCTCTCTCTTTTAAAAAGATTTATTACTTTACTTTTAATTACATGTATGTGTCTAGGTGGGTATTTGTACATGCATGAGGTGGCCACAGAGACCAGAAGAGGGCATCAGATACCCCGGAGCTGGAGCGATAAGAGATTGTGAGCCTTCCGACATGGCTCTTAACTTCTAGGTCATCCCTCCAGCCCCAACCCATGTGTCCCATCCTGTGTCCTGGGTGTTCACCAAGCATTTGTCATGTGAATGTAGCCGACCCCAACATTTCCATGTTGACATTTCTTATAGACAAAGTTGAAGTGGCCAATGTGACTCTGGCATTTGCACCATCGGTCACTCAGGCTTTCAGTGAGCAAAAGTAATATTTCTGGTTATTTTTCTCTCACAAAAGGAAACATAATTAGATGTTCAATAAATACCTACTAAGCTAAACATAATTTTTAATCTTTCCCACTTCCTTTTGACAAAGACCAGCAAAGCCAATTTTATCCTAATATGACTTAAATATGGGTTGGCCTTGAAGACAAAGTGATAATACAAACAAAACAAAACAAAACAAAAAAAAATAAGACTGGTACTCTGTGAGAGCAAAGCTAACTCTACTAAAAAGAGGCAGGGTGTGTGCATTTTGAGTTCAAAAATAACAAAACACTGTTATCCTAAAGTAATAACACCGCCTTCCTTAACTGCAAAGCACTGGAGAGAGCATCAGAGCTTGTCTGATTTAGCATCTAACCTGATTGCCTTAAATTAGGGTGCCAAGAAAGTCTGGCTGCAAAACTCATTTCATTACTTACTTTACAGCATCTGAGAGCAACCTATTTTGAGTGATTTGGACAAGGAAATTAAAGCTTCATAGAGGAGAAAAATAGTAGGAAAGTGCAGCTATATAAATGAAACTGCTCAGTAAAACACGGACTTTTCTCTAGCGTTTATTAGTGCTTCAAAAAAAAAAGTCTGTGCAGACAGTTCAGGAGTCACTAGTGGCACCATCCTGGATACGGACGGAGCACGCTATGAAAGGGTGGACCACGGCTACCTAGCCCTAAACTGTGACTAAACAAAGCCTGAGCCCTGAAATTGTGAGAGAAACATAGAAGGCGCCAGATCGCCACAGACTCTGTGAGAAATATAAAACCATTTCTGCCTTGAATACGCATTTTTACATGTATATTTAATTTTGACTCGGGTATTTTTTGCTTCAAGGGCTGGGAGGGTGGTCCAATGGTATTGTGCTTGCCTGGCATGCCTGAGGGCCCAGGTTTGATTCCCAGCATCACACAGAAATAAAGTTGCTTTGAATGTATAACAGGACTATCATGCTTTAGAAAATATATTAGAGCCCGGAGTGATGGTGCACGCCTTTAATCCCAGCACTCAGGAGGCAGAGGCAGGAGGATTGCTGTGAGTTCGAGGCCAGCCTGGTCTACAAAGTAAGTCTAGGACAGCCAAGGCCACACAGAGAGACCCTGTCTTGAAAAACCAAAAAAAAAGAAAAAAGAAAGAAAGAAAAGAAAAAGAAAAATATTAGGAAAATCATTATCCTGTGAATTTTTAAAAAGGCAGTGCCTTCTTGCTCCACGGCTGCAGTGAAAGCTAAAGAATGCATGGCATCTATCTGTACAATGTGATACCAAAAAAAAAAAAAAAAAAAAACAAGACTACAGGGTCGAAGAAATGTAAATGCATTTTTCTCCCTTGCTCCTCTGGCAGAACACCGGGAAACAGGATTTCAGACGTACAAACGTTTGTGTAGACCTAACAGCTTAATATACAACCAGATTGAGGGTTACGGAGATAATTCAGTCAGCGAAGCCTTTCCTTCTCAAGCAATAGGGCCTGAGTTTCATGCCTCGAGCCCATGTAAAAATCCAGGCTAAAGACACCCCAGTGGTTAAAGCAGCAGATGCTCTTCTGGCGGGCCCAGCTCAATCCCCAGCCCGTGGTGCCTCAGCCGTCTGCGGCTCCAGTCCCCGGAGGTCCAACACCGTCTCTGCGCTCCAGAGGTGCTGTTTGTGCACGATGCATAGCCATGCAAGCAGAACACCCATCCACACGCACGCGCGCGCGCGCACGCGCACACGCACACACACACACACACACACACACACACACACACACACACACACACACAGTTCAAAAAGATACTAGGTACTGTGGTACCCCCTTTTAATTAGTGTTGTGGAGTTAGAGACCAGGAGATCACTAGGCCTTACTGGCCAGCCAGGATAGCCTGCCTGGTCAGCTCCAGATAGGCAATACCTGGTGTTGCCTGCCAGCCTCCACACACACGTACACATGTGTGTCTGAATCATGCACACAAATTTTTTAATCTAATATTTGCCTTCATTGATCTCCTCTATTTCTGTTTTTTGTTTTACTCTTTTATGGGTTTTTTTTTTTCTGTCCTCAACCTTCGGTTCATCAATTTTCTTCAGCTCTTTGAGTTGACAAATAGCTCAGTTATCTTTAAGTTGACCTGTGTTTGTTTTCTCAGCAGTTTTGATGCATAGAACTTTCATTATCAACCAGCTCTAGGCAGGCTGTCTCCATGGTGACCTCCTCTGGACACTTACGTAGCAGTGCTGTCTTAATGTGTAGCCCCAAGGAGTCCTTCCAAATGATTTTGCTTTGATTTTTAATTTAATGACTTGCTCTGGCCTTCATTGACTTCTTTGAAACCAAATACCTAGCCAGTGTTTTTGTTTTTCTGTACTCTTAAAAAAGAGTATATGTGTCGGGCGTGGTGGTGCACACCTTTAATCCCAGCACTGGGGAGGCAGAGGCAGGTGGATCACTGTGAGTTTGAGGCCAGCCTGGTTTACAAAGTGAGTCCAGGACAGCCAAGGCTATACAGAGAAACCCTGTCTCGAAAGACAAAACAAAAGGAAAGACAGAAGGGTGTGTGCCTCCTGACTTGGAATGCAGCTTGAGCCACTTATGTTGCTCAGAAGCACTGCGTTCATCCTCGGTCTGTCAAGTGTGTTTACAAACTTAATAAATTTATCTAATTATAACAGTTTGGTGTTTTTTTTATATTGTAAAACAACAATGGGTACATAGGAGCTCATAATCTTTATGGTTTTTTTTGATTAATTGTCTCATTATGTGGTGATTTTCAGATGACTAATGTTTTTTGCCTTATTTCCTACATTGTCTTATTTTGATCTGCCAGATTTCGTTTGCATGTACTTTTCCAATCTAATTTTTAATTTTCTCTGGTTTTTATCTTCCTTGGCAATTTAGTTTCTCTTGGATACATGATATTACTAGGGATTGCTTTAACTCTTTTAGGATTTTTTTTTCTGGTTCCATTAGAATTTTAGGATTGTTTTCTTTCTAGATTTGTGAAGAATGTTTTAGTAGAAAGCATCAGTTCTCAACATGTGGGTCACAACCCCTTGGAGGCCAAGTGACCATTAAGGGGTCACATATCAGATATACTGCACATCATATGTTTACATTATGATTACAGTAGCTAAGTTACAATTATCAAATAGCAACAAAATAACTTCATTGTTGGAGGCCACACAACATGAGGAACTGTATCAAAGGGTTGTAGCATTAGGAAGGTTGAGAACCACTGTAGTGGAGGATGCCATGGGCACTATAAACACTATGTCATTTTGATTTTTTTTTCTGATCCATGAAAACGTGATAGCTTTTTGTTTGTGTGTCCTCCATTTCTTTCATTTACATTATAGTTTTCATTAAAGAGATCTTTTACCTCATTCATTAAGTTTATTTCTAGATATTTTGGAGGACATGTTACAAATAACATTTGTTCTTGACTCCTAAGCAATCAAGTGTTGGTATAGTTTGGCATGTAGCAACAGAGAATCAACATTTTAGAGTAGCTGCTTGAAATTCGATGTGATCTTAAAGTTCAGAATAGACGTAATTATGATTTTTAAATCTGAAAGTGATCATTTCCCTTTCAGTTAAAATACTTAGAAAAAGCTGTGGACAGTGACTGAGTGTCATCAGGAAAAAGAGAACAGATGGGAGGAGGCAAGGAAAGCACACTCCTCCGATAATCAGGTACAGAGAGCAATTAATCTTAGTAGCCTGCCCTCCACTCACACGCAGGCACAATGACAGGCTCCAGGTGGGAAGCGGCTGCTCACAAGAACCGCCTGAGTATTGAAGTGATAGCTTCCATACTTGACTCTAAGCGTGCTGTAGACTTTCTACAATGTACGTGGAATATACATCACCAATTAAAAACATCACTAGTCATAAAAGTATAAAACCTTTATGAGTCTCAGGGGTTGGGGATTTAGCTCAATGGTAGAGCACTTGTCTAGCAAGCGTAAGGCCCTGGGTTTCGGTCCTCAGCTCTGGGGGAAAAAAAAAACCTTTATGAGTCTCTGTTTATTTCCTCAAAGGTTTTGTTTGTTTGTTTGTTTTCCTGAATATATTTACTAAGTCAAGGCCTTGAGTGTTTCAGTGAGTAGTTAGGCAGGCATGGTGGTGCCCATCTGTCCTTACTCCTGGTTCTCAGAGGCAGAGGCAGGCTGACGTCTGTGAGCTGCAGGTCAGGTTGTCCATCCAGTGTGAGAATCTGTGACTCACTGGTAGAAACAAACAGTATGTTAAGGACCAATTACAACACAAAATAAACTTCACTTTGATGGAGGCTAAGAATTGGAAAACATGGAATTGGTCCTTATAACACAGGTCTATAGTACCAGCTATTAGGGGGCTGGAAAATCACAAGTTCAAAACCTGCCTTGTCTATGGGGGGCTAGGGGGCACGTAAACAGAAAAGGTCAAAACAAGGAAAATTAATATAATCAAATACTGAACACCAAAACAACCCATTACATAAGCCTCCTTTACCACACTGCCTTTTTTTTTTTTAACCAAGTCTTCCTAGTTTTTCAGAAAATTGTTTTACAAAAAGACTTTGTTTAGGGTCAGATTTTTGAGAAGCCTGGTAAACAAGAATGAGGCTGGTCTCTCAGGGATGATACTCGAAACTGTACAGCAAATGTGCCTCAGCGTGAACACCGCAATGTAACAGTGAAGTCCTAAGACAGTCACACTGGGGCCGGTGAAAGTGGCTATACAGTATCTGTCTTGTCACCGAAGAAAGTCAAGTGGCAACACACCAGCACGTAACAGCAGCTCCAACCAGCCATCCTCACTCTGCTCCATTCCTCATCAAAATCCACTGGAACAGGTAAGGCAGCCGCAGGGAGCCTCAGCGTCTTCTGCATTACTGTGTGGATCACAGCACTAAAAGAACCACCATTGAGGAAGTAGGAAAATGAGCCCTGGGTTTGCTTGAAAGGCATCACATTGGAAACGTATCAATGAACTGTGCACAGTGCACTCACTGGCTTGCAACGCTGCATGAGATCAGGGACGGTTGTTGTCTTTGTCACCTGGAATAGAGCGCAGCAGACACCATTTGCTGTTTGAAGAACTCATTTACAGAATCAACACTAGATTTTGAGTGCCTCTCACCCCAGTGCTGATTGATCCACTCATACCAAGAAAAGAGTTTCCTGTTGTTGGTAACATCTGCGAGTGGGATCTCTAAGAGAAGCCAGTAAGAGTTCAGAGTTTCAGTGTGTCCTGGTAAGGACAGCACGTTAGAGCAGCTAAGTTCCTGGGGACAGCAATGTGGAAGGGACACTCCTCACACCACAGCGGAGTCCTCAGAGCCGCTCACTTCTAGCAGTTAGATTCCACACACATCCCCAACCTCCTAAAGCCTCCAGTTCCCTGAAAACAGCTCAACCGTGCAGAAACAAGCTTCCAAGCCGTGAGCTGGGGGACATTTCAGATCCAGTCCCCCTGGCTCTTGCTCACTCGCTTGCTGGCTTTGTGGTGCTGCCAAGGGCATCACCCTTGTTAGGTAACTGTAGTGGTTTGACTACGTGTGGCCCCCATAGGCTACGTGTTTGAATGCTTGGCCCACAAAGAACGAGACAATTAGGAGGTGTGGCCTTGTTGGAAGTGTGTCACTGTGAAGGTGGGCTTTGAGGTTTCCTATGCTCAAGCTATGCTCAGTATGGTACACAATTCCTTTTGTTGATCACAGGACAAGATGTAGAACTCTCAGCTCCTTCTCCAGCACCATGTCTGCCTGGACGCTGCCACATTTCCCACCATCATGGCAATGGACTAAACCTCTGAAACGTTAAGCTGATTAAATGTTTTCCTTTATAAGAGTTGCTGTGGTCATGGTGTCTCTTCACAGCAATAAAATCCTGACTAAACAGTAGCAATCACTGAGCAGCATCCTCAGACCCACCCACCGCCCCCTTTTCATATTAATGGCTCTTGTGAGTCAAGATGGGAGATGGAATAAAAACCTCTTGAGACTGGAGCCTAAATGACCTAAGTAATAATGTAGAATAACTAATGTGGCACAATCAAATAATTATGTATTTCAAGGGAAAATAATTCTTCATTTACCAAGGAGAGAAAAGAAGCCACAGGAAGTAGGGGACACATTAAGTCAACCTTGGATATCTACCGCCTTGAGGAAACATAACTTAGAAATTCAAATGCTTGTCACTTCCTTTTCTTTTCTCTTTTCCAGTGCTGAGGACAGAACCCAGGGCCTACACTGAGCTAAATCCCCAACCCCCCCCCCATCACATCCTTTTTATGTATAAAACTAGCAGATAATCGTCAAGTGTGGAAGACCTTAAGAATCCAGCATCTGAGTCCTTCTGGACCAAACAAGGACAAGAAAGCAAGGAAGACAAAAAAACAAATAACTTTTAAAAATTGGTCCTAAAATGTAATCAACCAAGAGATAAATCAGAACTAAGAAAAGGGCTGGTAAATATGGATCTATTTGCACTTTTTACATGTAGACATCCCGTTAGACCAGCACCAATCATTGAAGATGCTATCTTTTTTTCCCCCCACTGTATGCATTTGGCTTCTTTGTCAAAAATCAAGTGTTCATAGGTGTGTGGGTTAATTTTTGTGTCTTCAATGCAATTCCACTGACCAGCCAGCCCATTTCCGTGGCAGTGCCATGCTGTTTTTATTACAGTTGCTCTATAGCACAGCTTGAGATCAGGGATGGAGATTCTTTTTATTGTACATGATTGTTTTAGCTTTTCTGGGCTGTTTGTTTTTCCATATGTGGTTGATAATTGATCTTTCAATGTCTGGAAAAATTGTAAAGGTATTTTTATAAGGATTGCACTGAATCTGTAGATTGCTTTGGTAAGATGGCCATTTTTACTATGTTGATCCTCCCAATCACACAAGCATGGGAGAGCTTTCCATCTTCTGGTATCTTCTTCAATTTCTTTCTTCAGAGACTTGAAGTTTCTTTCATACAAGTCTTTCACTTGCTTGGTTAGAGTTACACCAAGACACTTCATATCATTTGTGTCTGTTGTGAAGGATGTAGTTTCCCAAATTTCTTTCTCTGCCCATTTGTCATTTATATACAGGGGGGCTGATGGTTTGTTTGTTTTTATTAATCTTTTATCCGGTCACTTTGCTGAAGGTGTTTATCAGCCAAAGGAGTACTCTGGTGGAATTTTGGGGGTCATTTATGCATCTTTCATAAAACTAAAGTCCAAGTGGATTAAAGACCTCAACAGAAAACCAGACACACTAAATCTGTTAGAAGAAAAAGTAGGGAAGAGCCTTCAGCTCACTGGCACAGGAGAAAACTTCCTGAACAGAACACCAACAGCTCAGGCCCTAAGATCAACAATTAATAAATGGGACCTCATGAAACTGAAAAGCTTCTGTAAGGCAAAGGACACTGTCAACAGAACAAAGTGACAGGCCTACAGACTGGGAAAAGATCTTCATCAGCTCCACATCTGACAAAGGGTTAATATCCAAAATATATAAAGAACTCAAGAAATTAAACACCACCAAGCCAAATAATCCAATTTAAAAATGGGGTACAGAACTAAACAGAATTCTCAATAGAGGATATCGAATAGCCAAGAAACACTTAAAGAAATGTTCCATGTCCTTAGTCATCAGGGAAATGTAAATCAAAATGATTCTGAAATTCCATCTTACACTCATCAGAATGGCTAAGAGCAAAAACTCAATGACAGCACATGCTGGCAAGGATGTGGAGAAAGAGGAACACTCCTCCATTGCTGGTGAGAGTGCAAACTTGTACAACCACTGCAGAAATCAATCTGGCTCTTTCTCAGAAAACTGGCAATAGGGCTACCTCAAAACCCAGCTATTCCACCCCTGAGCATATACCTAAAAAATGCTCCACCATACAACAAGGACATTTGTTCAACTATGATCATAGCAACTTTATTCATAATAGCCAAAATCTGGAAACAAACTAAATGTCCCGCAACAGAAGAATGGATAACAAAACTGTGGTTTATTTACACAATGGAATACTAATCAGCTATTAAAAACCAGGGAATCTTGAGATTTTTAGGCAAATGGATGGAACTAGAAAAGATCATCCTGAGTGAGGTAACCTAGACCGAAAAAGACAGGCATGGTGTATATTCACCCAAGGGGGAATTGTGGCAGATGCTGCGACTCGCTGCTGGACTCTGGGTGGAGCACTGGGAGTGGTGTGGAAGAATGGGGGGACAGAAGGACCCTGAGGGTCCAGAAGCCCCACAAGGAGACCCAGGGCGGGCTGAGCAAACTGCTGCACCAACCAAGGACAATACATGCAGGTAAACTTAGAGCCCTGTTCAGATCTAGCCAATGGACAGCGCATTCTCCATGGCTGTAGGAAGAGCAGGGACTGCCTCTGACATGAACTCTGGTGCCCCAATTTGATCACTTTCCCTTTCCCAGGTGGCACACAGAGGAAGGGGAAGCAGGTTATCAGAATGAGGCCTGATAGGCTGTGGTCATGCGGTGGGGAAGGAGGTCCCCTTCTGTCAGAGGTCTACGGGAAGGTAATACGGCAGAAGAGGGAGGGTGGGTGGGAATGGGAAGATACAAGCGAGGGATAACAATTGGGATTCTGAATAAATTATAATAAGTTAAAATTTAAAACAAAAGAAAAAGGGCTGGAAAGCAGAACTGCAATGCCACATGACTGGAGTATGAGGAGAGCAAATGCCTACACTCAATAGGGGGAAGAGCTCAGAAAGGGGTGTCTACAAGACAGCCCCTCACTCTCTTCTTAGCTAAACAATAGAAAGAAAAGAAAATTATGAAAACCAGCTCCAGTACATTAAAGGATTTTCCCATATAGCTTTTTATTACTAAACGTACAAGAATTCTTTCTAAAATAACATTTCTCTTTTTTTTTAAGTTTACCCTCTTTTGCTAAACAATATTTCTTTTTGTTGAAAAACATTAATTTAAATTTAGTAATTGCTTCAATGTTATCTACTTTTTTCCCTTTAAAGTTATGTGAACTAAGAGTCTGGAGTGGTTGTTCAGCAGTAAACAGCACTGGCTGCTCTTGCAGAAGATGTAGTTTCAATTCCCAGCATACACCGGGTGGCTCACAGCCATCAATTCCAGTTCCTGAGCATCTAATGCTATCTGACCCACGTGGGCTCCAGGCATGCAAGTGGCCCATATACATACTTGTGAATAAAATACTCATATGCATAAAATAAAAGAAAAAAGTAAGTATTATGTGGAGTCAGGCTGGGAGTGCTGGCTCATGCCTTTAATCCCAGCATTTGGGAGGCAGAGGCAAGAGGATCTCTGATTTCAAGGCTCATCTGGTCTACATAGTTCCAAGATAACCAGGCCTATACAGAGAGACTTCTTCTTGAAAAAACAATTAATAATTAATGATGATGATGATAATGATGGTGGTGGTGGTGGTGGTGGTGGTGGTGGTGGTGATGGTGATAAAAAGTTATGTGACTTAAATGTTAAACTTTTTTAACTTAATGCAATCTTATTATAAAAACAGAAGAGCAGTGGACCTGGGGAAGAGGGGGGTGAGGGGGGCTGATATCAGATGTATTAGAATAATGAGAGAAGAATAAATAAAAAATTTAAAGACCTCTTGGTTTAGATCTAAAAAAGAAAGAACAGAATTACTTCTGACTACCTCCTGTATCAAAACAATAGGAAATGTTAGACGTAGCTTTCTCCATGTCCCTTCTTAAGAGAAAGCAGTGTGACAGTGTGCAGAGGCACATGCCATTAGTCACAGCACTCGTGAGTCTGAGGCCAACCTAGGCTATATTGTGAGTTCCAGGACAGCCAGGGCTATATAGAAATTCTGTCTCAAAATAAAAGGGAGAGAGAGAGAAAGCAGAGGTCTCTATAAACACCATATTCCAACAAAATGCTTTCCACACTTTAAAAAAAAAAGTAGCAAACACTCTTAATCTTGACTGACTGACTCCAGGGAATACTACAAACTCAAGCATATACTCTACTGTATGCAAGTAAAGTGAATCCATAAAGAAATAACTGGTAATTTATATGACTGGAATCATTTTATTTAGAAAAAAAATGGGAGCCCCAGCCATCCTCACACATCCCACTCAGGGTCTCCTTCTATGTGCTTTCATCATTCTAGCCCTGCCATTAATATGACATCACTCTCCCAGAAAATTCCTACCAGGAACATAAAACCTGAAAATAACTCTTCTGCTTATTTCAGGAGCCTCATGAAAGACCATCAACTCTTAAAAAGAAAAAGAAAACATAAATAAGAGTTCACGTCCCAAGGCATTTGGCGTCCCTCACCTTAAGACTACCACCACATACCTACCAATGAAGTGTTGTCTGCATTAAAGCAGCAGACCGCAGAGCACTCGTGGGCACCCTGGCTCTATGCTCTTGCACTAAACAGCTAAGACGCCGCGACCATGGGCTGTCCCAGCCATCATAAGCGTAATTCAGCTTCGTCTTAATCTCTGTTTCGGGAAAAGCTTCTGAAGGATCCAGCATCCAACAAGAGCCATTCCCAAGAAAACATCACAAGTCAAGAAAGCACAGCATGTAAATCCAGCGCCAGAGAAATGGCCGAGCAGTTGAGAACAGGTACCGCTCTTGCAGAGAACCTGGGTTCAATCCCCAGCACCCACATAGAGGCTCGAGGCCATTTGTAACTCCATTTCCAGGGGATCTGGTGCCGTCTGACCTCCACACACACACGTGGTGCACACAAGTCCATGCAGGTGAAACACTCACACATAAAACGAATTGATTTAATGTTTAATTTTTTAGGAAAAGAAAAGCCAAACACAGCTCTAGTCAGAGTCAAAGAGGATGAAGCGTACGTTGGGCAATTGTACAGGCAAATAAGACAGAAGACCAAGGCTCCCTAAAGGATTCCAAGGTAGGCCTGGAGGATGGGGTTCTGTTAGCAACTGTGCGTTCCTGAGGGCATGAAGAGGAACATCTTTGTCTTCTATATTAAGCAGTTATTTGTCAAAGTGTACAGTATGGATTGCGTACTCTAGAGGACTGTTAACTCAGAATATGGGTGCTCTGGCAAGAGGTCACATCCAAAGACCTTTTAGATCTGTGTGGTCCAGCCGCAGTAAGCTTTTCTTTACCCGACACTTGCCCTATACCAGACTGCCTATGAACTCAGATCCATTTCCCTCTGTGTCCTGGGTTAAAGGCGTGTTTGTATTCCAGTCGGATCACACAGACCTAAATATCCCCCTTCCTGTTTAAGCTAAAGATTGTACACAGTTTAAATTTTGCAATAGAGCCGGGCGTGGTGGCGCACGCCTTTAATTCCAGCACTCGAGAGGCAGAGGTGGGAGGATCACTGTGAGTTCGAGGCCAGCCTGGTCTACAAAGTGAGTCCAGGACAGCCAAGGCTACAGAGAGACCCTGTCTCGAAAAAAAAAAAAAATTTGCAATAGAAACAATTATCAATCCCACAATCTTAACAGTCTAAATGTCCTTACAAAGATCCACCTCGGCCACTGATGTGATGACCCTCCTTAAAAAGTCTTGATCGCCGGGTGTGGTGGCGCACGCCTTTAATCCCAGCACTCGGGAAGTGAAGGCAGGTGGATCTCTGTGAGTTCGAGGCCAGCCTGGTTTACAAAGCGAGTCCAGGACAGCCAAGATAACACAGAGAAACTCTGTCTGGAGAAAAAAAAAAGTCCTGATTATGTATCCTTCAGCATCACGGTTTTCCAGGCTGCCAGACTGATGAACTAACTGTCCGCCCCTCTTCAGCTGGTTTGTTACGCTGGCTCCATGCTGCAGGGCGATCTGCTTTCTACATCATCAGCATTGTTTGAATGGTAACTTTTACCTGAAAGCCTCTCTTTCTCAAGACAAGGTTTCTCTATGTAGCCTCGCCTGTTCTGGCCTTGCTTCGTCGACCAGGCTGGCCTCAAACTCACAGAGATCTGCCTGAGTGCTGGGAGTAAAGGTGTGTGCCACCACATCCAGTTTATAATCCAGTGTCTTTTAGCTAATCTTATCCCCACCTCAACAAGATACAATTAATACCTTTATGAGTCCACAGATAATTGAGCCAGGAAAATAAAAATTATTTTTAAACACACTTCAGAACTATACAAGGAGCTTCATAGACCACACCTTCCTGGCTCCATCCTTAGCCAGAGTCTCTGGGAGGAGGTCCAGAGACTGGTTTGCTCACAAGTTACCCCCTTAATAAGGTTTAGAGCAGTATTAGAGCTGCACTAAGCTCAGGCATGACCGTTGCGTTAAAGCTGCTCTGTTCACCATTTGGAGCCTTGACTAATTAAAACATCTGAGAACTAGGTGAAACGCATAGTGGTAAGTTAACTCAATAAACCAGATGGCTAAAACTCAGCCTTAATACAACTTCTCTTCTGGACTCCGGAGTATTAAACCTCGAATCCACCTGCCAGAACACATACACTGATTGGCTCAACATGGCCAGTATGAGGATTCCAGAACCACTGGGCCCTCAGTTACGACTCGTGCCTCCCAGGGTTCAGTCATGTGTCATCTTTGTAGCACAGGGAAACGTGTCTGTCTTATGCAAGCCATAGCTCCAACTCTCAGCAAAGCGGTAGGATATGGGGCCATTTGATAATGTTCGTTGGATTCATTCATGAAATAGTGAAAAGAACCAAGTGCAGTGATTTCAGTTTCAGTGGAACCAATAACGGTGTGTGTGTGTGTGTGTGTGTGTGTGTGTGTGTGTGTGTGTGTGTGTGTGTATATATATATATATATATATATATATATATATATATATATATATATATATATATATATATATATATATATATATATATATATATATATAGTCGGCATCTAGGATCAAGTCGTGGAGATAGAGCTAGAGCAATAGAAAGGATGATACCGAGATACGGCCCGGCAGATAGAGCTCTCACCGTCCCGTAGGCACAAAGCCTCAGGTTCTGTCTCCAGCACCACACCGCCCAGCAAGGCTTGGAGTTTTATAGAGATTTCAGACGTTACTGTCTTAAAAGTCTAGCAAGCCGATGTCATTATGACCATGGTCATTATTAAATTGGGCTTCAGTGTTAACTGTAGGCTGAAGGGGCGGGGGATGTGGCAAAACCTAGGCAGCGGCCTGCTTTTCTATAACCCTGGGATTAAGAATGATTTAAACACTTTTAAAGTGTTCCAAGGGACAGGAATAGAGGAAGAAGATGAGGGAGAACTGGGCCTTTGACAAAACTGTTTCCTGACCTCAGTCACAAGGACGGCTGGAGAGCTGGCTTGGAAGCTCAGAGAGGAAATGAAGGTGCGAACATAAAGGAGATTGCTTTCGATTGGCTCTCGCTCGGTAACTGGGTGCCAAGTGGCAGGAGAGCAGTTGTGAATTTCAAACATTAAATGAAGTCTGTGGTAATCAATTCAGTCTGCCTCTCCAAACTCTTCCTGACCTCTAAACAAGCCAAAGATTTCAAGTGAGTCAGGCTGTGGGGAAAAGCACCATCTTTAGTCTTCTTTCAATTCACTGTGCCCACCGACTACGGCCTCTCACAGGAGCTCTTAGGATGCCCTCTACCCGAGGCAAGCCAGGACTCTGTTATATAAAGAGAATAAAGGACTTAGCAGCTTGCTTCTAACTGACCCAGAGAGCCAGGTTTGGTGGCACATGCCTGTCAGGAGGCTGAGGCTGGAAGACCACAGCTACAAGTCCTGTGTAGACTGCAGAGTCAGCTCAGGGACAGCTCAGGCAACTGGGGTTGTAGCTCAGTGGTAGAGCACTGCCTTTCATGCAAGGAACCCTAGATTCAGTCCCCAGCACCGAGACGAAATAAGCAAACAAATAATGCTTTCCATTCCATGATTTCCAGAACTAGCTGAGAACCAAAACATTAACAAAATTTAAGCTAAGCTTTTAACTTTTGACCCTAGCACTCGCTCGGGAGGCAGAGGTAGGTAGATCTCTATGATCCAGGAAACCTGGTCTATGGAGCTTGTTCCAGGACAGCCAAGGCTACACAGAGAAACCCTGTCTTGAAAAACATCATGAAAGAGGAGGTGGAAGAGGAGGAGGAGGAGGAGGAGGAGGAGGAAGAAGAGGAGGAGTTCTACCTCTTAGTTTTTTGTTTTGTTTTGTTTTTGGAGAGAGGGTTTCTGTGTAGTGCTGGGTGCCCTGGAACTCACTCTATAGATCAAGCTGGCCTTGAACTCAGAGATCTACCTGCCTCTGCCTCCCAATTGCTGGGATTAAAGGTGTGCCCCGCCAACGCCCATACAATCTCCTTAAATTTTAATTAATTTTTTGAGACAGGTTCTCACTATGTAGCTGTGGCTGTCTTGGAACTCACTATATAGAGAAGGCTGGCTTTGGACTCAGAGATCTGGCTGCCTCTGCCTCCCAATTGCTGGGATTAAAGGTGTGCACCACCATGCCAGGCTTTAACTGAAAAATCTCATTCTATGATTATAAAAACAACTCCTTATCTTTGGTGACTATAGGGAAGAAGATACATGGGATTCTAGAAGCAACTAGAAAATGCTCACGCTTGCCTGGATGGTTAGAGTCATCATGAGCCATAACGTAAGCAAGGAACCTGCACACAAAGGCTCACATGGGGGATGGGGAGGAGGGCTGCTCAGGGTAGCACCTCAGAGAAGCAGAGCAGAAACACGGAATTTAGAGATATAAAGAATGTGTCTTTGATACCTTCAATATGCATTTGGATCCATTTGCGCACAAAGCAGATTTCAGTCTCTGAGAACAGACTATATTTGGGCCTCTTCCAAAGAGAGAGGAAAAAAATAAATGCTTTTCTGAAGTGTTACAAAATGTTCTGAAAGCCTCTGCAGCACATCTTCATGTTTATTTCACTACTTGTGTAGCGACTGTCCAAGACTTCTCCCGGCACCCTACTCCTGACCCTACTAAGCCCTATTAGCTCCTACCTCAGGGCAGAGCCTGGAGATGCTGGGTGCATAAGGTAGGCAAGAGTGCCCAAAGAACTTGTTCAGGTTCTGATATTATCTAAGAACTGAACACAGTTTTTTTTTTGTTTTTGTTTTTGTTTTTTTTTTAAGGAAGTCGTGTGTGTTAGTGCTTTACAATGTCATGCATCCTGGATCAGTCTTATGTCCTTTTTTTAAAAGGCTTTTCAAGTTCTGGCCTCTGCCTGCGATTCCTGCCTCTCTTCCTGTTAACCCTCGCATTCCCTGCTGTTTAAGGCCTCCTGGGGACCTTAACTTCCCTGGGTGATATTCTTGTTCCTGTCATCTTTATTGGAGCCCTCGAGGGAAGAGGGGAGACAGACAGAGCCATAGCCAAAGGGGAGACAGACAGAGCCATAGCCCCTCCATTTAAATAGTCTGCGTATAAACTCAGTTAAAGTTGGTACAAGTCAACTGAAGGACACTGCTTATCACATACTGGCTTGATTTCAACTATTGGTTACTAAGAGGATCTTCCATCCTAAGCTGTAAACACCTGGCCACCCCCTTCACTTCCCAGCCCAGGCCCCATCATCATCACTGCTGCACCAAGACTGCTTTGAGGACCACGCTTTAAATAAACAGTGAGCATGCCATGGCTGTATGCACCCACTGTGGAGACCAGCACCGGCAGTTCACTCAGCACAGTACTTGCTCGGGCTGGCACTTAAGGACAAAGCAGGCAGCACCCTCCCCAACATGGCAAGCTTCAGAATCCACGTCCAGCCCACATTCTTCTCACAAGAGTTACTTTGTCGGTTCCCTGTGAGTGACTCAGCACCCGTCATCCGGCAGTGATGGAGACTTCAAAGTGCTTTAAAAATTGATTCAGCTCCTTGGAAAAGCTCTAGAAAACAAATCTTCCTTCTCTATATATAACTCTTTTTTATTTTGGTTTCTAAACACTTCATATGACATTGAAATAAACCACTGAGACCAGTCTTTGAGACAACTTAAATGAATTGAAATTTATAACAATGTTTCCTTCTTTGGGCTTTAGGGAGAAGTAAGGGCATATTTTCCTCTTAGAATCTGGTTCATACTCTATTTGTAAGGAAGCGACAGGCAGTCGAATATCAAGGCTCATTACTTCAGCTTCTGTAAGAGGCAGAGCACGTTTGGAAAGATGCCTCACACAGTGAGGGAGGAGGTGGGAGGACCTGCAGATCCAGGACATGAAGTTGGAGATGAAGACCCGAATCTGGGAGACATGACATCCCTAATGGGAAAATGATTCATGCTCTCCCCGTGGTAGGACAGCGTGTATGGCAGACGCAGTCCTTACACCAACAAAAATGGTTCTAAGCCCCTGTTTTTCCCCAGTCTCATCAATGTTCTCACAGGTATCTGAAACATTATAACGTTATTCTTTTTTGGGAGCGTCAGCCATCAATTGCCCCCCAGAGTGGTCATGACGCTACTGCAGCAGTGGGCATACCTTGCCTGGCGGGTTGGTATTGTAGGAGAAGCTTAAGTTTCTTCATTTATATTAGCATTTTAATACTACATGCAGGAAAAATATGACTTTGTGTGTAGATACCATTTTTTCAAAAGAAAAGTAATTGTGGGAGGGGAAGGGGGAAGGAAACCACCTTTACCTTGTCTGCCCTAAACGGGAAAAGTCTCATTGTTATAGAACCAAGTCCCATGCATTAAGGTTTTCAAACAATGAGAAAAATCAGATTGTAAAATTTTGTTAAAGAAATAAGTGTTAAGGGCTGGAGAGGTGGCTCAGAGGGTTAAGAGCACTATCTGCTTTGCCAAAGGTCCTGAGTTCAATTCCCGGCAACCACATGTTGTATCACAGCCACCTATAATGAGATCTGGTGCCCTCTTCTGGTGGTCAGGCACACATGCAGGCAGGATGTTGCATACATAATAAATAAATTTTTTTAAAAGAAAGAAAAGAAATAAGTGTTAAAAGGTAAGTGAACCATGTAACCTCATCAGATCAGCAACATCCACTGCCTTAAATTCCTTTATCAAATACATTATATAAACACTTCTTCAAAATAAACAAGATATGAACATATAAAAATGCCACGCAAAAAAAAAAAAAAAAAGATTCAAGTGAAGATGACCAGGAGTGTGTACTAAGACATAACAGAAAGAAAGAAGAAAGCACAACAGTTTAGAGCCAGAGATTGTGTGTGACCATGTCACTTGACCTCTGCTCCTTGTACCCTGGAACATCCAGACTGGCTGGAGAGTCAGATTTACAGAGATCTCCCAGCAGAGCCCTCTCGAGAGCTCCACAGGGAGGAGGGAAACAGAGACGTTTTATTACCATTTTCAAGCAATAAGATTTAAAGTCGGCACTAGATTTTTGGCTTGCTTTTCAGCTTTACTTTTTAGTGGGTGGAAATTTTTTTCTCACCTTGGGGAGTCTGGGTTCCTTAAATGCAGAGCGATGTACTTTGTGTTCTGAGTTTTCACGTCTTGGAGGAAAACATAAGAATCTCAGCAATTCCCCTGGAATATTTATTGCTCTTGGCCCTTTGATTTGTTGTTGGTTATTTTCATTCTGTATCATGAGAGAAAAACGACTAAAGTTTATCATTCTATAAAACCAACATTAAATTAGACACAATCAGCTGCAGAACAGAAAATTAATTTTACAGAAAGAGAATTTTTAACTTTTACACTAATGTGTTAAAGGTGTGCAGACATGTGTGATAGATGCTGAGAAACTCTGAGTATTCCAAAGGAAAATAGAGAAGGCAGACTGAGCACAAGCCAGCAGGAGAATTCACCTCAGGGGCCCTCAGACTTCTATACTACCTGGTCCTCACAGTCACCACCCTGGACATCACGCTCATCACAGTCCTCCAGCACGAGACCCTGAAGCACACCCCTGCTTCCTGAATACTCAACAGGTGCTCATCTTAGCATCTGAGCACTTGTGTGACCAAATAAGGTTCCTTATCCTGCAACAGTTCTGTTTGGTCTCTCTTTATCTTTTTTCTTTGAAGAGCCCAACACTGTAGATTGCTTTTAAAACAAACAGACAAACAAACAAATAAAAGGCCAGCAAGAAAGATGGAAGAGATAGCAAGTGCACTTGCCACCAAGCTTGATGGCACGAGCCTGACTGCTAGAACTCACATAACAGGAGAAAACCCACAAAGTACATAAGAATGTGAACAGAGAGATGTGCGCACACACGATAAAAGAAGAAAGAGCAGGAGGAGGAGGAGGAGAAGAGAAAGAAAACAGCATAGTTCAGAGTAAAAATACTAAACAGAAATAAGTTTTAGAGGAGAGAAGAGCCACATGGAGGAGAGCAGAGCCACATGGAGGAGAGCAGAGCCACATGGAGGCCAGCAGAGCCACATGGAGGCCAGCAGAGCCACATGGAGGAGAGAAGAGTCACATGGAGGAGAGCAGAGCCACATGGGGGCCAGCAGAGCCACATGGAGGAGAGCAGAGCCACACGGAGGAGAGCACAGCCACATGGAGGAGAGCAGAGCCACATGAAGGTGAGCAGAGCCACATGGAGGAGAGCAGAGCCACATGGAGGCCAGCAGAGCCACATGGAGGCCAGCAGAGCAACATGGAGGGCAGCAGAGCCACATGGAGGCCAGCAGAGCCACATGGAGGCCAGCAGAGCCATATGGAGGCGAGCAGAGCCACAGGGAGGAGAGCAGAGCCACATGAAGGAGAGCAGAGCCACATGAAGGAGAGCAGAGCCACATGGAAGAGAGCAGAGCCACATGGAGGAGAGCAGAGCCACATGGAGAGCGGAGCCACATGGAGGGGAGCAGAGCCACATGGAAAAGAGCAGAGCCACATGGAGGAGAGCAGAGCAACATGGAGGAGAGCAGAGCCACATGGAGGAGAGCAGAGCCACATGGAAGAGAGCAGAGCCACATGGAGGCAAGCAGAGCCAAATGGAGAGTGGAGGCACATGGAGGAGAGCAGAGCCAAATGGAGGATAGCAGAGCCACATGGAGGAGAACAGAGCCACATGGAGGAGAACAGAGCCACATGGAGGAGAGCAGAGCCACATGGAGGTCAGCAGAGCCACATGGAGAGCGGAGCCACATGGAGGAGAGCAGAGCCACATGGAAAAGAGCAGAGCCACATGGAGGAGAGCCGAGCCACATGGAGGCCAGCAGAGCCACATGGAGGCCAGCAGAGCCACATGGAGGCGAGCAGAGCCCCATTAAGGAGAGCAGAGCCACATGGAAGAGAGCAGAGCCACATGGAGGCCAGCAGAGCCCCATGGAGGCGAGCAGAGCCCCATTAAGGAGAGCAGAGCCACATGGAAGAGAGCAGAGCCACATGGAGGCGAGCAGAGCCACATGGAGAGCGGAGCCACATGGAGGAGAGCAGAGCCACATGGAGGAGAGCAGAGCCACATGGAGGTGAGCAGAGCCACATGGAGGAGAGCACAGCCACATGGAGGCCAGCAGAGCCCCATGGAGGCGAGCAGAGCCCCATTAAGGAGAGCAGAGCCACATGGAAGAGAGCAGAGCCACATGGAGGCGAGCAGAGCCACATGGAGAGCGGAGCCACATGGAGGAGAGCAGAGCCACATGGAGGAGAGCAGAGCCACATGGAGGTGAGCAGAGCCACATGGAGGAGAGCAGAGCCACATGGAGGCCAGCAGAGCCACATGGAGGCCAGCAGAGCCACATGGAGGAGAGCAGAGCCACATGGAGGCCGGCAGAGCCACATGGAGGCCAGCAGAGCCACAGGGAGGAGAGCAGAGCCACATGGAAGAGAGCAGAGCCACATGGAGGCGAGCAGAGCCACATGGAGGCGAGCAGAGCCACATGGAGGAGAGCAGAGCCACATGAAGGAGAGCAGAGCCACATGGAGAAGAGCAGAACCACATGAAGGAGAGCAGAGCCACATGGAAGAGAGCAGAGCCACATGGAGGAGAGCAGAGCCACATGGAGTGCGGAGCCACATGGAAGAGAGCAGAGCCACATGGAAGAGAGCAGAGCCACATGGAGGAGAGCAGAGCAACATGGAGGAGAGCAGAGCCACATGGAGGAGAGCAGAGCCACATGGAAGAGAGCAGAGCCACATGGAGGCGAGCAGAGCCACATGGAGAGTGGAGCCACATGGAGGAGAGGAGAGCCAAATGGAGGATAGCAGAGGCACATGGAGGAGAACAGAGCCACATGGAGGTCAGCAGAGCCACATGGAGCCCAGCAGAGCCACATGGAGGTCAGCACAGCCACATGGAGGCCAGCAGAGCCACATGGAGGCCAGCAGAGCCACATGGAGGCCAGCAGAGCCACATGGAGGAGAGCAGAGCCACATGGAAGAGAGCACAGCCACATGGAGGCCAGCAGAGCCACATGGAGGCGAGCAGAGCCACATGGAGGAGAGCAGAGCCACATGGAAGAGAGCAGAGACACATGGAGGCGAGCAGAGCCACATGGAGGCGAGCAGAGCCACATGGAAGAGAGCAGAGCCACATGAAGGAGAGCAGAGCCACATGGAGGAGAGCAGAGCCACATGGAGGAGAGCAGAGCCACATGGAGGAGAGCAGAGCCACATGGAAGAGAGCAGAGCCACATGGAGGCGAGCACAGCCACATGGAGAGTGGAGCCACATCGAGGAGAGCAGAGCCACATGGAGGTCAGCAGAGCCACATGGAGAGCGGAGCCACATGGAGGAGAGCAGAGCCACATGGAAAAGATCAGAGCCACATGGAGGTCAGCAGAGCCACATGGAAGAGAGCAGAGACACATGGAGGAGAGCAGAGCCACATGGAGGCCAGCAGAGCCACATGGAGAGCGGAGCCACATGGAGGAGAGCAGAGCCACATGGAGGAGAGCAGAGCCACATGGAGGAGAGCAAACCCACATGGAGGAGAGCAGAGCCACATGGAGGCGAGCAGAGCCACAGGGAGGAGAGCAGAGCCACATGGAGGCGAGCAGAGCCACAGGGAGGAGAGCAGAGCCACATGGAGGAGAGCAGAGCCACATGGAAGAGAGCAGAGCCACATGGAGGAGAGCAGAGCCACATGGAGGAGAGCAGAGACACATGGAGAGCGGAGACACATGGAGGCCAGCAGAGACACATGGAGCGCGGAGCCACATGGAGGAGAGCAGACCCACATGGAGGAGAGCAGAGCCACATGGAGGAGAGCAGAGCCACATGAAGGAGAGCAGAGCCACATGGAGGCGAGCAGAGCCACAGGGAGGAGAGCAGAGCCACATGGAGGTCAGCAGAGCCACATGGAGGTCAGCAGAGCCACATGGAGAGCGGAGCCACATGGAGGAGAGCAGAGCCACATGGAGGAGAGCAGAGCCACATAGAGGAGAGCAGAGCCACATGGAGGCCAGCAAGGCACATGTAGGCCAGCAGAGCCACATGGAGGCCAGCAGTGCCACATTAAGGAGAGCAGAGCCACATGGAGGAGAGCAGAGCCACATGGAGGAGAGCAGAGCCACATGGAAGAGAGCAGAGCCACATGGAGGCCAGCAGAGCCACATGGAGGACAGCAGAACCACATCGAGGACAGCAGAGACACATGGAGGCCAGCAGTGCCACATGGAAGAGAGCAGACCCACATGGAAGAGAGCAGATCCACATGGAGGCCAGCAGAGCCATATGGAGGAGAGCAGAGCCACATGAAGAAGAGCAGAGCCACATGCAGGAGAGCAGAGCCACATGAAGGAGAGTAGAGCCACACGGAGGAGAGCAGAGCCACACGAAGGAGAGCAGAGCCACATGGAAGAGAGCAGAGCCACATGGAGGAGAGGCGAGCCACATGGAAGAGAGCAGAGCCACATGGAGGAGAGCAGAGCCACATGGAGGAGAGCAGAGCCACATGGAGGTGAGCAGAGCCACATGGAGGAGAGCAGAGCCACATGGAAGCCAGCAGAGCCACATGGAGGCCAGCAGAGCCAATGGAGGCAAGCAGAGCCACATGGAGGAGAGCAGAGCCACATGGAGGAGAGCAGAGCCACATGGAGGCCAGCAGAACCACATGGAGGCGAGCAGAGCCACATGAAGGAGAGCAGAGCCACATGGAGGAGAGCAGAGCCACATGGAGGCCAGCAGAGCCACATGGAGACCTGCACAGCCACATGGAGGCCAGCACAGCCACATGGAGGCGAGCACAGCCACATGAAGGAGAACAGAGCCACATGGAGGAGAGCAGAGCCACATGGAAGAGAGCAGAGCCACATGGAGGAGAGCAGAGCCACATGGAGGTGAGCAGAGCCACTTGGAGGAGAGCAGAGCCACATGGAGGCCAGCAGAGCCACATGGAGGCCAGCAGAGCCACATGGAGGCCAGCAGAGCCACATGGAGGCCAGCAGAGCCACAGGGAGGAGAGCAGAGCCACATGGAAGAGAGCAGAGCCACATGGAGGCGAGCAGAGACACATGGAGGCGAGCAGAGCCACATGGAGGAGAGCAGAGCCACATGAAGGAGAGCAGAGCCACATGAAGAAGAGCAGAACCACATGAATGAGAGCAGAGCCACATGGAAAAGAGCAGAGCCACATGGAGGAGAGCAGAGCCACATGGAGGAGACCAGAGCCACATGGAATAGAGCAGAGCCACATGGAGGAGAGCAGAGCAACATAGAGGAGAGCAGAGCCACATGGAGGAGAGCAGAGCCACATGGAAGAGAGCAGAGCCACATGGAGGCGAGCAGAGCCACATGGAGAGTGGAGCCACATGGAGGAGAGCAGAGCCAAATGGAGGATAGCAGAGCCACATGGATGAGAACACAGCCACATGGAGGAGAGCATAGCCACATGGAAAAGAGCAGAGCCACATGGAGGAGAGCAGAGCCACATGGAGGAGAGCAGAGCCACATGGAGGAGAGCAGAGCCACATGGAGGAGAGCAGAGCCACATGGAAGAGAGCAGAGCCACATGGAGGCGAGCACAGCCACATGGAGAGTGGAGCCACATCGAGGAGAGCAGAGCCACATGGAGGTCAGCAGAGCCACATGGAAGAGAGCAGAGACACATGGAGGAGAGCAGAGCCACATGGAGAAGATCAGAGCCACATGGAGGTCAGCAGAGCCACATGGAAGAGAGCAGAGACACATGGAGGAGAGCAGAGCCACATGGAGGCCAGCAGAGCCACATGGAGAGCGGAGCCACATGGAGGAGAGCAGAGCCACATGGAGGAGAGCAGAGCCACATGGAAGAGAGCAGAGCCACATGGAGGAGAGCAGAGCCACATGGAGGAGAGCAGAGCCACATGGAGAGCGGAGACACATGGAGGCCAGCAGAGACACATGGAGAGCGGAGCCACATGGAGGAGAGCAGAGCCACATGGAGGTCAGCAGAGCCACATGGAGAGCGGAGCCACATGGAGGAGAGCAGAGCCACATGGAGGATAGCAGAGCCACATAGAGGAGAGCAGAGCCACATGGAGGCCAGCAAGGCACATGTAGGCCAACAGAGCCACATGGAGGCCAGCAGTGCCACATTAAGGAGAGCAGAGCCACATGGAAGAGAGCAGAGCCACATGGAGGCCAGCAGAGCCACATGGAGGACAGCAGAGCCACATCGAGGACAGCAGAGACACATGGAGGCCAGCAGTGCCACATGGAAGAGAGCAGAGCCACATGGAAGAGAGCAGATCCACATGGAGGCCAGCAGAGCCACATGGAGGAGAGCAGAGCCACATGAAGAAGAGCAGAGCCACATGCAGGAGAGCAGAGCCACATGAAGGAGAGCAGAGCCACACGGAGGAGAGCAGAGCCACATGAAGGAGAGCAGAGCCACATGGAAGAGAGCAGAGCCACATGGAGGAGAGCAGAGCCACATGGAGAGCGCAGCCACATGGAGGAGAGCAGAGCCACATGAAGGAGAGCAGAGCCACATGGAGGAGAGCAGAGCCACATGGAGAGCGGAGCCACATGGAGGAGAGGCGAGCCACATGGAAGAGAGCAGAGCCACATGGAGGAGAGCCGAGCCACATGGAGGAGAGCCGAGCCACATGGAGGTGAGCAGAGCCACATGGAGGAGAGCAGAGCCACATGGAAGCCAGCAGAGCTACATGGAGGCCAGCAGAGCCACATGGAGGCAAGCAGAGCCACATGGAGGAGAGCAGAGCCACATGGAGGAGAGCAGAGCCACATGGAGGCCAGCAGAGCCACATGGAGGCGAGCAGAGCCACATGAAAGAGAGCGCAGCCACATGGAGGAGAGCAGAGCCACATGGAGGCCAGCAGAGCCACATGGAGGCCTGCACAGCCACATGGAGGCCAGCACAGCCACATGGAGGCGAGCAGAGCCACATGAAGGAGAACAGAGCCACATGGAGGAGAGCAGAGCCACATGGAAGAGAGCAGAGCCACATGGAGGAGAGCAGAGCCACATGGAGAGCGGAGCCACATGGAGGAGAGCAGAGCCACATGGAGGAGAGCAGAGCCACATGGAGGAGAGCAGAGCCACATGGAGGTGAGCAGAGCCACATGGAGGAGAGCAGAGCCACATGGAGGCCAGCAGAGCCACATGGAGGTGAGCAGAGCCACAGACAAATCCTCTCATCAAAAAGCCTCACTGTACTGGTCCTTTACTTATTCACTGCAAAGGATCCTGACTGTCCCATAAAGAAGATTTTTGTTGATCAAAGAGACAAACAAAATAACCCACAATTTATAATGTGAGAATAATAATTATAAATTAAAATTCCACCGTGTCTATTCCCTGAGGCATATTTTTTTCCTAACAGTTGGCTGCTGTGTTTCTGTTAAATCTCAGGGCAAAACTAGGTCTAGATAACTGTCTTGTAACTTTCAGGGCAGAGGAAACACTTCACTGTGAAAACATTGGTGCACAGTGAGAAAAGTATTGCAGTTTTATGAACTTTACTATACAACCTTGGAATTAAGTCATACTCATTTGAAAACCATCCAAAAAAGGTTAATTATAAAATTGCTAATTAGATGGGCTGTAATGGTGCACAGGTTTAAACACAGTGGTTAAGAGGGCAGGGGCAGGTGGATCTCTAAGTTCTAGGCCAGCTGTTCCACAGAGAGTGTTTCAAGACTGTCAGGATTACACGGAGAAATTGTGTCTCAAAACCCCAAAATAACAACAACAATAATAATATAAAACTGCTGGTTGAGTAGCTCATTATTGAATATCTAAATGAATTCTAATTTCCTCTTTATTTTCTTAATTTAAAAAGTAGAAAAACCTGTGTTGCTGTCAGTAAAGATGCTTTAAAGTAGTTAGGAAAGTCCCTGGTAGACAGAAAACAGTCAACAAAAAGGAGAAGGATAGAAATGATGTACCTGAGTTTTCTTATCAGCTGTCAAAATCAGTTTATCATTACTACACTGTAACTGGGATTTTTAAATAATCCAACCGACTTGGGCCATTGTTTCTGCCTTAAAATGGTCTGTTGTTTACTTCAAGCCAATGTAATTTAATATATACATTAAATATATATTTATATATAATATATATTAGATATATATACACACATATATTTAAATAATATCGACACTAACCATGCAACCAATTCAACTCTTTCCACAAAGACTATACAAAGTTGAAGGTGAAAAAAACACACGGATAGATACAAGGCCAGGGAAAGCACAAGCTTCAGAACATTCAAGAATAAATGATTGCTAACAGAAGGATGCATCTTAAATTCTGATCCCAACAGTGTCGTGAAGACATGGAGTCTGAAATCAAGGGTCTCTCACACACACGTAGACACACACACTCCCTCTCTCCCTCTCTCCCTCTCTCCCTCTCTCCCTCTCTCCCTCTCTCCCTCTCTTCCTCTCTCTCTCTCTCTCTCTCTCTCTCTCTCTCTCTCTCTCTCCCTCTCTCCCTCTCTCTCTCTCTCCCTCTCTCCCTCTCTCCCTCTCTCCCTCTCTCCCTTTCTCCCTCTCCCTCTTCCCTTTCCCCCTCCCCTTCTCTCTGGCAAGATTTTGACAGGTGCCGTTAGAGAAATAGCATACCATGAACCAAAAGCCAGCAGGGATACCCAGCTTCCCTGGAGCACAGGGGCAGTGTAAAGCTGTAGAAGCACAGCTGAAGAGGAGTGTGACGTGTGATGCCCGCCTTACGCCTGAAGATCCACACTTTTCAGTAGGTAGTAGAAAGGCATTTAGGGTTTGTAGGAGTCAGGGTCGGAGACAAATAGCACAGTCAATCAGAATCTATAGTTGAGTTGGCGGGGACACTGCCTCCGAGGGTGTGGGCATTCGAGCTAGAGCGTGATGCTAGAGCACTGACCTAATATGCACGAGGCCCTGGGTTCCATCTCCGGGAAGCTCATGGTTATGGACACATAACTAAGGCCTTCTGAGGAGGAGCACAGTCAAGCTGCACTTAAGTGAGAGCCACGGGAATAAGTAGCCTCGCACCCTTGCCTGCTCCCCCTGAGGTCCTGCAGAAGCCTCTGCACGAGTGGGACCTGCAGCTGGACGCCAAGAGGTGAGAAGACACGGAAGCAGGAAGGGACAGAGCTCCAGACACCTTGCTCCTAGCTGCCGCATAGTAAGACACAGTGGCAAGAAAAACAGAAATGCCCAGCACAAACCTTGTGGGCAAAAGGAGACAGGCCTCTCTGCCAGGCAGGATGGGATCAGGAGAGAGGCACTAGAGACAGGGCATCTGACAACACGGGCCGTTATCTGAAGGGATATGGCTCGACGCTGCAGGAAAGACACAGTGAGCCGCATGGCAGCAGGAATCTGTGCCTGCTGAATTGCTCACATTTTACCCAAGCAGAAAGCAAGGCCAGCCTCTAATACCCGAGGCCCTCCTGAGGGACCCGCCTCCTTCAGACTCCACCTCCTGAAGGGCTCACAGCCTTCCAACAGCACCAGCAGACGGCGACCAAGAGTTAAGACATCTGGGAGAGACAACTTCACATCTAAAACGCAGCAGCAGCAGCAGCAGCAGCAGCAGCATAAACTAGGAAGCAGAGAGAGTAATAGAAATGATGAGTAAAAAAAAAAAAACAGAGACTAGATCATCTGTGGGAAACGTCATAAATAGATAAACCTGAGGGGTCCTAAAGGATTAGACGTAGGGCGGGAAGACAAGTTCCGCATCCAGAACTTTGAATCTTGAGTTCTCAGAGCTTAAGGTCATCATTAGCAACGCAGCACAAGTGCTGTATTTCAAAGAGCTTGGCCCCTTCAAGCCCTGCACGTAAGCAAGTGACACTCTTGGAGGATGTGCGTGTACACGAGAACCAAATACATGCCAGGACAGAACTCTATGAAAACGCACAGCGATAAACACGGGAAGAGAAGGAACTCAAATCAATTTCAGGCAAACTTTCATCTACAAAAATCTCCCTGGAAATCCTACTTTTAAAAAGCCAGCAGTGTTGCTGGATACGTAGCTCAGTTGGTGGAGTGCTTGCCTAGGGTGCGCAGAGCCTTGGTCTCCATCCCCAGCGCCATATAACCTGGGAGGAGTGGGGCGCATCTGCGATCTCAGCGTTCAGAAAGTAGAAGCAAACGGATCAGGAGTTCCAGGTTATTCTTAGCCATGTGTCCCTTCTGCCAGAGGTAAGGGACTCGTCTCCTTTTGGCAAGGGGATAACCACCGGGATGTAATGTGTGACTACATTATGATAAATGTAAATAAATAAATAACTATATATAATGAAGTAAGGAGAGACAGTGGAAGTATCAATGTTAACTAATAGAGCAACAGAGTCACAGAAGTGAGCGATAAAAAGAATGCATGCAGAACAGCAGGTGCCTGGATGTACAGGGACACCGTGCCTATACACTCTCCCTAATGCTGACGGAGAAAATGGGTCACTCAATCACCTGGAAACAAGCAGCCCTTTTAAAAAACATCGACAAGAGATGATCATCAACATCAACTGATGTGGATTGAGTGTTTGTATCCTCCAAAGTCCACCTGTTAGAACCCTGGGGGTCGTGGTATTGAAGATGATAGCCTTTAAGAGGTAGCTTGGCCCTGAATGCAGAGCCCAGCAATGAAATCCATGCACTTATGAGAAGAATCAGCAGAGCACCTGCCTCCCCTCTCCTCCCTCTGCAGGTAGGACTATCCCCAGAAGGCAGCTACCGACACCTTGTCTCCCGCCCACTGTACTTTCCCAGCACGCCTGTGGTCGTTTGCCAATGGCGGAACTAGGAACTAAGTGTGCTCCCGTCTGCAGAAGCCCAGCTGAGAGCTGTTTGCATAGGCGAGGTTCACAGGACACATCCGCCCCTGCTTCCTGTGTGGTTCCAGTGCGGCCAGCAAGCTTCCTGCTCCCGCAGCCATGTCTTCCTGTTCTCCCATGACGGACGCTCTAGGAATGTAAACCAAAGCGAAACCTTTCTCTCTCAGTTATATTTGGTCAGGGTGTTTTGTCACAGCAACAGAAAGGGCACTCAGCACTCAGTTTTCTCCTGCTAATGCAGATTTTAAATGTGTTGTAAATGTCCACCTGTACAACAATAATTCTGCATATTCAACAGTAATAATGCACAAATCCTATTCATTTCCTAAGATTCCCACAGTGTTACCCAGCCTATCGATAAAGACATCACTGCTGTAAGGTATTCTTGGCAACCCACATCCGCTGATTAGTGCTCCAATACTGAAATATTGTCTGTATTACGGGGAAGTTTAACTACAGCCCGGCTCATAAATTGCATCCCAGCTTGTTGTTTTTCAGTCTTCTATCCTGCTCTAAGCTTGGCCAGGGCAGGAGAGATCTATGCAGGCACTCAACAGTTTATACTTCACCACAGTGAAAGCCCTTGTGGGTTACAGGCAAGGAAGTGACAGTGAGATTTGCCTCTTACAGACTGCCTGAGTCTAGAGGGAAGACATCTGGAAAGTGTCTTTTTATTATAAACATCAAACCAGCTACGAGAGGAAGGAAGAACCTCGGGGAAGGAAGGCCTAAAAAAGGCTAAGAGCAAAAGGTCTGATTTAGGGAAGTGATTGTGTGGAGGGAGAGAAGAGAGAGGAAATCGTACAGAGGAAGAATCAACAGAACGCGATGGCTGCTTGAACGCATGCCAGGGGAAAGGAGCTGAAGAACGCTTAATTAAGTTCTTCGATGCCTCACCTCACACAGGTGTTTCTGATCTTGTTGGCCTGCTTCTCTGCTTCCTGATGGCTGAAGATGTGGTCTTAACCATCTTGGCACCCACAGATAAATATTTAAAGCCAACAGTGACCGAATCAGGCTGCCACACCGCCTTAATGAATGCCTAACCTAAGCTGTCCTCAGTTTTTGCCATTTAAGAGGAACCTAGTTCAATCTTCTGAGATCCATGTGGAGAAGAAAGAGTCAGGCTTGGAGGTGCGCAGTTGTAATTCCAGCCCTGAGGAGGCAGAGCTCGGTAAGCCCCAGGCCCAGGTGTCTCAATAACCAAGATGGAGGCTGGAGACTCAGCTCACTGCTTAGACACACGTGTTGCTCTTGCTAAGGACCTGTGTTCAGTTCCCAGCGCCCAAGTGGTGGCTCACATCTCTCAGTAACTCCAGTGTTGGGGGATACAGAGCTCTCTCTTCCGGCCTCAGAGCGCATCAGGCACGCATGTGGTATACACATGTACAGGCAAGCAAAACAATAATACTTATAAAATAAAATTTTAAATCTGAAAAGAAACCCACAGGTTGAGGAATGACACCTGAGGCTGACCTCTGGCCTCTGCGTATAAGCTCACAGACACAGGCACCTGTACACATGTGCATCTGCAAACACATGAACACACACAATTTTTTAAAATAAATACCTGTAAAGTAAATACCTAGTTCATTTGCCATTTCAGAAGATGACAAACTGATCAAATCTTTTCTGTCATTAGTAATCATTAGCGTTGTTTTACATGGGTATTAACTAGTCATATCTAACTGATACTTTTAAAGATTGTTTTCTTATGTGTGTGGTTTCTCTTCCTGTGTGCAGTGCTGGAGGAGGCCAGAATAGGATGTCAGATCTCCTGGACTAGAATTATAAGCAGTTGTGAACCACGGGCCTCTGAGAGAGCAGGCAGTGCTCTTAACCACTGAGCTCTCTCTCCACCTGTTTCATTGTTATTACTGTTGTTATTTACAGTGTGTGAGTGGAGATGCATGCTTGTTACAGTGCATGTGTGGAGGTGTCAGTGCTCTTTCCACCATGGAACCCAAGAATGGAACTCAGGTTGTCCGGCTTGTGTGGCACGTGCCTCTACCCACTGAGCCATCTCACCAGCCCAACACACCTATTTTAAGCTGAACAGGTTACCTAACTTAAGACCTCTATCAATGCCTCTTCTGGTGGTGTGGAGAGAGATGGGGTCTCCTGGAGCACAGGCTCTTACCTTGTAGTTAAAAATGACCTCAAAGCTCCTGATTCCTCTGCTCCAACCTGCCTCGTGCTGGGATTGTAAACATGCAGACCCACTGCGGGCGTCTAGCAATGTGTCCTGCACAGCAGTGCGCTCAAAAGCACCTACGGTGCTGTTAAAATTATAGACAGCAGAGGTTTTGACTCAGTTGTCAGCTTTTGAAACTGTTGTCTTTGAACGTTGATCATATAAGTCCTCAGGAGCGCTCTTTGAAAATGTGGAGCCCCTGGCCCCGCCCTGATCTCCTGACTAGGATCTGGCCTCATCTTCAGGGGTGGTATGGAGGCATCTGAATATTTTCACATGTTTCACATGGTGTATAGTCAGCCAAGACTTATAAGCATTGCCTCACAGCAATCCTAGGATATGGGTGCCTCGGTTTTTCTGTTTTACAAAGAGATGGAGGCTTAGTCAACCTTAGTTCTGGTAAATGTACTTAGCCTTTCCCCTGGAGAGTTCGCACCACACTCCATACTAAATGTGAAACACACTTGGTATTTGTGCTAAGCATCTGGACAGCAAAGACATTAGAGGCACAGCCTTAGCATCTGCAGGTACAGGCACTGTCTTGGGATCCGCAGGTACAGGCGCTGGCTTGGGGTCCGCAGGTACAGGCACTGCCTTGGGATCCGCAGGTACAGGCGCTGGCTTGGGATCCGCAGGTACAGGCGCTGGCTTGGGGTCCACAGGTACAGGCACTGCCTTTGGATCCGCAGGTACAGGCGCTGGCTTGGGGTCCGCAGGTACAGGCGCTGGCTTGGAGTCCACAGGTACAGGCGCTGCCTTGGGGTCCGCAGGTACAGGCGCTGCCTTGGGGTCCGCAGGTACAGGCGCTGCCTTGGGGTCCACAGGTACAGGCGCTGCCTTGGGATCCGCAGGTACAGGCGCTGCCTTGGGGTCCACAGGTACAGGCGCTGCCTTGGGGTCCACAGGTACAGGCGCTGCCTTAGGGTACGCAGGTACAGGCACTGCTTTGGGGTCCACAGGTACAGGCGCTGCCTTGGGGTCCACAGGTACAGGCGCTGCCTTGGGATCCGCAGGTACAGGCGCTGGCTTGGGGTCCACAGGTACAGGCGCTGCCTTGGGATCCGCAGGTACAGGCGCTGGCTTGGGGTCCACAGGTACAGGCGCTGCCTTGGGATCCGCAGGTACAGGCGCTGGCTTGGGGTTCGCAGGTACAGGCGCTGCCTTGGGGTCCGCAGGTACAGGCGCTGCCTTGGGGTCCGCAGGTACAGGCGCTGCCTTGGGGTCCGCAGGTACAGGCGCTGCCTTGGGGTCCGCAGGTACAGGCGCTGCCTTGGGATCCGCAGGTACAGGCGCTGCCTTGGGGTCCGCAGGTACAGGCGCTGCCTTGGGATCCACAGGTACAGGCGCTGTCTTGGGATCCGCAGGTACAGGCACTGCCTTGGGATCTGCAGAAATGTAGTTTAACTGAGTGCACAGCACTTAGCTGAAAGCTATTTTCTCTCAAACATCTCATGATGGCAATATATGCAGTTCCTCCTAAAACAATTTCTGGCACATATTTTGCACGTGTTTCTTAAAGCATGAATGCCTGGGTGGATAGATGGTTGGATGGATGGATGGAGGGATGGGTGGATGGACGGACGGACCGGTAAGATGTATTATTTCCGTTTTGTCCGTGCTTAGCCCTGTCTTCACCTTCACGTTCCTCTCTCTCCTTTCATGCAGAACCTCCCTGACTCTCCAATATACAGCCTGTGCTTGATCCTGTTCCAGAAGTGAGATCTGAGAAGTCACTGAGGTTCACAAAACACAATTTCCTCAACTACAGCCTCAGCTCCACCTGGGAACTTGGCCCACGTGCAAAGATTTTCCTTCCAGTCTGCTAACGGCACACTGATTAGTCTTCCTTCCGGCGCTGCTAACAGACACGGGCTGTGAGGACCACAGTGGTAGGGCTGCCCTTGGAAGGCTTCTCTTGGGGCAGATCTGGGTCCGGTGCCCAGACAGTAGATCCACAGCTGCTGGTGTGCAGACTCTGTCCTCGGCTATGAGCGGGCAGAGCCGCTCTTTGACCACTACTGTGGGTTGATTTTCCTCCCATCCCATAAACTCCCATCACCTGGAGCCACCTGAGGGCATCTAAAATAGTGCTTCCTGGAAGAACCTGACAGCACAGAATGAAATTACAAACACTTTACCACGGTTCTGTCATTTGAGTAAACCCTAAACAAGCTTGGCGTGGTGCTTAGAAACCAGCCCAGCATGCCTAGCTGTTGACTCTTCTCTCAATAGCCACTAGGTGTCGCCCTCTGCTGCTTATGTGGCTTTCCTTTGGGTCTAAGGCTGGAGTTCGGCTTCCTGTCATGTTCCTGTGTTTTGAGAACTAGCTCAACTTGTTTTCCTTTTTCTTGGCGACTCTGTCAGAAGTTGCGTCCATTTTTACTTTGTCCTGGGGGGAAGTCTGACAACTCCTGGATGCGGCACAGTCGTCTGTGTTTAGGGCTCCACTGGCTAGTTCTACTGTTCAGAGGGCATTTGACTCTTCGCAAAACAGCTCCATAGAATGTGGTTAAACTTAGCCAAGGTTTCTGAAAACGAATACCTCAAGATCTTCACAGAGACACAACAATCATTAAAAATTTTGGAGAAAGGCTGGTCTCACTGACTATCCAAATCAACGTGTCTTTGATCTTCAGATAACTTTTTCTTACTGGGAAAGATTTTTCTATGGATTTATCTTCAAAATGTCTGTGTGTCCAATTTTTCCTCACCCTTTGAGAGCCAGGTCCTGTCATGCTACTCTGTCAAAACCTCAGCAAACCACACTCTACCCTTAACTCCTCCGTGCTCTGTCCTCGCTCTCACCACTGACCTTCCTGTAAGTTAGAAGAGGGACTGTGTCGGTTATTTTTGTATGAGAGGCTTTAGGCATCAGATGTATATGAGAGGGCACAGCAAAGAAACTGCTGGCGCAACCACTCCATTATTCGGGAATTTTATTATTGTTGTTGTTGTTATTTATTTTTATTATTATTTTATTATTATAGCTATGAGAGAGAGAGCAAACAACCAGAAGCATCTAGAAGCGTCAGGAGCAGAGAGAAAAAGCAGGCAGGACACAGCCAGGCCTAGGGGAACAGGGCAGTGGAGAGAACCGTGGAGAAGTCAGGGGAGTAAAAGACAGAGAATAAAGCAGAAATGGGGGCTGCCAGAGTAAGAGATGCACTCTGAGAGCAACCAAGACTAGCGGGTTTAAGGAGGATGAGCAGCTAGGGCCAGGAGACCGGCATGGGGGCTTTGAACCTACGGAAGCCTGGAAGCAAGCATATAGCCACCGGTACATGTCAGTGAAGCCATGCACCCCCTCTGCCAGAGGTACGGGCCGTGTCTCCTTTTGGCACGTGGGATGGTTTCACAAGTTCCCGACTGAAGCTGGCCTTGATCTAAGCAGCAGATGTCCTCCTAGAGTCCAGGTAGAGCTCATTTCTGGATAAGCCGGCAGCCTGAGAGAGACCTAACAACGCCCGTGTTGAGTTTCTACAGTAAACGCTTCGATAGCAGCCCCAGTCTGAGATACTGAGTTATAGGAATGGGAAACAGACTAAGGCAGAAGCCAAACCTATTTGGCTGGCTTAATGGGTTACAGCTACCAGCAATCATGTGACAACCATTTTTGTATGTTCCACCCAGCCTAAATGTTCATCCGCCTGTGGACAAGGATATGCACTTGATCCCTGTGGTCTGGTAAGGATGCCGGGGTGGTCAGGCCTGTTGTGAGAATTCCTCAAACCCAGTCCATCAAGAGAATTGGTCCCCCGCGTATAGCAACAAGCATTGGGATAAGTATGGAGCAGGTGTGAGGTGAATGAATCATCTCCATTTAAAAACTCAGGAGTAGAATTTCTAACTTCACAGACACAAACGCTTTTCCATAAGGTGGAGAAGGTTTTCCCTGGAGTTGATTTGCACAAGTTTGACCATAGCCTGGAAGTTTCTTTTGGACTGTGATGCTCTAGAGATTTAATTGGGTGCAAACTTGAGTAGTTTTCTTCTGTAAAATTGGGTGATTTTTTTTTTTTTTTTGCCTCTGTAGAGCTGGTGTGGGATCCCCTGAGTCAGGGGACACACCTTTACAGTAGAGAAGCACTGGCAGCTAGTGTCGTCCGGAAGTCAGACCCTGTGGTGGGTGAGTCAGGAGAGCAGCTGGGTTTTATCTCCCATGTTGCCTGAGAGGGTGAACAAAGAGAAGAATCATGGGGTGCGCGGGTTGGTACACATGAGCAGAAAAGTTAGTTCCCAGAAGCCTTTGATTTGCTAAGCTCCAAAACTGTCTGTTCCCAAAGTGCGGCTTCTTAACTATCAGGAGAAGAAAAAAGTGAACTTTCTCTGCTCAGCTGAGGCAATCAACAGAGAAGATACGATCTTTTGGAATGCTGGAATGCCTAGGTCCAAATGCCAGAAAGGGCCTGACATGGGAAAGCTTACCAGAGGGGTCCTGGGAAAGCAAGGCAAAGAGGCTCCTCAAGGCAGGAATAAGTTTGGCTTGAGTAGTGAATTAAATACATTCCTTCTCGGCCAGTAAGCAGCCAGACAAGTAGAGCTTGATGAAGAAGCCGGTAGCGCAGTGGCTAGGCCCACGTGAGCCAAACTGAGCTTTTCCACTGCATCCCTAAGTGCTAGGAGAAACAGGAGGACTGTGTCTGTCTGTTTGTTCGTTGTGTTGAGACAGGGACTCACTGTGTAACTATGGCTGTCCTGGAACTCACTCTGTAGACTAGGCTGGCCTTTAGCTCACGGAGATCCACCTCTCTGCCTCCCGAGTGCTGGGATTAAAGGCGTGCGCCACCACTGCCTAGCCTACAGAAGATTTGATAACAGATCAGTACATCATCGATTCCTAAATCCCTGACTGGCATGGTAGTCATAGCGAAAAAGAGATGAAAAGGGACTGAGGAGAGATTTTGAAGTTTTTCTGGTGAGTTGAAGTGAAGGGTGAAGTTACACAGTGCTGGTTGATGTCCCCCCCCCTCCTGTCACCCCCCCTGCCCCTCCCCCCCCACCCCCCCACCCCCCGGCATATGTCATGACCTGGCTACACCGTGGTGGTTGGCGCACACCTCTGCCCTTTCTCATGTTTTGCAACTGGGTTCCATGTTTGCTGCACTGCCCCCACAGACATCCCTCTTTATCTGCAGTGAGTTCATAAACTCCACAGTTCTGAAAGGTCAGGGACACAGCGGTCACTCACTGGGAGCCTTGTGTGGTGAAACGGAAATGCGTTTGCTTTGGACTTGAGCAAGTTACACCTTACTGGGGGTGGGCGCTCCAGTGGTTTTTACTTTTTTAGGGAAATACAGAAAGAAATGGAAATTTTTCTCCAACAAATAACTTTTAGTATGCTAAAGAATGAGCTATAATAAAAGCTGACCAGATGTCTAAGTATAAAGAGATATTAATGACTCCGTGCAGTTGTGTTGGATGAAAAATGCTAATGGAGTCTAAAAGAAGACAGGACAGTAACCAGTGGCCTCACTCAGCTTTATGCATACAAAATGTGTAAACACAACCCAAACAGACTGTTGGCCTAGAACCAAGCCGAGCTTTCCACCCTCTTCACCGGCTTCCGTAAAAACCAGACAGTTGCACAGACAAAAGACACAGAGCCACAGTGGGGCTACGAACAGGGACAACAGTGGCCCTGACTCCACGTCCCTGTGGCACATTCCTCTAAACAACTTGTCTGTGAGCTTTGGGTGTCTGAACGATAGGACCGGTGTCTGTTACCGACGCCTCAGACACCATATGCGGTGCCTGGGTCAAGTCCCAGAGCCGGCATGACCTGGCCATGGGGCGCGCCGTCCTGAGGTTCTGTCTCTGAACTAGGGTTGATGGGAAACTGCTCTGCAGAACTGAGTCTGCAAAGCGAAAGCTGGAGCCACAAGATCTGCATAAACATCCAGAGAGTGAACGGAAGCTATGCCCTTCCTGGTGATCTAGTCAAGGGATCTCACGACAGCTTTCCTTTTAGAGAGGGAGAATAAAGAGCTCTGAGTTCAGTCACATGAGTAACTAAATATCACCTCTGAAGAGGCAGCAACACCTGGAGAGAAAAGTGGCCAAAGGCCAGGTTTCCTCACAGAACCGGAAACCGCAGCTTTGAACTTTGTAACCAAAGTCGGCTCATGGGTGTGTGTTCCTGAGACCCAGCTTGCAAGCTTTCTTCAGAAAGTCTCTTCAGTTAGGGGTGGGGCCTGGTGCCCACCTTTCAGCCCTCACGCTAGGATCTGTGTCTGGCTCCAGCTTGCAGAAGTGTTGTAGATGCTATCAAGATCACTGAGTTCATTTGTGCAACTTCCCAGCTGTGTCTGGAAAACACTGCTTCCCTGGAGTCACCCACCACCTCTGGGTCTTACAGTCCTTCTGCCTCCTCGTTCACAAAGACCCCTGAGCCACTAGAGGGAAAAGGCATGATGCAGATGATCTACTTGGGGCCAAGCATTCTGCAGTTTCTTATTCTCTGTACATTGGCCAGTTGGGAGTCTGTGTTAGTCACCGTCTATGAAGCTTCTCTGATGAGGCTGAGAGAGGCACTAATTTATGGGTATAGCTGTGAGTCATGAGGAGTCATCTTAATACTATGTCCATTTTTGAGGAAAAACAGCATTAGGTGCCCCGCCCCAGGGCCTATGACCTGTCTAGCCGTGGATCTTGGCCCTGATAATAGTGTTGAGTATGGGTTCAGTCTCGTGAAGTGAGGATCCCCAAAGGTCTTATAGAACTGCAGCATGGCAGCGCATGCTGTAACCTTGGCCTCGGGGAGGTTTGCAGGGCCTTGAAGTTCACTGGCCGGTCAGCTTAGACAGTCAATAAGCTTCAAGTTCAGCGAGAGACCCCTGTCTCAAAAAACAAAAAGGGGAGAGTCTTGGAGGAAAAGAAACCCAACATCAATACTGGGTGTCCACATGTACACACACACACACACACACACACACACACACACACACACACACACACACTGAGAGACACTCCCTACACACACACACACACACACACACACACAGAGAGAGAGAGAGAGAGAGAGAGAGACAGAGAGACAGAGAGAGAGAGAGAGAGAGAGAGAGAGAGAGAGAGACAGACAGACAGACAGAGAGACAGAGAGAGAGAGACAGAGAAAGAGACAGAGACAGAGACAGAGACAGAGGGACAGAGAAGAGAGAGTGGGGCGGGGGGAGAGAGGAGTCATGGGTCCTAGCCCCCTTCCAGGGCATGCCTCCAATAACCTAAAGGTCTCTCACAGACCTGCTAATTGGAGATAGCACCAGCCCCTGGTAACACCTTTCTGAGATGAAGTCTTTAAAACACCACCCTTTGGGGCACGCTCCACATGCAATGACAGCACATGGACATGTTCTCACGGAACCCAAGATACCAGACAATTTTACATACAAAGTTTTTAGTGTGTACTTGTAAAAGATGTCAGTCTTAAAACATATTGTGCCTGTGGCAGAAAGCAGGCCAGGGCTCTCGTGCATGGGTTGTTGCCATGTCTTATTCAAGCTGCATAGTATTAAAAGACAGAAAGTGTTCAGTCCAGCGCAGAGCAAATGCCATCTGTCGACAGCAGGTATGTCCCGAGATGTTCCACTACTTCAAAGTGCTCTGCGAGGAGCTCTTGCCCACCTCAGCCCCAGGAGGCTTCCACCAACAGAACTTTCTTCCTGAGTCCTTGCTTCCGAACAGTGCGTGTCGCAGGTTAGGGGCTCCATCTGAGCCTCTGTCTTTACCTTCCGGAGTGACAGAACTGAGTGACTGGCTCTAACACGCTGGTCACACCAAAGCATGTAGAATTTCTTGGGTTTGTTTACAACAATCTACACTTTTATTGAGAAATTAACGAGGCTGCCAAAGCACGAGCTGTAAAGCCATTTTCCTTCGTGGCAGCATTGCTAGGAAGATGGACTCAAAATGCTATTGACTGCAGTGACAGTCAGTTCAAACTCAGAATCACAAAACCAAGACATAACATTTTCAAATCATATAAAGTAACTGGATAAAAACTCCTGGAGGGATCCTACAGTGGTTTCATTTTATCCCCAAGTACATTTCAAAGTCATCGAGGCTGAAATGAGTAACTGCACAAACAGAAACCCTGATCTTCTTCAGGAGTCATTGTCATTAGCTACCTTCTCTAAGGCCGTGGAGGCGTTCTCTGGGAAGTCACTCACTTTCCAGCACCGTCTGTGTCCACGGCTGGAATGCCCATGCCCCGCACAGACAGAAGCTTTGCCTCGTCGGCATCCAGGCAGTGATGTCTTCCAGGGCCCTTGCTTCTTGCCTTCTGGATTATGGCACAAGATAAGCTCTTTCCAGCAAAATATTGGCAATTTAGATATACTTGCCTAATTGTCCTTCTTGACATAGTCAAGCCCACTTTTAACCCACTGTATACCATCCAGGGTAGTGGGGGGTTTCCATGCGTTCCTGGGGGGCTTCTTGCCCCTAAGAACTCTTCAGTAGCACCTCTTGTGAAGAACTGCTTTACTGCAGAAACTTGGGTTCATTTCTTTGTTTTTTTTTCAAGATAAAAAAAAAAGAACGGAAGAAATAAACAACATATGTTATCAGGCTTTTATGATGTTGCCAGGGTAGTATGGACAGTTTTCTAGCAGTGACCACACAAGCACATGTGTATTCTTCACCATATTTATAAAGCCAGCCAACTGGCAGAGGTTGCTTCCCTCCTTCCCTGCTCTCTGCTGTGGGAACTCTGAGGGAGCATTTCTGTGGCTTGTACACACACACACACACACACACACACACACACACACACACACACACACACATATTCTGCTCCTGTGCTAGACCTATTTAGATAAATAATTTTATCAGTTTTATTTACTGTTGTAATTCTAGCACCTCCATTCATGCCTGGCATATAGTAAAAATGCAATACCTATTTATTGAGTGCATTAATTAAAAAAAAATAAAAACAACTTGCCAGGCAGTGGTAGTGCATGCCTTTAATCCCAGCACTCGGGGAGGCAGAGGCAGGTGGATTTCTACAAGTTGAGGCCAGCCTGGTCTACAGAGTGAGTCTAGGACAGCCAGGGCTACATGGTGAGACATTTACTCTATCAATGTCTTGAATTTTTAGCTATTTCCCTAAGCGTTTCTGAACAGTTAAGCGGCAGCCATCAATTGTGTTCTGATCTGGATGGCTCCATCTCCTAAGTATATACCTTTTATTGTCTTGCAAGAAAGTCTGACTAGGAGCCAATGACCTGATAGGAACTTTACTTCAGTGTCAGAGCTGCCAGTGTAATCATGTCTCCGATGGTGGAGACCAAGAGGGTATCTGGATGGACCAATCCCTGCGCAAACAGCAACTCCACAAACAGAAGAAATCATGATTCTTCCTTCGTGGTGACTGGATCCCTGACCCAGTCTGAGGAAGCATGAGGTGGGCGGGCGCCAGTCTTGCAGTTGCTGAGATGGGAGTAACCTTCTTCCCATTCTGAGTTTAATTTACTCTGACTTCAAGATGTTATCTGTGTCAATGGGTCAACAACCATTAGCCCAATGGTTCTCAGGCCAATTGCCAGGTCTACCTCTTAAAGACCAACGTGTATAAATGCCTCGATGACTTGCCAAGGCCCCACCTTATGTGGTTAAGTAGCCCCAAGCTGTTATAGCCCCAGCACTTGCCAGTCTAAACCAAGGATGAAATATAGGAGAAGTGATGAAGCCAAACATTTCTTTCAGTTCTCTTTTCCTTCTGTTTTCCTGAGACAATCTTGCTACATAGCCACAGTGGTCTTGTAGCTGAGAACTTGAAATTCTGTCTCCAGCTTCCAAGTGCTGGGACTGAAGTGTGTGCCACACGGCTCTTCTGGCGTCTTGTTGCTGCTGCCGTTGCTTTGTCTTTAGTGCTGGAAGTGGAACCCAGGGTCTTGGGTTTGCCAAACAAGACAAACTCTCTACCTCTGAGCTACATCACCAGCCCTTGAGGAAGCAAAATACAAAGATAAAGTCAATGCTTCACATCTTGGTTTTCACACTCCTGCCACCTTTGCCTGTCAGTGGCTGTTCTCTCCCATAAGCTTAGAACAGCTGAGAGAGGCAGGGGTGAGGGAGAAGGAGGGAGGGAGAGACCCTTGCCAAGATGTTAATGATAGCCTACTGCTTTATTCACATACATATACACATACACATATACGTAAACATACATTTTAAAATGTGCTATGTAGTGAACTTCTGATTTCTTCTGCCACTGTCTCCTGAGTGCTGGAATTAGAGGCATGTGCTACCACGACCTGTCTATGGGGATTGAACTCAGGGCTTCAAGCATGCTAAGCAAGCCTTATATTGACTGAAGCACTTTCCTCCATACCTCTACACACATTATTTTTAACCAGGAAAATATTAATTCTTTAGTAATGTAGTAATCTTTCCTGAATTCTCTGCTGTAGATTGAATGTTTGCAGCACAGCCCCCGACTTTTACCCCTATTCCTATCCCTACCCTCATATGTTGAAGCCCTAATCTCCAGTGTAATGAGACATGAGGTTGGGCCATTAGGAAATAATTAGGATTACATGAGGTTACGGGGTTGGAGCCCCAGTGATGGGGTTAGACGTCTCGCAAAAACCCTATGTGAATAAAGTAGCATCCCAGCAAGCGTGATGGAGGCTCAGCGTCTTAGAAGGAAGGCCAGAGTGTCCTGCAACATCCGGTGAGCTAATCGAATCATTTAGTGAATTTCATTATATCATTTCAATGCCCTCATTTCAACACCAGATGAAACTTTTTCGGTTACTAAGAGTGGTGGCAACAAAAGATAAAAGAAAATCTGGTTTGTTTGGGTGACCTTTTTATGCACTGTGTAAAGACTGTCCTTGTACCCAGAGAGTACAGGCTAGGCTTCAGTGTTATCATTTTAATGAAGCATTTTCTGCCTCAGTATTTTTTAAAACATTGGTCTCCACCACCTTCTGATTGATTGATTAATGAGCTGACTGGTGTATATAGCAAAGGTGGGAGAGAGAGGCACGGGAGGACTTGCCTACAAGACGCAGAAGACGGACATATGAAAATGGAGGAGAGGTAAAGAAGCACACGGCAGAACATAGAGTGATACAAATGAACTAACATAGGTTAAAAAGAGCCAGTTGGAAACAAGAGGAAGCTAAGCCCAACACTATTATAAATAAAGTCATAGTCAGGGCGGGCATAGAGAACTCCTGTTTACCCCACGGGAGGGAGCCACCCCCTCACACTATTAAGGATACTCTGCTGTGCTTGCAGACAGGAGCCTAGGAGTTTCCTCTGAGGCTCCACCCAGCAGCTGTCCAAAACAGGTGCTGAGACTCACAGCCACACATTGGGTGAAGCATAGGGAGTTTAGTGGGAAAGTAGGAGAGGGGCGGGGAGTTGAGAAAAGGACCTAGAAGTGACAGGAGCTCCACAAGGAGGCCAGCAGACCCAGCTAACAGGGCCCAGAGGGGCCTGTAGAGTCTGAAGCACCAACCAAAGGGCATGCATGGATTGGCCCTAGGCCCCCTCCACAGATGTAGCAGATGGGCAGCTCAGGCTTCGTGTGGGTCCACCAGTAAGGGGAGCAGGGGCTGCCTCTGACATGGACTCTGTTACCTGCTTTTCAATCACTTCTCTCTGACGGGACTGCCTTCCCAGGCCGCAAGGGAAGAGGATGAACTCAGTCCTGATGCAACTTGATGAGCTGGGGTAGGGGTGAGGGTGGGGGGTGCCCCCTTTCCAAGGTATAGGGGAGGGGGGAGGGGAAGGGAAGGAGGACTTGGAGGAGAGGAGGGAGCGGGCTACGACTGGAATGTAAAGTGAATAAATCAATTAATTTTAAAAAGCAAAAACAGAAGAAGGTGGGGGAAGGAAGAAGGAAAAAGAGAAAGGAGAGAGAGGGCAGCAGCCGAAGAGAAGAGCGCAGGAGAGGAAGAGAAGCTGGAAGAAAAGCAAGGAGCAGGGAAGGGCTTGCTCGCGGGACCAGCACAGGTCTGTGTTTTAGGAGGCTCCACTGTCCCCCAGTTTTCCACCTCTGCTTTATTATCTCAGATGGGTGCCCCCTTCACCGTGGGGAGGTGGCTTTGCTGATACCCCTGGCAGGCTGAAGCCACAGAGGATGAGAATGTGCCTTCTCTGGTAACCTCCAAAAGAACATGAGATTTGACCTGTGACCTTAGACCTCTAGGCTCAGCTAGAGCTACTGTTAGAGGCAGGAGGATAACGGTGGGTTTCTGAACATCTGTGCACATCACGAGAGCTCTCCTGCGGACACAGTAAAGTATCAGGGCGTAGTATATGTTGCCCAAAGAAGGCTCGCATGGTTTTATACACAGTCAGCATTGGGAGGGCCACACTGATTGTTTAACAAAATGACTCCGCAGTTTGGCATGTTTTTGCCTAGCATCAAATATTTTATTTATTTATTCATTTGCAGTACTGGGGATTGAACCTGGGGCCTTGCACACACCTAAGCACATGTTCTACCACCAAAATCCACCTTGGTAAGTGTTTCTATAAATCTGTAGGTTTACAGCTGGAAGAGAGAAGGCCTAAAGCAAATTCCATTGTGTTGTAATTCCAGTTTTTTTTTTCAATTTTTAATTTAATTTTTTAAAAATGTATTCGCTTTACATCAAGATTGTAGCCTCCTCCCTCATCACCTACGGCCCCTCCCTTCCTCCCTCTTCTCACACGATAACACTGCCCACGGTGAACTAGCCTTCCCACACCAATCACCAATCAAGAAATTGCACCACAGGCCAGCCCCCGGCAGGAATGTTTTCTTTGTTAAGATCCCTTCTCTCAGATGACTAGACCTGTGTCAGGTAGACACAAAATTAGCCAGCACCATATCTTCATAAGTTTCCTTTTAATTCTGGGCTAACTCCTTAAACTCTGCCGAAAAGAAACATCATAAGAGAAGGGCACGCATTATATACCGTGCACCTATTACGTGTTACACACCACACTGTGTACCGTAACCAACACATCTCAGGCGTGGCTGCTGGTTTAGACTGGCTTGGAAGAGTTGATGGTAATGGCGCAGCTTGGTAATGGCACAAGCATTGCTTGTGGTGTGTTAATCAGGACCCATGATTAGACCAGTGTCCACCCTCAGCGGTCCAGAGCTACCCTGCCAGGGAAGTCACCTGGGACTCCTCTATCTACTCTGTCTTGTTGGCCCCAATGCCAGGGTACATTTACTTCAGGGACTGCCTCACCTAGGAGCAAACCGAGAAACACACCCATGTCACCAGCCTACCCTTTCCCAACCGGAAGCTGAGTGGTTTTGTTAGGAGGCTCTGAGTGGAGTGTGGCTTGCTAGCCTATTGAGAGTCCTCGATGCTAGTCTAAGAATTCTGTGTTGAGCAATGAAACGAAAGGTCAGGAGACCAGTGCTCAGGTGATGTAGGATGAGCTTCTGATGAGCTGTATTTGCAGGTGTGTGAACAACTGTGGGGGCTGAAAATCAGGCCTCAATTACTTTTCCTAATGGAAGAAAAACAGTAAAGAAGCTAGACCCTGTAATGCCCCAGCTGCATTTCATGCCTTGTTACAGGCACACTGGTCCAGGGAAGGAGTTCCTGAAACACCTGAGGGCATGGCATCACCAGATCGAACTTAACAATTATTTTGTGAGAAGTAGATAAACATCTAACTGAATGTGTTTATTTAGAAGGAGGAGGAGGAAGACAAAGAGAGTAGCTCTTTTCTCAAACAGTCTTTAATTCTTATTTAGAAGCATACAACCTTTTCATCACAGAAGTCTGATGTTGATGAAGCAAATGAAACTAAAGCTACTATTAAGAGCTCATCATCATGCCTGGCACGGTGGCACATGCCTTTAGTCCCAACACTCAGAAGCAGAGGCAGGTTCAAGGCCACACTGGTCTACAGAATGAGTTTTAGGACAGTCAGAGAAACCCTGTCTTAAAAAAGAAAAACATCAACATACAACATTCTATACCAATGAATTAAAAGTAACCTTATTTGTGAGTAACAATTAAGGCCTTGAGTTGAGGAGTAGATTCAATCATCTACCTTTTGTTCTATCCTCCCTCTATATTTCCAGATCCCCCTTTCTTTCTTTTCAGCTCCCATCTCCTTACCTACGAAAGAAGATAAAGGAAAAGAGAGATGTCTCTGAGTCCAACCTAGTTTTCTCTCTGTATGAGACCAATAATAACTTATAACCACCTCCTGATGAAAATAAGCATCTGTAGACCAGGAGAGCAAACAGAAACCTACCCAACCCCCCTTAGAGGAAATGGGACATCGTTCTCTTAAGGTTTCTTCAGGCTGATTTAGGGCGAATAATACCTTTGAAGGGGCCCAAATAAAATAGGTTGACTGTTCAGGTAGTAAACTGCCTCTGTCATTTTTTCATTTTGGAAGCTGCTAACCTGCACTTCGGGTTCACTCAGGTAATTACATTTTATTCCTTCTCAAGGATCTGATGGGGTTGAAGACCAGATAGTTTAGTCTTACAATTAAGCTTAGCTGTTTAGGGCTTAAGATGATTGTAGATCTAGATAGATGTTTTAAGTTAATAGAGATGAGATATGATAGATAATGATTTTCACTCAGAATTTTAGACTCAACAAGATAGGAAGATGTTTACTTCAAGTTTACCAAGTACAAATAGCCAAATCACTATGAATGTAACATTTATATAATTCCTGATTGTTTCATGATTCTTCCTGCTGTATGTAGGTTATTTTATTTATGTGTAATAATATAAATGTATATGCTTTAAAAAGCATAATAAATAAAAAATGGGGAAAAAAAGGAGTTCATCCTTATGCAAGATTGGTCTTATAGTTCCAGGCTATTCCTTGTCTCCATAAATAAATCAGGTCAGTTAAGATCTGCTCTATCATTAAAAATGCATTAATTTAGCCAGGCAGTGGTGGCACTTGAGAGGCAGAGGCAGGTGGATCTCTGAGTTTGAGGGCAGCCTGGTCTACAGAGAGAGTTCCAGGATAGCCAGGGCTACATGGAGATGGAGATATTCTCTCTCTCTCTCTCTCTCTCTCTCTCTCTCTCTCTCTCTCTCTCTTTCTCTCCCAAAAAAAAAAACAGACCATTTTATATATTTTTTTGCCTTTAATAGAATTCACTGGAAAACTTAATTATTTTAGTGTTTGAAGATTCAAGGGCACTGAGAAGCAAGAGTTCTTTCTTCTGAAAGTAAATGCAAGGAAGAGATTAGTTATACACACACAAACATACTGAACACATGAAGTCCTCAGTCTCCACAGAATGTTTCCTCGAACATCTGAGTGGAAGCACAGATGCCTTGGAGTGCCTGTTCAAGTCAGGCTGGGACTTGCTCTCAGTAGTGCATGGAGGGGGCCTTGTGCAGTATGCTGTATGAAACGGCTCAGTGGGGGGGGGGAACCCCGGAAGTCCGACCTCAGCAGACTGTCCCCTCCACAGACAGACGTACTTACTAAGAGGGAAGGTAGAGAGGGCTTTAAAACAGAATCATTACTTCAGTGTGAAAGGCTCCTGGAGGGAGGTGTGGTTACAGGGAGCCCAAAGCTACAGTTTTGTCTCTAATTACCCTAGCAGTCCCATTTCAGACTGAGGGGCCGCATCTGCGGCGTGGCTGTGATGTTTACTCAAGTGTCAACTGGGGTTCTCTCAGTTGTTTGGTCAACACCAGGCTAGATATTGCTGTTAATATAAAGGATATCAACCCTGCAATGGAAGCCTTCCCCTACCAGTAGATATTATGACCAACGACAGATTTCCTTAAAGAAAAATTATTTCACCTCAAATCCTCAATACCTAAATTCTACCTGTTGCCAGTTTGCTGGAATGTTCCAAAGACTTGAGACTCAATCTCTGTGATCCTATGAATCACACAGACACACAGGCAGAGGAAGTGCGTGTGCCTGCACATGTACACACACACACAGGCATGCACACACATCTCTTAGTCTATACATCCACTAACAATCATGATAGTAGTCACTTAATTCTCCCAGAAGTCCTGAGACACTGAACATACAATGGCTGGACCCTATGTAAATGGTACGATTTGAGCCAATTTGGCCAGGAAATCAACCCCATTATCTGGAATCTACATCCATCCTGTCAGCTGGACTTGCAGAAAGCTAGACTGTTCTCTCAGAAGCCACCCAGAAGGCGAGAGCTTCATTAGCCCTCAGCCCCTAACATCCAAGACTTGGTTAGTAACTAATGGTTGGCCTTACTTTACACTGCTTGTGACTAAGCAGAGAAAGCCAAGTACGCTGGTTACCCACTACAAAGACAGCCTGCTTCCAGTGAGAACCACCAGCAGCTGCAGCCAACAGGCTGTGTTGTGCATACCTGATCTACAGCAGAAAGCTTCTGGCTAAAACACAGTTTAAAAACTCTAATTGTTGAACTCACAGCCTGTCCATAATCATTTACTCATGATGCAATGCAACGTGCCTAACTATGAAAAATTGGGAGTTGTTTTACTTTGTTTTGTAGCAGAGTGTGTGTGTTGATTCATTAAGGAAAAATGAGAAAGAGCTCTTGTTGCTGGAGAAATAACCCAAAAACTCTGGTTTTAAACATACCTTCCTTTATCTCAATAAACTTACCATTTCAAATAAAAATATGAAAAGTATGAAAAAGTACCATGCGTACAATGTGCTCCTACTATGCAACTATTAAACCATAACAATAAGAGTCACTCAGACACACTTATAAAAACCAATAGAGTTTGCAGCCTCTAGATCAGCCATTGGAAATTAAAAAGAACCCAGAGACAGCAAAGTATTATCAGGATGGGGTACATTTGATAATTAGATTTATTTAAGAAAAGTAAAAAGTATCAAGTACAATCTTTAATCACTAGAATTTAACAGTAGGTTTTCAAATATTTGATTTCTGGCTTATGGTAATTAAATAAAACCTCTCACTTTTAATAATTTTTCAAAAAAAAACCCACAGTTGGTTTGAGGTCATTCATTTAATAATTTGGTTTCACAAAACATCAATACTGAATCATGACTTTGTAAACATGATTAAAATATATCTTAGGCTACCAAAAAAGAAGAAAAAACAAAAGCAACATGATTCCCCAAAACAGCACAATTCTCACTTTGCAATGTAGCAAATGTCACAAATGTAGCAAAATTACCAAGATGATACTAACAGAACCAACCTGTCAGCTAGAAGACAAACAGAAGATAGTCCTTAACAGGGCAGATCTCCCTGGAAGGTTACAGCCATAAAAGTCATTAGTGTACTGTTTTAAAATGTTCACTGGGAAATCCTGCAAATGCTCCTGAAAGGCCTGTCCAGTTATTCAGAAGATCTGTCCCCTTGGATGCAGCTCCTGGTGGCAGCACTGGAATGCCAACTCTGATTCCAACTTCAGGGATGCTGTATCAGCAGTGCACAGAAAAAGAATGTCAGTGACCTCCACACTCCTACCCTGAGAGCCTGAGAACTGCACACTCACCATGTCAGCTGTGTGAAGGGGACACCTTTAAGCCTGACTGTGTGGACACTTTTTCTTGCTTTAATTTTAGTGATGAGGATCAAAGTGGAACTGGGGTGGCCCTAGATTGGGGTTTGTGGTAAATGGATGAAGGAGATGGGAGTCAGGTGTCTATGTTATGCGGACCCAAGATGCTGGAGATGATGCCAAATGCGGTCCAGAAGTCTGAATCATCAAATGTGCTCTGAGAGTCTCATGTTACGTGAGATGATGTTGTGAGGCTTGAGTTTTGGGGTTTCTTTCTTTCTTTCTTTCTTTCTTCCTTTCTTTCGTTCTTTCTTTCTTAGAAGGGTAAAGACCTGCTGATAAGTTGACTTGAGACTGAGGGGCCAATAGATTGGTCATCTTGTCACTCAGGGACTTGACAAACTCATATATGTTGTTTAGGCAAATATTGGGCACACTTCCCTGAGTATGGCTATCTGGTGAGGTCCCTCTTTATAAATGTAACCTCTACCCTCATGACTGGACACATGCTGCCTGAGAAGCACTTACAAGAAGTGTTCAGCATCTTCAATCACCAGGGAAATATAAATCAAAACCACTTTTGAGATTTCATTTTATACCCATCAGCATGGCCAATATCAATAAAACAAATGACAGCTCATGCTGGCGACAGTGTGGAGTAAGGGAAACATTCATCCACTGCTGGTGGGAGTGCAAATTTGCACAGCTGATACAGAAATCAGTGTGGTGGTTTCTCAGAAAGATGGAAATCAATCTACATCAAGATCTAGTTATACCAGTTTTGGACATATACCCAAAGGACATGTCATCGCACCACAAGGACACTTGCACAACTATGCTCATTGCTGTTATATTCGTAATAGCCATAAATTGGGAACAACCCAGATGCCCCTCAGCAGAAGGAGGGATATAAAGGAAATGCTACATGTTATACAATAGAATATTACTCAGCCATTAACAAAAAATTAAATTTGCAGGTAAATGCATAAAACTAGAAAAACATCCTCCTGCATGAGGGTGAGGTTAATTCAGACACAGATATACTATACATTCACTTACATGTGATGTTCACTGTTAAGTCAGTGACATGCAAACTACACACCATATAACCACATAGGTTAGGTAGTGTGTCAGGGCTAGGGGAAGGGATAACTCTCCGTAGCAAGGGGAAATAGGAAAATAATTATGGGTGGTCGGGTGTTGGGAGCTGCAACAGGAAGTTCAAACACGGAGAGGGAAGGGAAAGAAGGGTAAGGAAGGGAATATAAGGAGGAATGGCTAAAATGAAGGGGCCATTTGGGGGGCTGTATGCAAACCTAATATAGGAGATGCTTCCCACAAAACATCTACTGTATATACGACAGTGATCTAGATTGGTTGCCAAATAAAAGGGGAGACAGAGCCCTGACTGTACCTCTCTTGTTACCAAGTGAAGTTTCCAGTGCCAGAAATGGGTTACATTTAATTGAGTTCTTGGCCAAAATGGTCCTGTGAGAACCCCCCCAAACAACCCAGGCTATTGCCAAGGCTACTGATAGCTCTCCATAAACTGACAGCAAGGTCTTATCACTGAAGACAACTCTTACAAAACTCCCCGAATATAGAGAAGTTGAGTTAGTGCCTACCTAGATTCTCCACCTCTACAGACTAAGTATTCATAGCACCGGAAGGTTCTCTGCATGCTGCCAGAAGAGGAAGGTACAAACTCTTTGATCTACAGGGGTGACTCGCCTACAGGATGCACTGGTGCAACAGTGGCACAAAGTTCGTGGAAATAGCCAACTAATAATAACTAACTTGAGTCGAGGCTCACTCCATGAGATGGCACCCATGCCCAGTGCTGTTTGGGTGGCCAATAGTATGTAATTACATAGGGCAGGGACCTAGGGGAAAACCAATTACTACTGTTCTGCTAAAGGAATGTAGCAATAAAATGGCTCCTAGTGACATTCTGTGACACTCGTACATAGTCCAGTGTCCTGCTCAGCCATCAGAGAAGTTTCCTCCTGCTGAAGTCAGGAACAAACACTAGGAGATTCCTGGGCAGACAATATGCACAGTGAAAAACCTTGGAACATTCACCCTGAAGGGGATGTCCTCCATCAAATCCTTCCCCTCGGGGCTTAGGGAACTGTGTAGAAGAGCAGGCAGAGCCAGAAGGGATGGAAGATGTTGAGAAGTCAAGGCCTTCTGGAGACAACAGGGCTGGCATACATAGGGACTCACAGAGACTGGGGCGACCTGCACAGGGCCTGCTTGAGTCTGTACCAGATGGCGTCCTAGACCTGAAAGAAGCGGATGCTCGTGCTTATCCTTAAACCCAGAAGCTAGCTCCACTTGACAGCCACTTGCTAATGAAAGATTCTCATTGGGGAAGCAAACCATTTTTTTTTTTTTTCGTTTTTCGAGACAGGGTTTCTCTGTGTAGCCTTGGCCATCCTGGACTCACTTTGTAGACCAGGCTGGCCTCGAACTCACAGCGATCCGCCTACCTCTGCCTCCCGAGTGCTGGGATTAAAGGCGTGCGCCACCACGCCCGGCCTGCAAACCATTTTTTTAAACTTTACCATATATATGTATATATTATGCCTTCCAGTTTGAGGGTTCTATAAGATTCCTATGTACGCAGAGGAGTATGTTTCTGTGTCTTATATGCATTTCTAGTGCATTTTCTTTGACTTTTTATTCTTTGGTTGTTTTGTCACATTCCAATTTGCTTATTTGGATTTAATTTTATTATTATTATTATCCCTATTCCTTAGGATGCCTGCTTGTTTTTTTAACAAGAGACAAAAAAAAAAAAGTGTGGATCGATCTGGATAGGAGGGGAAGTGGAGATGAACTGGAAGGAGTAGAAGGCGGCGAAACTATAACCAGAATATATTATGTGAAAAATTTATTTTCAGTAAGACAGAACAGATTCCACACACGCATACGCACGTGCACACACACACAAAACTCACCGCTGCCTTTAAAGCTTGACCCAGGTCTTCAATAAGGTCCTTCTCATCCTCGAGGCCCACAGAAAGTCGGATCAGTGTGTCGGTGATTCCTAGGGCAGCTCTGTCCTTCTCAGGCACGGATAAATGGGTCATGTTTGCTCTGGAAGCAAAAGTGAGCAATTTTTATCACTGATTGTGCCAGTCAGTGGAGTGTGTTTCCAGCTCACCATTGGAAGTTACTTTCAGGTCTCTTCCTGCTCCTACTTTGTCAAACTTATCTCTTTGTATCATGATTTTTTTTTTTTTTTTTTTTTTTTTTTTTTTTTTGGTTTTTCGAGACAGGGTTTCTCTGTGTTGCCTTGGCTGTCCTGGACTCGCTTTGTAGACCAGGCTGGCCTCGAACTCACAGCGATCCGCCTGCCTCTGCCTCCCGAGTGCTGGGATTAAAGGCATGCGCCACCACGCCCGGCTCTGTATCATGATTTTTAAACGAAAAGCCAGACTGCTCACAACATTACTTACATGTCATAAAAATGGGCTGAAAAGACAGCAGTTTGGAGCCCAGGCAGGGAAAAGACCAGCAATCCCTTGATTTGGCCATCGAATGAGGCTTTGGCTGGGAATAAACTGCTCCTAGGCTGCTTTTTACAAGAAACGTCCTTCTGAGGGCAGGTTCATGAAAGACAATCCCAGGCCTCCTCCAGCCACCACCTTCACAACAGCAACTCTGGTACAGAAGCCGTGGAAGAAAGGCCGGAAGAATTCTCCAAGCTAGAGGCTAATCATCCTCAGCAGGTGTAAAGTCAGGCTGCCATCGCATTGCGCACAATAAGGAGAACCTGGGAGACACTAGGTGTCCTCTCTCTGTTAGTGGATGAAGGAGACATTAAAGAAAAAGCAGACACACCGACCCAAGCAGTCCAGGCAGGAAGGTTGTGGGAGCTCAAAAGAGGGTCCGAGTATCCCGAGAACCACACAGGGAGGCTCAGTCGCTCCTAACCTTGGTGTGTACTGCTGCCGGTATGCTCTTTCCCTGTGCTCTGCAAGCGAACCAGGAACCCACAGACCCGGGTTGAGTTGTCTAAGTAGAGCACACAAATAGGATCTTCTTTTGTTGCTCTAAGGAAATTTTATTTTCATTTTTATGTACGTGCATAAGATTGGTGGGAGGGCCAAGGATGTGTGTGGAGGTCGGAGGACAACTGTCCCGTGGGTGCTGGGACTGAAGTCATGTAGCCAGGCGTACTCAGCAAGTGTCTTTATCTGCTGACCCATCTTGCTGGCTCTCTAAGGAAGTGTCCAGGTTGTTTTTGTTTTTTGTTAATTTGACACAAGCTAGAGTTATCTGAGAAGAGGAAACCATAGTTGAGAAAATGCCTGCATAACATCGGCCCGAAGGCAAGCCTAGGAGGAATTCTTTTAATTAACAAATGCGCTGGGCCCATCCACATTGGTTATTAATTAGGAGGTGCCATCCCTGGGCAAGTCATCATGAGACATAAGGAAAAAAAAATGCTGAGGAAGCCATGAGAACAGGTCAATAAGCAGAACTTGTCCACGGCCTCTGCCTCCAGGTTCCTGCCCTGTGCGCCTGTCCTGGCTTGCCTCAGGGATGGAGGTGTAATCCAATAGTTAGAAAAGGAAGTAAACCCTTTCCTCCCCACATTGTTTTGGTCCTGTGTTTATCACAGCAACAGAAACCCTGAGACCGGAAGTTTTTACGCATGAACATTAACCTAAAAACACTCTGCCCCAGCAGGTCCTTTCTTCCCTAAGGGAGCAGGCGCATGACCAAACAGTCAGAGACTAATACTCCTAGGAATGAATGCGATTCCAGCCAGCAGGGTGTCTCAACAGGCAGAGACCTTGTCTCCTGATGGCCTGAGTTCTATGACGAAATCCACGTAACACGAGTATGACTCCACAGTGTGTCCTCTGACCCACACACGCCGCTCCCCCACACAGACCTTGCTTACATGCACAACAATAACCTCAAGGGGCCTAGCAGTGTACACGCCTGTAACTGCTGTTCTTGGGAGGCAGAGGCAGGCAGATCTCCATGAGTGTGAAGTCAACCTGGTCTACAGAGCAAGTTCCAGGACTGCCAGAGCTACAAAGTGAGATCCACACAGACAGGCATACAGGCAAAACACCAATGCATATAAAATAAAAATAAATAAAGCACTTGAAACAACAACAAACAAATCCCCACATTCCCTTTCAAAGCAACCTGAGCTGGAAGCCTCTTTCCTTAGTAAACAGACAAAGCTGGGGGTGTGGGGGGGCTTGTGCAAATTCACAGGGTCTCGCTGTGTAGCTCTGGTTGTCTTAGAACTTACTGGGTAGACCAGGCCCAACCACTGTTTTTTGTTTTTTTGTTTTAAATTTAGAAAAGCACCATTGATTTTTTTAAAATAATAAAATAAGACATAATCAAATAAGACAGAAATGAATACAGAATATAACAAAACAAACAAGAGTTAAAAGACTCCAAGAGAAGGCGTAAGAAACAGAGGAGACCCAGGGCTGAAGAGATAGCTCAGTGGTTAAGAGCACTATCTTCTCTTCCAGAGGTCCTGAGTTTAGTTCCCAGCAAGCACACGGTGGCTCACAACCATCTATAGTGAAATCTGATTCCCTCTTCTGATGTACATGAAAACAGAGCACTCATATACATTAAATAAATAAATAAAAAAGAAACAAACCAACTCGTTTGCACACTCAGAGACCCATAAAAACACTAAACTGGAAGCCATAATATATATGCAAAAGACCTATAGGGTAAAGACAGAAAGAGAGAGAGAGAGAATATGTAAATAAGATAAAAGGTTTTTAAAAGATAATTTTAAGTAAAGGGAAAAGCCTTGACACAACATTATTAGACAAGGAGCCTCCAAAGATGCCATGAGTTCATTTCCTGTTGGCCATGTACTGCTGGGCATGCCAGCCGTTACTTTTTAATGTGTAGAAATTACATGTAGCTTCCATCTTTAAAGAATTGCATAAGCATCAGTTAAAATACATAAAGTTATTTTAATCAGGGAATTCTGGAGAAGTATGGACTGTCAGAGTCCAGAGAGGCAAACCTTCATGGACTGAGGACCACCGAAGGGAGACTTTGTCCTATTTAGCTCCAATACATGAGACAAAAACACAAAATTAAAAAATTTTTTAAAAAAAGGAAAGAGGGAGGAGGAAGGCAGGAGGGTAGAGAGGAAGGGAAGAAGAAAGGAAAAGGAGGAGGGAGGAAAGGAATGTAACAGAGGCCTAAAGCCATCCTAGCAAGAGATATACATTGTTTAAAGTTTAATACAAGCCAGGGCATGAACTCAAGCATTTCCCCCACCCCATATAAATAGAGATTAAGAAAGAGTAATGCCCTAACTAGTTTTATGTCACCTTGACACGGGCAAGACTTATGTGAAAGGAGGGAGCATCAATGGAGAAGACGCCTTCATAAGACCCATCTGTAGGGCATTTCCTTAATTAATGATTGACGGGGGAAACCCAGCCCATTCCAAGGGGTGCCACCCTGGGCCAGTGATCCTGGGTTCTATAAGAAAGCAGGCTGAGCAAGCCATGATAAGCAAGCCATTAAGCACACTCCTCCATGGCCTCTGCATCTGCTCCTGCCTCTGGGATCCTGCCCTGTTTGAGTTCCTGTCCTGACCTCCTTCAGTGATGGACTGTGACGTGGAAGTGTAAGCCAGATAAACCCTTTCCTCCCCAACTTGCTTTTGGTCTTCGGTCATGGTGTTTCCTTGCGGCCACAGAAACCCTGATTAATACAGGCACAAAGTGTTTCTAAGGCTATAGAGTTAGCATACGGTATCTGGCTGGAAGGCTTACCCAGTGTGCACACTCTGCTTCCTCTCCATATCACAGGGCTCTCCAGTCACAGTAGTGTTGGGGAGGCCCGGAATGAAGGATGACTAGACAAGCTCAGACCTAAATTTACTTATCCACAATCTGAGGCCTAAGCAACCTTAAACTCAATCCCTAATAAACCAGAAAACGTCCATTTTGTTTTAAAGGAGAAAGCCTTAAAGCAATGAATATTTCCTCCTGTGAGGAGCAAGCTGGTTGCACACGTGAGCGTGCCCTCTTGCGCATACAGACCCTCTCTAAGGCATCTTCCTGAAAGACTGAGGAAGAGCCATGCTATCTGGTGTACTTCAAATCCTGACTTAGATATATCCCTTAAACTGTCAGACTCTCCTTTCAACCACAGACAGGAAGTGTGCCTACACACTTGGAAGTACTTTAATACAGAGCTTCCATGACATGGTCACTGATGAATGGGTACAAAAATACTATGATGATATCTCATGAGAGTTAAGTGTGTGGTGCACGCTTGCACGTCAAGCATTTGAAGGTAGATACAAAAGTGTCGATAATTTCATGCCATCCCTGGCTGTAGGAACAGTTTGAGAACAAACTGAACTGCATGTCCTGCCTCAAAAAAAGGAAAAACAAACCAAAAACCTAAAATCATGTTCACTGATAACAGGTAAACACTAAGAAGCAGTGATGCAGCCGGGCACAGTGGCACACACCTGTGATACCAGCACTCAGGAGGGCAAAGGCAGGCAGATATCTGTGAGTTTGAGGCCAGCCTGGTTTACAATGTGAGTCTAGGACAGCCAAGGCTACACAGAAACCGTGTCTCAAAAAACAAAAACAAAAACAAAACAAAACAAAACAAAACAAAAGAAGAAGAGGAGGAGGAGGAGGAGGATTTTGGTAACAGCTGTAATAAATGGTCACATGGCTTGGGACTCCTCAGCAGGCCAAGCCAGCAGTCAGCAGTAACTAGCGACCTAATATTAATTTTGTCCTATAGATGCAAACGGGCTGCAGGGGTTGTTGGGAACTTATCAGAGGCCTCTGCACTTACTTGCACATGCATTGGAGGCCGCTGCCCACGAATCTGGAGCTCACTGAGGCTGCTGCGATGGATAACCAGCAAGCCTCTGGCAACCCTCCTCTCTCCTCCTCCCCCTGCACTGGGATTACAGGCATGCCCCACCATGCACAGCTTTTTTACATGGCTACTGGGAAGCCAAATTCAAGTCCTCCTGGTTGTGTTGTGACAAGCACTTGACCTCCTGACCTGTTGTCCCAGTCCCAGCCCACACTGTTCCTGATGCAAAGCCTCAGGAATGAAGTTGCTGTGTACTCTTGAGTAACCCGCTGAGCTGGCTGAGTCTGTTTCCCTGACTCTGAGGTAAGCTGCTGAGTGCCTCTTCTCTAAAGTCCTCTGGCTAATGCCTGGGTTATGAGGGTTGTGGAATACCACGTGAGTTTGAGTCTATCTATTCAGATAACACAGCACCATCAAAGATACTATACAAAGACAGATAAGTGGGTTTACTAGTATAGTCAGACCCACTGGGCACAGGGCACATTTTGTATTTTTCCAGGGAACCTTGACAGCTTTTCCAGATTAAAGTTCCTGATATCCCTTTCAAGGCCCAGTGTCAAGAACAGCAGCAGCACAGCACATGGTTACTCCTGTCTCTGGCGAGACAGGGAAAGAAGCAACATTTGAGAAGGGCATAGCTCACCCCTTTACCTAGTCCCCACTGGCTTAGGACTTGGGGGATGGCACATGCCTGTCATCCCTCAGCCTCAGGAAGCTGAGGTGTGTGAATAAAAATTGCAAAACAGAGCTGTGTCTGGCTGTGAACAACAACAAAAACAAAACAAAACAAAACTGGAAGGCACCTGTGTCTACAGAGACTGGAGGAATGACTGGACTTTCAGTACTGTGGGGAGATTGAGATCTTGCTAATTACTTTATATTGGGCTAGTGTTAGGCTTCTGGAACAGCTGTGCCAGGCCCCCCACCCTATCTGAACTAACATCTTGTGATAATAAATAAAAGCTCTTAGAAGCTATTGAGTTAGCAGAATACCAGCTTCCACAAACACAAGGGCTAAGGATGCCGTCAGTAGCATCTTGGTACCATAAAATAGCTCTCACCATCTCCTTGCACCTGACTTTCTGTTGGACCCACCAGTGTGTTTTAAACTTGCCTTGACTTATGACTTTCTTTGTTCTGTAAAACTATATAAAAAAAAGCAAAAACAAAAACAAAAAACAAAAAGCAACAACAACAAAAAAAACATGAAGCTGGTCCCATGAAAGTCTTCACTTACCAGGAGATTGGAATATATGTGAGGACATCCTACTGGGACTCTAGGTAAGAGAAATATAGGAGATGGGGAACTAGAAGGACCCAGAGGGTCCTAGAAACCAACAAGAAGAACATCTTGATGGGTGGATGGGGCCCAGGGGGGTCTGCTCAAACTATTGCACTAACCAAGGGCAATACAATAGTAAACATCGAACCCCTACTCTGATCTACCCAATGGACAGGACATTCTCCACAGTTATGTGGAGAGTGGGGACTGACTCTGACATGAACTCTGGTGCCCCATATTTGACCACTTCCCCTTGGTGGGAGGCCTGGTGGCACTCAAAGAAAGAATAATCAGGCTACCAAGATGAGACTTGATAGCCTATGATCATATGGTGGGTGAGGAGGTCTCCCTCAGTCATAGACCTAGGGGAGGGGAATAGGGTGATAGCAGGAGGGAGGAAGGAATGGGAGGATATAAGTGATGGGATAACAATTGAGTTGTAACCTGAATAAATTAATTTTTAAAAAACATGAAGCTGGTTCTATGTTGGAACATGGACTTTAGGTTAACTTAATCTGCATTCTGGGGCCCATGGTCTTACTCCCTTTAAGATGAGAGAGTTGTAATCTGAATAAATTAATTTTTAAAAAAGCATGAAGCTGGTTCTACATTGGAACATGGACTTTAGGTTAACTTAATCTGCATTCTGGGGCCCATGGTCTCACTCCCTTTAAGATGACAGCCATGGCTTCATGTCAACAGGTGAGGGAGGTACAGACCAACGCAGCAGCTCAGCATGACACACAAAGAAATCAAGGTAAAGCAGTCAACTATTAAATAAAGACCAGGTAAACGGGAAGCTAATAACCCGGAGTGTACTTACGGAAGCTCGGCCAGACTCTCATAGCCTCCCAGGCTCTCAGCCAGAGCAAACACCTAGTAAAGAAAACAGAATTGAGATCTCCTGATAACACAGCGCTAAAATCTAAAAATAAATGGTTTTGAGGAGATTTCTCCAGCCCACCCAGAAGAATGAAGGGTGATGGTCACTATGAATAAACTGAAAATCAGGCAAGATACTATGAAAAGTCAGGTTAAAGTCTAAGGCAATCATTTTGTCAATTAAATGTGTTGCCTTCAGATCTTTAAAACATGAAAAGCTGCTGGCCATCACAGCCAGGGCTGTCATCCTAGCACTCAGGACACAGAGGCAGAAGGATCTGAGTCTGAGGCCAGCTTGAGCAACACAGTGTGACCTTATCTCTGTGAACTTTACAAGGTCTGAGGGCTGTTGCTCAGTGGTAGAGTGCTTGCCATACATGTGTAAGACCTTGAGTTTCATCCCTGCACTGCAGAATCAGTCAACAATAAACTGACAAGAGTCAGCCTCCTGCAGCATCACCCTAGTGTAGACAATACCTACAGAATCTGCAAGCATCAAATATGCTTAAGACAAAACGTGGCTATGGTACCACCCAGGAGGCAGAGACAGGTTAGCTACAAGTTCAAGGACAGCCTTGTCTACAGATCAAGTGCTAGGGTTCTAGGCTATAGAATGAATGAGACCCTGTCTTTTTTTTTTTTAAAGCAACGTTAATAACAAATATATACATATCACACTTAGATTCCCACCTGCTTTAATTGCCTATGGAGAAGGGGAAACTTCTTAGTCCAAGGTTTGCTTTGGTTTGCACATGGCCGTGCCCAAAGTTGCCCATGTGATGTAACGAGGGGCAGGTCCTGCCAAGTGAAGGCTCTAGAAGGGGACTCTCGGGTGCAGCCCTGAGTCATGCTCACTGGATTAGCGGTGCCTGGAAAACATAGGCCCTCCTGCTCCTGCCTTCTTGCTCCCACATGCCCTTTCTACCTCTGCCACATGGACGCTGACAGGTGACTTGGTCCCTTCTGCTGCTGGCACTGTAGACTGAGCGACCTGCCTGTTTTGGGTGAGGTTGGTCCTACCAAAGCTCATGCGTTGGAGCCAAGGTCCTCAGTGTCACATTCCTTTAAGAAGTGGAGCTTGGTGAGTGCCTTTGGGTCATTGAGGGGAGGACAAACCACGACACTGCCAACTCCCATCAGAACAAGCCTGGCCCCAGGGGCCCGCAGCCTTCCTGAGTGGTGACTGCGCTCACGCCCACACGTGATGCCATTTGCCCACCAGGCCCTCAGCAGAGGGCATAAGGAGCCACTTTACTCTGACCTTATGCTTTTGGTCTCGAACAGCCAGTGAAGTAAACTTTCATTATAAAGCAGCCCATGTCTGGCATTTTGTGGTAGAAATGAAAAACAGGCAAATATATTCAGGCTCGGGCATGACAGCTGCAGTGCCGTTCTTACTGTGCTGCCGTGCCTTGTCTCAAGCTTACAGGGTCACATGATCCTCTTGCCTCAATGTCCCAGGTGGCTAGGACTACCTAGCCTAATTTTACTAAACGTCTAAAGTTAACACTATCCTAATCTTAGAGATAGATTTGAGCCAGGAGAACCTTGTTCAGTCTTATGGGAGTGACCTGCAAGCACAAGCCTGGGAGTGAGTTGGAAGCCACAGAAAGGAAGCCTCAGAGGGAAAGCCCATTTTGCGCTCACCTTTAGATGCTTGAGGAAAGTCTCAGCATGCTTCAGAGCACCCTTGACGTAGAAACTGACCATCCCTGGGCACCCCGTGCACTGGCGCTTGGCCAGCTCATGCTGAGGGTGAGAGGGCAGCCCTGCAACCACAAAGTACAAGAGCAGCCTCAGAGCCACACATGCAGCTTCAAGGGGACAAGTGTGCTATCCCCTAAGTCGGCTGCAAGTAGCCTGACAATGGGGCTGTGCTGGTCTCTCGCCCGCGTCCAGCACTAGGGACACCTCCTCTATATCCTCCCATGCCATCATGTGAGCTTTCTTCACTCCATCAGCAATTGCTCCTTTCACTCAAGGCCTCTGCATCTCTGGGCTCCGTTGTGAATTGCACCCTTCTGTAATTCCTTCATGAATGTATTTTAGGAACAACACTGTCTTTGTGAGTACAAATCCAGTTATTTTTATTAACATTGATTCATATTCCTAGGAAACATCCAGGCCCAACAGTTGTTGGATGCCTCTGTGAATACCTGGCCACAAACATCTACCAAGTGCTACCCACTACTTGGGGCATAGATCAGAGCCTTTCTCTCTACCTGTATCCAAAATGTGCCTCAGCAAGCAGTGTTTACCAGATGCCATGTGGAGATCTGAGCTCATATACACTTCTACTTTGGCTTATACAATTTCCTTGAAGATGGAATCTTAACTACATTACACTCAAGATCCCACAGCTACAGAATCTAAGAACAAGGCTGCACAAGCCCATGACAGCTTGACTGGTAACATAAACTGAATGGTAACAGTGAGCCTGCTCATCTACCTGAAAATGGTGTGAGTTGGAAAGCCTGAACAGAGTCCTGGTACAGCAAGTCTCAGTGGGACAAACTTATGTCAGATTATAGTGTGAACGAGTGTTGAACAAGTGGATAGCAGGCAGGGTTGTCAGCCAATCAACCAGAATTATGCTGTGACTGGGGTGTACACACAGGGATAAAAACCACCACAGAAGCATCTGGCATGAGAAACTGTTCTTAGTACCTGACATCCATTGCCTTCAGGACAACATTTTTTGTTTGGTTGGTTGGTTGGTTTGGTTTTCTGAGACACATTTTTTTTTTTCTGTGTAACAGCCCTGGCTATCCTGGATTCACTCTGTAGACCAGGCTGGCCTCGAACTCACAGACACCCACCTGCCTCTGCCTGCCTCTGTTTCCCAAGTGCTGGAATTACAGGCGTGCACCACTGTGCCCAGCTTGACCAGGCCAGCGCCTTGTCCATCCACTCTCCACCATGCTCATTCCAGGGCCTGACGCAGAGTGACAATAACTAGACGAGAACGGAGACTCACAAAGAATGACCCATAGAAAGTCTTCCTCTAAACAGAGATGGTGGAAACTCAGGCTCACATACCAGGATAAATAACCTTTTCTACCCGGGGATCAGACTCCAGGAATCGGGCCACTGCCATCCCATTCTTGAAGTGTTTCTCCATCCGAACCTGCAGAGTCTTCAGGCCTCGGCAGCAGAGGTAGCAGTCAAAAGGGGAAGGAACAGCCCCAAGCGCTGCAGAGTGAGCAGATCTTGGGTTAGCGCGAAGGCACCCACGGGGCTTAAGGAATCCTCTCCTTCTTCTTTTTCAATATAGTGACTCAGAAGAATCTAGCTATGAAGCTCAATGTTTGTGTGTGAGGAAGAAATTGTACTGGAAGCATGGAATAGAAACTAAAGAGCACTTAAGAGGGCTGCGCTTTAAACCAGAAAAGTGGATATCCATAACTAGGGAACAAAGATGAGGCTTTCAACCATGAGGAGATGGAGGGTCCTGGACAATTCAATGGTGCGACACTCCGCAAAGTATGGGCACTTAATGTCTTTGAGATACAAGAAGGAGAAAATCTGCAGTGTGATCATGATTGTTGCTACACAATCCACTGACTAACAACTTACCTTATTTCCCCTTTTAAAGATTTTATTTTTATTCTAAGGTGTGTGTGTGTGTGTGTGTGTGTGCTCGCGAGAGAGAGAGAGAGAGAGAGAGAGAGAGAGAGAGAGAGAGAGAGAGAGAGAGAGAGAGAGCCTGCGCATGTGAGTGCAGTGCCTACAGAGGCCAGAAGAGGGAGTCAGACCCCCAGAGCTGGAGTCACAGGTGACTGAGCCTGACAATGGGTACTGGGAACTGAGCTGGGGTTCTCGGCAAGAGCAGCTCCAGCTCTTAGCTGCTGCGCCACCTCATTCCTACTAATTTGTGAAGCAGTCAGTCACTCCCCCCTCCTCAACCCCTTTACTTTAAGAGCAATTTCTAGAAGGGCATTTTAAGTTTTAGTTCCAGCTGTCTGTTACCTGTCAGAGTGCTGTGATCACCTCTAGTCAGGGCAAATGGAACAAACTGCCAGGAAAGGTATTTAATGTATAGATAGATATACGCTTAGATCTTGAGTGCTACAAGTCAGCTGCTATTCCAGATGCTCACGTACATGAACGCCAACATCTCAGTGGTTAAAACAATCCACTGACCCTCAGAAAGTCATGGGTTTTAACAATTTTCTTAAGAAAAAAAAATCACTCCTAAATAATGTCACAAAGTTATAAAATCTTGCTGTGCTGTAACACTATTTCTTTCTTTCTTTGTTTATTTGAGACAGAGTCTCTCACTTTGTAGCTCTGACTGGCTTGAACCTCACTAGGCTCCCGACATAAAAGCTTGCTATGCTGTAACTCTGTTTGTTTGTTTGTTTGTTTGTTTGTTTACCTGAGATAAGGACTCACTGTATGAGACCTGACTATCTTGAAACACACTATGTAGACCAGGGTGGCTTCAAACTCAGAGGTCTTCCTGCCTATCAAGTAGTGGGTACAACTATGTTTCTATAACCCTTTTCCCTTCTCTCTCCCTAAATGTATTACAATATTTTGTGGAAGTACAAATATCAAGTGTAACCTCTGATGGCTTAACAAGAATCCAGGCTTAGGGGACTGGAGAGATGGCGCAGGTCAAGAGTGTTTGCTGCATGAGAACAAGGGCCTGGCTTAGGATCCAAGCCCCCAAGCAGAAAGCTGGGCATGGCTGTGTGCACCTGTGACACCAGTGCCATGCGGGCCGGAGCCAGCAGGGTCACTGGGGTTTAGTTGCACACGCACACACAGACACACACAGACACACACACACACCACATACGACATACCACAGAAAGAAACCCAGGCTTTTGACCACTTACAATTCTGCAGGAAACGAAGTCGATTGTTGAGGTCATCAGAATTAACAGACACTAAGCCCATGACAACATCGCTATGGCCTAAAATGTAACAAAAACATCACCATGAACAACAATTTGTGCTTTATTTTTCATTTCATAATTCAAAACCATGAAAAGAAAACCTCTAAGCTAAAGGTGTTGTCTTTGATCATATATGTGAACTTTATCCAGTTTTATAGCAGTGATATAAAGTAGTAAAATAAAAATCATAAAAAAAAGAGTCAGTATCTCCAAGCTGGCAGCAAAATGGAAGCATAATACCTCCAGTAAACCCTGTGAGCCATGAGCACAGTTTTGTCTATGAGAAATGAAATTCTGGGTGTGGTGGTGATGCATATTTTCACCCCAGCACCTGGGGGATAAACATAGGAGATCACAAGTTCAAGGCTAGCCTTGGCAAGTGGTGAGTTCTAGACTAGCCTTGGCTACATTAAAATCAAAGCACTTCTTGTTATTTACTTCCAACACAAATAACAAATAAATCCTACACAAGCCCTGCCTACCGCCATCTTTCTGTGGAGAAGAATGTTTAAGATGTAAGCTCTGCTTATCTTACCGTTCATGTATTTTGTGGCAGAGCACATACAAATATCAGCACCCAGAGCCAAAGGTCTCTGAAAAAGACAAACAGATGAACAAACAAAAAACAGACGTGTTACTTCTAACGAGAAGCGACCTGCAGGGCACCGTCCTGCCCACTTGCATCGCTGTCTTCAACCCCAGATGCCTCTGTCTCTACCCTGCTGTGTGAGAAGCAGCACTTCTTTGATTTTTCTAACATCCTGAGTCTGCCCCTACAGTTCCTTCCACAGAGAAGCTCCAAGAACAAAAAGGAAGACAAAACAAATGAACCTGGCATGGGGTGGGGTGGGAGCTGGGCTCAGCATGTGATGGGGCACAAGTTGCACAGAAACGGAAACCAACAAGGTATGTCTCCCTAAACCAGCTCCTTTACAGTGTTGGTAGCACAGGTTGTGTGGCCCTGAGTCTGTTGTCCGCAGTAGAGACGGCTACATTTATGACTCATTAAACACACGGAGTACTTTATGGACCCATCCAGCAATTTTTGTGCCAAGTGAGTACAAACTACTTTGCTTAGATTCTTAACCATTGAAACCTTACTAAGTACAAGGTGTTTGTTCATAATTGGTTTGCCAAGCTCTTGACCCCTAATCACTCTTTAATTGTACTAGCTTTGACAAGTATAAAGTCCCAAAGAAACCGGTTCACTCAAGAGAGATGGCTCAGTGTTTTTAATTAAAAAACTGTTGCTGCCAATAATCAACCTACATCTTAAAGCACATGGATACACACATACTTAGATGCAGATGCATATATATTTTGTTGTTGTTGTTGTTGTTTTTCTTCAGACCAAGTCTCTCTGGGTAGCTCAAACTAACTTAAAACATTCATGGCTCTGGATGGACTGTCTGTGCCCCACTTCACATGTTGAAACGCTAACTCCTGGTGGCTGAGGAAGGGTTAGAAGAGATAAGGAGGCCAGGTAACTTCTCTTACCTGCGATAAAGGACCCCATTGCTTCTCAAAGGTGTAGACTCTCTGAGTCTACCCACCATATTTCTGTCTGGAGTGTCTATTCTTAGCGATTCTGGCCTGGCAGATATGTTTACTCCTAGCTAGCTGAGGCTTACTGTTCCCAGAAAAATCTCCAATGGGACAGTAACATAGTTTTGAGATATTAACTAATTTTTTTAAGTTCAAATTTGATTCTTTGCCTAATCAATAATAGTTATATCTCATAAGTTTGGTAACAACTATCTTATAAAGTAGTCCCTTTTCCGATTACAGATAACTGTGTGTTAACACTGTGTGTTAATCACAGCAAAACCCTTTATTTCATTTACCTGGAAGTACGCAGACATGAAAGAGTTATCTACAACCAAAATGATATCTCCACGCTTATGGACGATTCGAGCACAGGCTTCTATGTCAGTCAGCTTCAAAGTTGGGTTTGTGGGCGTTTCGATCCAAACAAGCTACAGTAATTCAGCAAACAGCATTATGTAAAAATATGCCACACATTACACACACCTCACATACAACAACGCGGAAGGCAACTTCTTCCTATGCTGGCAAGGCTTGGGCAATGAAACTGGAATGGCCAGGTCTGCATCTGCGCCTCCCCTACGAATTCCTGATGGGCCTTTGCTCCCCAAGTTCCCTTCTTCCTTCCTGGAGTTCCTCATCTGCATAAAAGGGTTGATGATATCCAGCTTACAGAACAACTGTTACACCCAAATCAGGTTATATATATCTAATAAGAAAAAGTCGATTTTGTAATTATCCCAAAGGCATGTGTCTGGAGCTTCTGTTCTCAAAGACAAATAGTGTAGATCTTACAAAAATATATCTTCGCTCTGGGAAAGTGGCTCAGTAAAAACTGTGCCTAGCATGCATAAAGCCTGGGGTCCCTCGCACCTCAGCAACCAGGAGGGGCCAGGGTGGGGATGGAGGTGACCGATGCCTATATTCCCAGCATTCAAGTAACAGAAGCGGAAAGATCACAAGTTCAAGGTTACCATCAGCTACACAGACAGTCTCGGAAATAAGCAACTCTATACATCCTAGAATTTGCATCAATGAGAATTATGCCCAGGATGCCAAAGGCACCTTCAGAGTTAACTAGCAACAAACACTCTAGAAACTCTGAATTTGAGGATGTGCATTAGTCTGAAGAAAAGAAGAAGCAGCGCCTTGATCTACCACCATCCAGCCATGAGGTGCACCTTCAACAGTTACTGAAAAGACCAAATAAGAACTCTGTTAAGTAAAGTGCCTCTGCTTTGAACTGTATTAGCTCTCTCTCAGAAGACCTAATGGCTGTGTATTGCCTGTAAAAGACAGACAAGATGTCTGGTTCAATACATTCCCTGGTCTAGAAGTTTACTATTAAAAAGTACTTTACATTTTCTGATTTAACTAAAAAACTATTTTAAAAATGACTTGTGGGTAAGAATAATAAATTCTCATCAAGTTAATTTAAAATTAACAAAATGAAACCAAGTAACTAAAGTACAGAATAAGTTTTATGCGGACTTTAAAATTTGACCACAGGGGCTGGAGAGATGGCTCAGTGGTTAAGAGTACTTGTTCATGAGAGCAGAGTTTGATTCCTGGCTCCTACATGGTGGCTTCCAACCATGGTAGAATTCCAGTTCTAAGGGACCCAATGCCCTCCACATGTAGTAGGGACACACATGGTGCACATATGTGCATAGAGACAACCACCCATATACATAAAACGAATAAATATAATGTGTGTGTGTGTATATATATATATATACACACACATATAAAGGTATATGTATATACATGTAAATCAAGCAAGCCAGCAATTGAAATTATATGGACAAAATTCATCATACTTATGATCTGGTTTTGTCCTTTAGGAAGACTCACACTAGCTATTTGAAAAAGCTTTTTCTCTCAAGCAAGATTAAAAACACAGCTTCCAGCTGGGTGTGGTGGCACACGCCTTTAATCCCAGCACTCAGGAGGCAGAGACAGGTGGGTCAGTGTGAGTTTGAGCCCAGCCTGGTCTACAAAGTGAGTTCAGGACAGCCAAGGCTACACTGAGAAACTCTGTCTCAAAAAAAAAACAAAACAAAACAAAAGCCCACAACTTCCTTGAAAACAAAGCTTCCTCAGTGCGAGCTGATTCAGGGCTAATCGAGAAGGGATCCTCTGTAGGAAGAACTCCCCTTTCAGCATTCAGTGCTACACGAGCGTGGGTACAGTCTAATGTCTTCATTCTTAGCAGAGCTGGAAAGGCTCACTCACAGAAGACACTGGCTGTTCACTGCTGCAGAATTTAAACGAGGTTCTCAAATATTACATCTGCTATTCAGGCACAGATACCTTCCACGGCCCACAGTTCTCAGGGCTGAGATCAAAGCCAAGGGACCGGGGTGGGGAGGGGTAGCGGGGAGGTCTAAAGCCTGAGAACTATGTACTCTTGAATTTAAATTTTCTTAAAAAGAAATTAGACCCACACTAGCTTCTAACAGAATTCACATTTTAAAAAAAATTAAACTTGTTACAACACTGATGTACCCTTAAAAGACAGGGGTCACTTTTTAAAGGCCGTGCCATGCCTCTGTACAACTTTCACTGGAACAGAGAGTTAAGAAGCAGACTGTGCTGACTAACAGCAGTCCCTGGTTAATGGTGCCTGGCTCATCCATGCTCCGTGCTCTTTGTATGTACACAGTGTTGAACTAAACCACACGATGTGAAACTTACAAGCCTGGTACCCCCCTTTGCTCTTGAGTTGTCATGGGGATTTATTACAGAGACGCTTTTCAGGCACCTCCCACCCTCCTCACGGTGGCCGCTGTCTCTGCCAGTCTCTCTCCCTTTCCCCATCTCATTCTCATACTTTTAAAAAGAGAGTTTACTTTTAGTTGTGGGAACATGTGTACGTCTGTGTGTGGGTCTGTACATGTAAATGCAGGTGCCCCATAGAGACCAAAGGCGTCAGAGCCCCTGGAGCTGAGGTTACAGGCAGTTATGAGCCATCCAGTGTAGGGTGTGGGGAACCAAACTCACACCCCTTGCAGGAGCAGCACATGCTCTTCACCCTGAGCCATCTTTCCAGCCTTTCGTTCTCACTCTTAAAGATCCTCTCTGGGCTTCACATTTATTTACTTATGTCCAATGTGCATTCAGTGTTTTGCCTGTGTGTGTATCTACCTGTATACTACATACGTGCATGGTACCTTCAGAGGCCAGAAGAAGACACTGGATCCTCAGGGATGGTTGGGAACCACCAAACCTTGGTCCTCTACAAGAGCAGCAAGTGTTCCTAACCGCAGAACCATTTTTCCAGCCCCTCCTCTGCAGGTTTTAAAAGGAAATCTCTCCTTCCTTTTAAGGCCCTGTTATGTGGCTTTTAAAAATACATTTACCATTTTCTGTCTAATGCTCTTTTTCTCCTTCCTATCTCAAGGCCTATGTGGGATTCCACTTCATAATTTGTGTGTGCTGTCTAGATAATTACACTGTCAAGCCACAGAGACTCTAGCCCATGTCAATCTCAATGTTTCCAACAGCTTCAATAGATGTTATTTGGATTTAAATTACATCCTCTAGAGGATGTAAAACATCACAGGAAATGGTTCGAGAGATGGCTCAGTGGTTAGGAGTAGTGGCTGCTCTTCCAAAGGTCCTGAGATCAATTCCCAGCAACCACATAGTGGCTCATAGCTATCAATACTGTGATCTGATGTCCTCTTCTGTCATGCAGGTGCACATGCAGATAAGAGTGCTCATATAAATAAAATAAAATCTTTAAAAAAATAAAGCACAGGAAAACAGGTAAAATCAAAAGCCAGCTGGTTACCTTGGTTTGTGGTGTAATTGCTGCCTCTAGCAATTTGGTTTTGGAACAATCCACAAAAGATATCTTCAGTCCAAATTCAGATGCCACCCTCCTGAAGTACCTGTTGGTGCCTGAGGCAGAAGACAGATAAAATGCAGAGAACACAATGTCAGGAAGTGTCTGCTCTTGGCAAACATGCACACTCCCAAAATGAGAAGAACTCTCAAAAAAAAAAAAAAAAAAGCAACTGAAAACAGACTGAGTGTAGCTAAGCAACCTGGTTTGATGCCCACAGGTTTAAATGCAGCACACTTGGCACACCCCAATCGCTCACATGCAGCACACTTGGCACACCCCACAGGCTCACATGCAGCACACTTGGCACACCCCAATCGCTCACATGCAGCACACTTGGCACACCCCACAGGCTCACATGCAGCACACTTGGCACACCCCACAGGCTCACATGCAGTACAATTGGCACACCCCACAGGCTCACATGCAGTACACTTGGCACACCCCACAGGTTCACATGCAGTGCACTTGGCACACCCCACAGGCTCACATGCAGTGCACTTGGCACACCCCACAGGTTCACATGCAGTGCACTTGGCATACCCCACAGGCTCACATGCAGTGCACTTGGCACACCCCGCAGGTTCACGTGCAACGCACCTGGCACACCCCACAGGCTCACATGCAGCGCACTTGTCACACAGATTCAAATGCAATGCACTTGGCACACAGCAGCAAGAAGCGGAACCATTCCTTGAACTCCCCTTTCTTACTATTCCAACATGGAGCAGCTTCCTGACACAGCATCTTCTGTAGAAAGCTCTGCATCCATATGCAGGTATGTTTAAGACAGGGTCTTGGTGCCAAAGTCCCAACTGATCTACCACACAGTTCCTGCTCAGGAATCATTACAGAATGAGGAGCGGGTGGAAGTTTGCAGTGAGGTTGCATTTCTGAGAAATGTCAGGAGAAGCTAACCCATGAAGTCTCAGCAACATGGTTGCCTAACTAAGACCTGAACAATGAAACCAACAGGCATGCTAACATAGGGAGGGAAAAACCATGAAGCCTCAACCCTAGACAAAGAACTACAGACAACCAGAGAATGCTGAGGGCAGGAAAAATGGTCTTCCCCAGACAAGAGCCCCCCAATGGGTTATTCAATACCCTGATGTAATAAACACATAGGTAACAGTACATGGACCAAGCAAGTTATATTTATGTATTTAGGAACACACCACACACACACACACACACACACACACACACACACACATACACATGCACACACACACACACACACACACACACATCAATAATCGAAGAAAAAGAGGCCACAAACCTGAGAGAGCATTCGTGTGTGTGTGTGTGTGTGTGTGTGTGTGTGTGTGTGTGTGTGTGTGTGTGTGTGTATGAGATACGTGGAAGGGAAGAAAAGGAAAAGGATGTACTTATAATTTCAAAAATATATATTTAAAAGCATAGAGTCTCCTGTAGCCCAGTTGACCTCAGACACACTATATAGCCCAAGCTGGCCTATTCATGGCAATTCTCCTGCCTCAGCTCCCAAGTGCTGCAATCACAGGCACAAGCAAGTGTTAGCAGTTCCTTCATAACACTTGAGTCTAAAGCAAATGACTCATCACTGCAGAGATGCACAGATCTAAGCCTCTGGCCACCAAGCATGGCAACCTGAGCTTGGGATCAGGACCACACTGTGGAAAGCAGGACCTGACTCTCAGCAACTGTTCTCCTATGGCATTCATGGGCATCATGTGGTACCCAGTGCATGTGTAGTATGTACAAGGACCAAGGCTGTGGTGTGTCTGAAGGCTGATCAAGTCCTACATCCTTGTTCTAGCATCTTAAACACAGTTCTTATCAGATAATCTCTTATCTTACTATCTAGATAATCTTCTGGACCACAGAATCTGAGCCCCATAGAGATGCCTGCCAAACCTTTGAAAGAACATTGTCTCTGAAAACTGGCCATGGTGCTCATGAAACACAAGGCTACCAGCTGGCACACCCTGGGCATGAGAGATCACCTACCTCCATACACTTCATCCATGCAAATGACTTCATCTCCTGCTTTTAAAAGATGGGTAATGGTCGTGGTGGCAGCTAGCCCCGAAGCAAAGGCCAAACCTACCATAAAAAGCAAATTCAAGTAAGCTGAGAAGGCCCAAAATGTTAGCAACGACCTATTGCCACTCGTACTGTGGTTCCCCTAGCTGCCTGAGCCCTTCCTGCGGCTCTCAGAAGTCCTCCAATTAATGACACAACAGCCCTTCCTGTTTCAAAATGAAACCTTTAAAATATTATGTACGTATTTAGACGGACACACACACACACTAAATATTGAGACCTTTTCTCTTCACTATTGGGATCATTTAACATCATTTATATTGAAAATACAAAGATGGGGCTGGAGAGATGGCTCAGAGGTTAAGAGCACTGGCTGTTCTTCCAAGGGTCCTGAGTTCAATTCCCAACAACCACATGGTGGCTCATAACCACCTACAGTGTGATCCAGTGCCCTCTTCTGGCCTGCTGGCACACATGCAGGCAGAATACCATATAAATAATAAATAAATGTTAAAAGAAAGACAATACGAAGATGACTTAACCAGAGCTCACTCCCCAAGTGTTGGCAAGGGTTTCGGGCTTGGCGAATGAGCCACAGTGACAGGCTGAGTGAAGAGTATAGTAAGTGCTGCCTTCTGCTCTGCCCCTGTCTACTGCTAACTAGCAAGAACATGCTTACACAATCAGCATAAGAATGCTGCCAAGGGATTCACTGTCTGAGGAAAATGGGAATTTGCATACAAGGATCTCTCCAGGCGCAGTTGCGCACGCCTGTAAACCCAGCAGAGACAGGCAGATGCCTGTGAGTTCAAGGCCAGCCTGGTCTACAAAGTGAGTCCAGGACAGCCAAGGCTACACAGAGAAACCCTGTAAGGTGATCTCTATTTTCTGCCTTCTATGCCTCTGTGGTCCCTAGACACCTAAGGAGAATCCGTCTTTCACCACAGATGTGACTTACTGTGCTTTGCCCCATCCAAGGCGGCCACTGCTTTTTCCAAGCAGTTCCTTGTGGGATTTCCAGAACGGCTGTATACAAAACCCTGAGAACAAGACGCAGAGGAGGGAGAGGAGGAACAGGACTTATTATTCATCGTCTTAAGAGCTTTCGGTTATTTTCAGATCTCAGTGAAGACATGGTCACAGCTACAGGCCCATCCCACCATTATTATTTTCTGTTATCTAGCCATGGAACACCTTAACGTAAGACAGAAGCGTAGCATTGTTGGGCTGTGGCAGTATGGAGAGGCTCAAAACATGACCAAAGTGGAGCTGAAGAGATGGTTCAGTAATTAAGGGTGTTTGCTACTCTTTCAGAGGACCTAGTTCAATTCCAAGCAGCCACATGTCAGTCCACTATGTCTGGAAATCAGTTCCAGAGATCTGACACCTTCTTCTGGCCTCCAAAGGCTCTGCATGCATGCCCAGACAGACAGACATGCAGGCAAACCACCTGTACACACAAAATAGAAGTGAGTAAATTGAGTTAGAATGATGTACCTGCCGCACAGGGGGTGATAGTGGTGCACACCTTTAATCCCAGCACTCGGGAGGCAGAGGCAAGAAGATCTCTGTGAGTTCAAGGCCAGCCTCCTCTACAAAGAGAGTCTAGGACAGCCAGGGCTACACAGAGAAGCCCTGTCTTGAAAAACCAAAAACAAACAAACAAACAAACAAACAAATAAAAAAGAATGGTGTACCTGCCACTTGGTGCTAGTAGGGAAAGTCAATCTGGGGTTGAGGGGGGAAATGCACATGTCTAATTGCACAATTGTGAGGGTGAAAGTGGATAACATGGATTCACTGCATATCCCTCAGCAAATTCGGACCAGCAGTTGGGGAGCCGCTCTTAACACTGGAGTGACGGACGTTGCAATTATGTTAGTCTCACCCTCGCATGAATCTAACACAGGTCCATTCTGCAGACAAGAGGGTTGAACAAGCCATTCAAGTGCTCAGGGGTCAGATCTTAACCCAATTTTTAAAAAAATGACTCAAATCAAAGGCAGGAAGCAGTTCTCAGGGAAGATCGCCCTGTGTCAGGTTCCCTTTAAACTTAAGAGTCATATAATCATTTTACCTGGCCTTGTGACCTACTTGGAGAAAAGTGAAGGCAAATGTAAGACCTGGGGTGTATGAGGGACAAAGCCAATTCCAGGATCTAAACTGCTGTGGTCATACATACCTGCAATCCCAGCAGAGACAAGCTTGAGTCCATGAGTTCAAGGCCACCTGAGCTACTTAGAGACTGTCTCAAACAAACAGAAACATCCTACACTTTTCTCCCCTTGGCTTAGGCAGCATACCACTACTTACACCCTTGTTTCAGACCCTGAAGCTTCTAGTATTAGTAAGAATAATTTCAAGAGATTTCCCCTATGTTAAATAAACACATAGTTTACAGGACTCCTGCAGTCTTCAACGCTCAACCGCTGTCCCTGGCTGCTAAACTCACCAAACTTCCCTTCAAATGCTTGGCTGCTACAGCAGCCCCATACTCTCATAAATATTCATACGCTCATAAATATTCATAAGCATGCAGATATTTAACCTCCCGGGAGGCGAACTTGGTTCCCTGGCAAATCACCTTGTGCATCCATGGCTTTTCAGATGGAAGTAAAGATGTCTGATCCTTCGCATTGCTGCAGTGCTATCATCTTTTGCAGATTCTGGCCACATACTGGATCTAACTGCCCGCTGCCGCTTGCTCTCTGAGCCATTTAAACACTACTCTCACACTGAATGCTCAGTTGCTACACACTGTTCCATACGGACAGCAAGCCTACAAAGGAGGGCCACACTATGTGCTTGGAGGAGCTGATGTACGCATTTTGGATGCAAACCATCTATGAGGAGAATCCCGACCTGCTGTAGAGATGCCCTTGGGACTTCTCACACAAAACAGGGCTGTCGGTAAGAACTTTATCTGACTTAACACACAAAGGCAGCTTCCAGAGCGGCCAACACCTGAAAACGTGCAGCAATTGCTCTAACTGTCGTCCTCGGAACCCGAGGCAATTTTTAATGCACTAAGACCTATGGTAGTAAGCCGTCCAAAAGGAAGATGCAGGAGAGCCACAAGGCTGCGTCTTAACAGGTCACTTGTGTTTGAGTCTGGGCCAGTTTCCTTTTCTGTAAAAGGAGTTAATGTTCACCCTCTGGTCCGGCTCTTGTGGTCAGATGGGAACAGTAAGACATGAAAGCTGCAAACACCAACGCACCTCTGAGTAATGAGTGTGCGCCACAGAGTTTACAGCAGCGGCAGTTTGTGTAGGGTGTTCTATGGTTTGTCCAGGCTGGAACAGGGCCAGTTCAAGGCTTGGGTGGGTTTAATAGCTTCCTCTAGGTTACCCAGCCGGAAGAGCTGATGTAAGAATTAAAAACCCACGGGCTCTCAATCACAAAGCCACCCTGCTCACTTAGCTCAGTGATTGTCAATGTTCTTAATGCTGTGACCCCTTCAGTACAGTTCTTCATGCTGTGGTGACTCCCAACCACTAAGTTAATTTTGTTGTCGCTTCTTAACTGTAATTTTGCTACTACTACAAATTGTAATGTGAATATCTGATGTGTGTCCCCTATGGAACGGTTGTTAACTTAGCTCGGTTATAGTGCAGCCAGGTGCAGAAGGGTGGGGTTCTAGATAAATTAAAGCCCAGAGTCATTGCTCATGAGCCTTGGTAAACCCTACATCTCAGCTATCTCAATGTGAACACTAAGACCACGCTAGGATCCTTCTTGTGAACACTGAATGTCTCTACATACAACACACACAGGCTCTAGGTATGCGTTTGGTACATAAATGGTCAGTAGCTATTAACCAAATATACACTATTGAAACTGATTTTAATTCTAAGACTTGTGTGTGTGTGACAGAGAGAGAGAGAGAGAGAGAGAGAGAGAGAGAGAGAGAGAGAGAGACAGAGAGAGAGAGAGACAGACAGACAGACAGACAGACAGACAGACATAGACGCAGACAATGTGTAGGTCAGAGGAGACTACAGGAGCTGGTTGTCTCCTATCATATGGATTATGGGATGGAACTGAAGTGGTCAGGTCTTGTAGCAAGCACCTTTACCTGCTGTGATAAAACAGCATGACCAAAAGCACCTTGGGGAAGAAAGGGTTTATCCTACTTCAATGTAACAAAGGAACCCGGAGGCAAGAGCTAATACAGAGGCCGAGGAGGAGTGCTAAGAAAATGCTGCCTGCTTACAGCTTTATCTTCTGGAGGCACTTTCTCAATTAAGGCCACCACCACCACTGCCCCCCCACCCCCCGCACCTCTCAGATGTATAGGTTGTGTCAAGTTGCTATACAACTAGCGCTCCCGCGGTCCACCCAGCCCTGCCTGGCCACTCACGGAGGACTGGCCCGGAGAGTCCTGCTTGAACGTGGTGGCCAGCGAAATGGGCATCACCACTGCACGCGAATTCCACTGCTCGGGCTCCTGTCCCACGTGGATGGCCTGCGTGGCGAAGTGCGGGAAGCTGGGCAGGAAGCCGCTCGAGGAGGCGTCCTTCTGCATGCTGGCGCGGGGGAGAGCAGGACTTTGGCACCTGGAAGACCACCGGAGCCAGGCCGAGCTTCGCTTATATCCAAGGCGGGGAGGGGCCAACGCGGCCAATCACCCCTGGTCCTTACGCAGCGCCCTTGCCCATTGGTCGGTGGTGGAGGCGTTACCCGGAGCGGTCCTGCCCCGCCTACCAGTGGCACGGAGCAGCGCCCACGTGGGTGCGTCCTGCTGGGACCTCAGCAGCCAACTGCAGCAGCGAGCCCAGATGCACCCTTTCTTCACACGACGGAGAGGCAGCTGCGGGCCTCCTCGGGCAGCTTTGTAGGGCCCCAGAGTGCTGGCATAAGGCCCAAGCTTTGCTCCCAAAAGACTCAGCCTTGACCTAATTTTACACCTTGTCTGGAAACTGGCTAGTTTAAGGCGTTTCTGTTCCTTGGAAGTTGAACCTAAAACTCTGAAACAGAATTTAGAAGGCATTGAGGAATAAATAACTTTTTAAAAAAATAAGCAACCATTTTAAAAAGGCTATAAAGAGCAAAAGTAGCCTGTTTGCCTTTCAGATTAGCAGATTAGCAGTATACACTGCTGGAGGCCCAGGGGGGTAAAGGGGATAGTATCTGATTAATATTTCTCCTTTTAAAATATGTTCTCAGTCTGAATACATTTCAACCACTATGTTTTTTTTTTTAAGTTTATTCATTTTATGTTTGTGCACCACAGGTATGCCTGGTGTCTACAGAGGTCAGAGGGGATGTTAGATCCCCCGGAACTGCAGTTATAAACAGATGTGATTGATTTGTGGACGCAGAAATCCAAACCCGGTCCTCTGGAAGGTCAACCAGTGCTCTTAACATCTGAGCCATCTCTACAGCCATGTGGTACATTTTGATGTGGCCACACAGAACCCGTGGGGCCAGAAGGGCCCGGAACAGTTCCGATGACTCCAGCTCTACGTATCGTTGACAAGTCTTGGGATACACAAACATGGGCGTTCATTCGTGCACTTGTCTTTTCATTGTGTGTGGTGCACCTGTGGCGGTCAGAGGGCAGGCTCCTACCTAGCTGGGAGGAGGGGCTCTCTGCGCTGCTTACCCCAGGCCAGCTGACCCAGGAGCTTCAACTGATTGTCCTGTCTCTGCCTCTTACAGTAGGATGCTGGGATAGAGGCGCCAAAGCACAAAGGGGGATGCAAGGAGGTAGGGGGTCGGGGGTGTCAAACACAGGGGTCAGGCTGTGTGGAAAGCGTTTTTACCTATTGAGCCATCTTCTCATCTGACATTTTCTTTAGTGAAACTGTCATAAAGTGTTCTTTGTAAAGAGGCCCCTACACAGACTCCCTGAACAAGCCCCTGATACAGTGAGAGGAGACTGCGCAACGACATCTCAGGATTTACAGTTCTCTTTTCCTGGGCATGCCCCTTCCACTCCCCCCGCCCCCCCCCCATCTTACTTGTGAGCGTAGGTGATTCTCACTCTCAGCTAGAGTGATGGAAATCCGTAGCTGCTTCCAAGCCCGGCTAGCTAGCTCGAGGATGGACACCTGAAAGCCGAGGAGCAAAAGACCAGAAGAAAACTGGCGTAGTCTCCCATTTCCAACACAGCAAAGAAAACTGCAAAACTGTGAATTCAGGAGTGCCTACTGTTCTGTACGATCCTTTAAAATATGTATGATTTGGCATCTGAAACGATCATAGTGGCAGAAGCCATGGGTCTACAGGGGAAAATAAATTTCTTTACATTTAATATGCATAAAGTAAAATAAATCATACCACAGAGAGAGGGGGAGGGGCTTTTTGAGTCAGGGTGTCACACTGTAACCCTTGCAGACCTCAAACTCACAGGCATCTCTACAACATCCAACTAGAAAAAATGTTCTAAGTAAATGAGTGATGGCTGCTTTAAATACAGTGAATGGCCTCTGAGCTGACTTTTCATTTAGAGCTCCTTGTAAGCACCATGAAGTTACCACAGCACCACTAAACTGTGACTTCCTCTCAGGTATGGGATTTGGGAAGGTCACATGTTCCTTCCTTCCTTCCATTTTCGTGTCGTATGTTTTATATTTGGGTGTTGTAGAGATGGCTATGAGTTTGAGGTCTACAAAGGTTACAGTGTTAGACTCAATATATATATCAGGAAAAGAAACACTATATTTTTAATAGGAAATAATTAAAAATAGCTCTTTTTGTTTGTTTTGTTTTTGTTTTTTTGAGACATGGTTTTTCTGTGTGTAGTCCTGGCTGTCCTGGAACTCACTTTGTAGAACAAGCTGGTCTCAAACTCACAGAGACCCGTCTGCCTCTGCCTCCTGAGTGCTGGGATTAAAGGTATGTGCCACCACACCTGGCTAAAAATAACATCTTCTGAGAGTAAGAAAGTTGAAAATATTAGTCACCCACTGACTTCATATTGAGAGACTCTGGGAAGGCTGGCAGGCTTTGTTTTCCTACTGATTACAGAGAAGGTAAGCACCACGACACGATCACAGTAGATGGATGAAGAATCCAGAGTTCAAGGTCATCTTCAGTTAGCTACTGGCGGGTTAGTTCCAGGCCAGCCTGGGATACATAAGACCCTGCCCCAGAGAAGAAAAGAAAAGAGATAGAAAATAGCCGAAGATAACCGTCTAAGTGTCTGACTTGTGGGGAGAGGGGCCATCCCATTGTGTACAACACACTAGCATCGAGTCCAGGATCCCTGGTAGGCTCTTCAAGCTATGTGGTGACAGATCTGAACTGGGTCCACTGCCAGGCATTTCCTCTCTGAACTGTCACCATCTTGTGTTTGTGTGTCACTCTCTAAAATCTCCACTCCAGAACTTCCTTTTTCAGTCTCTTCTTGCCATCTTTACAGAGAAGGTGATGTGAGTTGACTCAGTTTCTCCACTGCGTCCCACTTCCCTGACCCTATTGGTGCTTTTCTTCTATGGACAGACAAGCTATATATCCACCACAGTAATTACACCATGGAACTCATTGCTAGGGGCTTAGAGTTAGGTGGCCTGTAAAGATGCTTGTGGTGGAAGCGTGGTTCCTGGTGTGATGAGCCTTTTAAGAAGTAGGGGTGAAGGTGAGGTAACTGGATCGTTGCAGGAAGGGTGCTGCCCAGAAAGGAAGCAGAAAGACTTTCTTCTTTGCATCCCAGTCTTGGTCTTGCTCTCTGCTTTGATGTGTGATATTTTCCCCAAGTGCACATACACTCATCCTTTCAACACTGTCTGCTTTCAGCAGATTGGTCCATGCCCCTGTTGAGCCTGTGAGGCGCCAGAGTTGTGAGGTCAATAAACTTTCACATGCAGTAGGCAGCCTCAGGTGTGCCATTGCAGCATTAGAGAACAGACTGACTTAGCTGCCTCATATTGAGCCTCATCTAAGCATTCTTACCAGTCCTTTTAGGGAGTACCAGAGAGTAGACATTGCACCCGCTCCACACTGAGTCCGGGGGAGCTCAAAGGCTTGGCACCATTTTCCCAGGAGTACAACGTAAATGGAGTGTCTGACCTCCACACCCCGTCCTGCCCGGCTCTCTCCCCAAGCTTTTGATACGTCCTCGTCTGCCAGCCAATAATGTATTCTCAGGACTCATCCTGCAGGGTCAGAATAATTTCTCAAAAATGTAGGGTGTGGTCGGTTTGGTTTTTTTGTTTTTTTAATCAGAAAAACACTCTCAAGTCCACCACACCAAGAAAGACATTCTGTGACTTCTCTGTCCAAACAGCTCCATATGTGTGTGGTGTGCCAAGAACGGCAACGCGGTCATTCTTCATCTACACTCACCCACTCATTCCCTTGCTCATTAACAAACTCTTATGCAGTCCCAATTGTGGGCAAGCAAGATGGCGCCTCCTGACTCAGGTGCATCCCACGGCCCTGGTTCTTTACTGCCTCTGTTCTTCCATCAGAAAGGACTTTGAAAATTAACCCGCAGGACCCACAGCGGGAGGCTCTGCCGAGAGCATCAGGATCCCTCAAGATGGATTAATGTTCCTTGACCTCTAATCCGGAGTTCTTCTGGTTGTGCTGTGTCACTGCCTCTCTCCTCCCCACCCTGTGCTGCATTCCTTTCCTTGAGGACGCCCACATCTGCCCATAGTATTGTCCTGGGATTTCTTTTCAACTTTCCCCCCAGATGTTCTTGGGTTCTCTGTATCTTAGCTCAAGCTTCTCCTCTGGTAAAATCTGTCTGAAGCTTCCGTTCCCTGACTTACCAGGCCTCCATCATTCTTACTGTGCTTGCTTGTCTGGATGTCCCTTGCTTGCCTATACGTTCTGGGGGAAAAAGAAAAAGAAAAGAAAAGAAAATTTGTCTTCATGTCACTAACACCCAGCTCGGACTCAGGCACAAGCTCGATGTTCAACAATATTCTCTAACTGCCAGCATAAACTTCACAAAACTAAAGAATTACTGTGACTTAGTTTTTGTCCTTGGAAAAGCTGGAAAATAAATAGTAAAAGTGTACCGTGTTGCCTAATTGTTGACTGTTCTATTTGTTTTAAGTGGCCCTGATCTCTTAGTAAGTAAACGTGTAACTAACTTAACAATGCATGAGAATATTAGAGAGACCCTGTTATGCCCCAGAGAGTGACTTTTTTTTTTAACTAAAACTTTGAACATAGAAAGTAATAGATATGGCCAGCATTGTGGTGACACCTTTAATCCCAGCACTCATCAGGGAGGAAGAGGGAGGTGGATCTCTGTGAGGCCAAGGACAGCCTGGTCTATAGAGCAAGTTCCAGGACAGCCAGGGCTACAGAGAGACCATGTCTTAAAAACAAATCAAAACAAAACAAAAACAACAACAAGAACCAAAAACGAAAGTAGTAGCTACAACAACATTAGGGGCTCACTAAGAAGAGCAGACAAGGAGAAGAGAAGGAAGCCTGTGGTCACAGGTCAAAGGAGAGGGACAGCCAGCCACTTCTTCATCTGTCCCTTCTGGCTGTCACTCGCCATCTAGAGCACTGTTCCCTCCTGACTGAGGTAAGACAGAAAGATAGGGAAGAGTAAAGGGTCTGGGGGAGCGAGAGTAGCCCTTACCCCAGGGTCTGGCTAAGTCTGTCTCAACAACTAAGGATTAAGAATTCCAGTGCTGTGATGTTTAGCTGTGTAGTGATAATATTGCTCTTATGTGGTGGCATTTTAAGTGGGAAATGTTTTCACTGCAGGAAAGAACGCTGAAGGCCCGAGTGCGCATCATCAACTAGGGCCGTTTCCTCTCCCAGGAACAAACCTGACCTTTTCTTGGCCTCTCACAGTAAGCCCCACATCATAAAGGAAGGTATTCATCAATGTGCAACTTCTGCAACCCGTGCTTCCTTCTTTCATTTTAAATTAAAATCACCTAATTGTACTGAACTTGAAAGTAAAAACAGCACCCAGTTAAATTAAGCAAACAATTGCTTGTCCAGCCAAAAACCCTATACACCTCAGGAAACTTCTTTGCAGCTAAAAAGTCATTCTGTAGCCATAGAGCTTCACCTAGGATTTTACATTCTCACTGTCAGTTACATATTTTTGCTGTTGTTGAAACAGGGCTTCACTGTGTAGACTGGCCTGGAACCTATTTGGCAGGCCTGGAACTTATTTCTGTAGACCAGGCTAACTTCAAACTCAGAGAGATCCACCTGCCTCTGCCTCCCAAGTGCTGGGATTAGAGGTGTGCACAACCCCACCTACCAAAATGACATTTTTATTCAGTTAGGTACTACAAAAAAAATTTCTTCTAGAGCTGAAACTAGGGAAACAACTTTTGTATCCTCTCTTATGACTCATGTGTCCTTTTGCCCACACTCCATTTTTTTCCTCATCACCTAATATTCCGTTTCTGGGCATGTTTATCTTTATCTTGTCAGACTATAACCACAGCTGAGGTACCTCCAGAGACTACTGTAATCTTGCCTTTCACAAAGGAGTGAAAGGGGCTTCTTGGTCATCTTTAAGTCTTAAGATAAAACTTTCAATCCACCAAATGGTACACGTGGCAATTGCCAAGGCACCTAAGTGGATGCTTCCTCCGTGAGGCTGACATCCTCAGTGTGTGTGACTCTCTCCCTGCCTATTAACTCCTGTGTTTAAATCTCCCTTAAGATAGTTGTGATCAGCTCCAGCTCTGCATCATTCTGCCTGGGCCTGAGCTACTTTCTGCAGCAAAATCAAGGATGATCTAGTTCCTGGAGAGAAGACTCCTCAAGGGAAGGGAGCTGCCTAGGCTGTGCAGGGGTGCAGGGCTGTCTCATCTCCTCAGACATGAGCTTGTTTAATCATCAGCAAAGAAAACCTCTTTACTTAAAGAGCGTCAGGTAATTTCATGCAATTGAACTTAAGCACTATTGAGTTCCTAGTGCAGTGTTCTTTCTTACAAACAGGCCTGGAGGTAGGCCTGGGGGACTGAATCCTGTCTGGGCTATAAAGCAAGTTCAAGACTACCTGGAAATCTTACTGAGGCACCGCCTCAAAATAAAAAGTAAAAAGAAGGCTGGGCACATGCTCAGTGGTAGAGCAGTTGCTTACCCTACACAAGGCTCTGGTTTAGTGCCCTATGGTACATGAAGAGATAAAAGGCAGGTTCCCTCATTTATAACTGTATGCTTATAGTGTAAAAATCCTCTAATCTTTTGTCTTGTTTTGTTTTTGAGATGGAGTCTCATGTAACCCAAGCTACCCTCAAATTCTTAATCCTCTTGCTTCCGTTTCCTAAGGGCCGAGAATACCACTGTGTGTCACCACACGTGGCTGAAAATTGCTTTGCTACAGAACATTCTTTGTGACTAGATCTATTCCCAAGACACCTCATATACCAACACTGGCGCTGAGTCCACTGCTCCACTTATCTGATGGTAAATAGTCATTTAATAACAGACCCTCAAGACTTGAACTGAGTGGTTAGGACAGTTAGTGATTCCTGTAGAATAGATAGAGTGATTTCACAGAACCTCTCACTTACTATTTACTGAAGACAGTGCCGCCCCCCCCCCACCTGGAGTTACATGGGGGGGGGTCTGTGAGCTGCCATGCGCCCCCCCCCTGACCTGGAGTTACATGGGGGGGAGGGTCTGTGAGCTGCCATGCGGCCCCCCCCCTGACCTGGAGTTACATGGGGGGGGGGGCTGTGAGCTGCCATGCGGCCGCGCCCCCTGGACCTGGAGTGGAGAGCTGTGAGCTGCCATGCGGATGCTGGGAACCAAACCCTGGTCCCCTGCAAGAGGAGCAAGTGCTCTCAAGTGCTGATACATTTCCCAGCCCCAGTCATCCTTAACGTAACAAATGAGATTATGCTGGGATCTGCTTCCCCAGCTAATAAAAAGCAGAAGAAGATGTGGTGTCAATCTCCCATTTCTCTGGGTGTAGGAAAGGGCACACAAGGCCTTACTGATAGACGCTCAGGAAGAGACTTTAAAGAACATCATTAGACAATCCCCATTAAAAATGAAAATACACATCTGGGCAGTGGTGGTGAACCGTCTGCCCTCCAGATGCAGAGGCAGGTGGATTTCTGAGTTCAAGGCCAGGCTGGTCTACAGAGTGAGTTCCAGGACAGCCAGGACTACACAGAAAAACCCTGTCTCAAAAAAAAAAAAAAGTAAAAATACAGGGCTGTACTCAGTTGGTAAAATACCTGCCATGCCACACAGGCATGAAGACCTGAGTCCAAGTCCTTCAGAATATTGGGTGTGGTGGCACATGCTTGAAATCCGAGAGTTGTGGAAGCAAAGACAGGAAAAATCCCTCGTCCTTGTTAGCAGCGTGTATAGCCTACTGGGCTAATAATAGCTAAGGAGACAGCCTGTCTCAAAAGCAAGGTGGCAGCTGGAGAGGTGGCTTAGTAGTTAAGAACACTGGCTGCTCTTCCAGCAGACAGAGATGAGATTTCCAGCACCCACACAGCAATCTACAACCACCCGCAAGTCCAGTTCCAGGGCGTCTGACACCTCTGGCCCCTGTGGTCACTACATGAACACAGCTGCCCTGCTGTCCAAGGCCGCAGTCTATCGAGTCTGGATTGCTCCGAGCTCTGTGCTAAATGGAGCTCCCTCACCCCTGCCCCAAGCAGGGCCTCCTACTCTCTGCCTGACCTCATCTGGAGAGCGTGTTTAGGCACAGATGCCTCTAACCATATGTGGAATATGGCCTTTGATTCAGTTCCCTGCTAAGGGTCTCCCTGTTGTGACCACAGGATAATTAGGTACTGTGCTCCTGTCCATATGGTGGGACTGTGCTCCCAAATAAAGCATTCCTGGCACAAGCTCCAGCCAACAGTGTACATCTATCTACACTAAGAATCTCCCACTCCCTCACCAAGAGCTATTTGCCTTCGTTTGCCCCAAATAAAGCTGGACAGCCTTGTTGAAGCTGGTCCTGGAAAGTCATTCTGTCATGCTCACAGGCCATCCATCCCCCTGCCTCATCCTTGGTCATCCCTTCTGCTCCCTTTGCCCTCAGGGATGGTGGCTAATGATCCCTGGTGGGGAGGGAACCCCACACTGCACATACATATAGGTAAAACATACATACACATAAAAATAAGTAAATTAAGCAAAAGCAGCAAGCCCTCAAGTGTTCAATTATCTTTCCAGGTCCAATATGAAGTTGTTTATCCCAATAAAGAATTATATGGGGGATGGAGAGACCGCTCAGTGGTCAAGAGCACACGCTGCTCCCCCTGAGGGCTTGAGTTTGATTCCCAGCACATCCATTAGGCGGCTTATAACTGCCTGTAACCATAATAAAAAAATAATAAAAATAAAAAATTTTTAAAAAGAATTATATAAAAGATGATCCTAACCCAATACCTAACTGCCCAGTGGTTCCTGAGTGGAATTTCTTTGGGAGGAAAAACAGAAGAGTGGACACAGGGAGAGCTAATTTTGAGGAAGTTATCAAAGATGAGAAGGTCCTTCCTGAAGGGAATAATCCATGACAGACTTACCAACAGCTGAGTTAGGCACCTTTCCCTCCCCTTCCCTCGGGAATCGGGAACAGGCACCTGCCAGTCACTGGATCGATCCTAGGGTATCAATACGAGGTTGTTTGCACATATTCTGTAAGGGTCCAGCGGCCACGGCCCATTCTCTCCACACTGTCAGGTTAGGACTTTGACATAACCTAGCTAGATCCTGTTAGCTGTGGAATCTGCCCTGAAAGCCCTAGAAGGTGGACTTGGAACACCATGCTTTACAGATATTTTACAATTGAGGACCCCCTGGCAGTCAGCCTAGGCTTGCACAGCACACCTGCTGGTCTGGAACTGGAAGTAGGTCAAGGTTTTTTTCTTTAGAGCATATTTAGCTCAAGCTATGTTGCTATGACCATCTTGTAAACACATTGGCTCTAGCCCAGGGAAATTTATGATTAAACTTTCCTGAGTAATAAGCAGGTTATGCTGACCGTTGTTTGGAAAATAATGATTTTTGTTGTATGTTTTCTTGTGGGTTACAGACCTTTTTGTATTTCCTTGTTGCTATGTTCATTTTTGACTGCCCTAGTGACTGTAAAGATGAAAAAAAATATGATGTCATTTGTAATGAAAAAAATGAACTTCATTTCAATAAAATACTGGGATTGGCTCATGGAGTGAGTTAGTTAGTTAGTTAGCTAGAAGGCAAGGGCAAGCAAGTAACAGATGTAAGGGAGTAAGCTAGAGTGAGGTGAGGAACAGCAAGAGGGACAGATAGATGGGGAATGGCCAAAAAGGCAAGAAAGTAACAGACATGGGGGGGAGGACAACAGGAAGAGAGAGACATGGGGAACAGCAGGAAGAGAGAAAGACAGATGGGGAACGAGCAAGCAAGGAGATAAAAAGATGGGTAACAACAAGAGACAGATAGATACACGGATAGATAGGTAGTGGATGGATGGATAGAGGGATAGATGATATTTAGATAATTAGATAGATAATAAATAGATAATAGCTAGATAGAAAAATAGATAGGTAGGTAGGAAGGAAGAAAGAAAGAAAGAGAAAGAGAGAGACAAGAAGCTAGTAAGCAAGCAAGGAGCAAGGAGACAGACAGCATGCAAGACAATGATTAGTTGGACAGACAGACAGCAAGCGAGACAGAGACAAATAGAAGAGTTCTCCTGGGATTTAAGACCTTCAGCGTGCACCGCATGTGCCTGAGTCTCCAAGTCTTTCCTTCTCCTCCGCTCCTCAACCTCTCCTCAGCAATTAGATCCTCTAGCTGGTTGCTCAGCTGACATATGGCGTCTCTTAACGAGCTGTTCACCGCCTGCGCGGTCCTCCCTAGTGCGCATCCTCCTCTCTCCTCTCCTGTTTCCGGTCCTGGAGCTGGCCTTGGGGAGTAGCCTCGGTGAATCTTGCATCTGGCCTAATCTGGATATTAGGAACTGTAAGAAGTCCTCTCAGAATCTCATGTATAATTCAAGTAGAATTTCTTCTCTATCATAGGTGAAGGACCAACCTTTCAGTTAATTTTGGGACTTTTAATTATCCTATTATTTGGAACACATTGATAAATTTCCTTTAAATTGGCTCTTCTATTTGTGGGTAGTAGTGATCACCAGTGGCTGGAGCTATTTTTTAATTTTTATTTGGTTGCCAACAAGGCTGATGAATCTTTTTTATTTCAGCACACTGTCTACTTCTGGTGGCGTTTGTGTGGCTCTTGATGTGTCCTATATATTCCGTATGCAGGAAGACTCACATTTCTTTATGTGGAACATATAAACAGACACATGCTTAATGGGACATATGTGTGTATTAGCACCTATGCATATATTAAAATAAAGATGGGATATTTTCTGTTATATTGACTCTTTTATACTTAAACGTGCGTGCGTGCGTGCGTGCGTGCGTGCGTGCGTGCGTGTTGTTGACATTTCTCTTTAAGCATCAAAGGGCTCTGGTTTCCCTGGAAATTCTCGCCTCTCAGATTCCTACTGATGGCTTAGGAGAAATCAGACCAAATCACTGAAAGGAAATATTAGAAAGAAAAGTCTCAACCACAGGAAGAAAGTGGAAGCAGACACAGAGAGACACAGGGCAAGGGATTGAAGCGTGCAGAGAAGGTATTGGCTTACATGAGTTTGGTTTTTGTTTTTCACTTGTCAGAGACAAGTGTGGCTTGTTGATGGGAGATTCTGAAGAGGTCAAGCTCACTAGGCAGGCATCTATGGCAGTTCTATAACCAAAATGCTCTTAGACCTGCCTCAACAATAAGGAGGATAGGAGACCTCCATATTCTAGATGATTGTGACAGGTTGAAATATACACCTGCACAAAGGGAGGGCTGGAAAGACGCCGCAGCCAAATCTTGCATTAATGGTCACGTTAGAAGCCAACACTGAGGGAGAACTGAGTGGACACACTAGCCAACACTCTTAATTGGACATCTGATGTGGTTATAAAATACAACCTGAAAGATTTATAAAAATTACTTCCTTCGGTACTTCTGAACAAGAAACAATGTGGTGATGCTACTGCTTTTATCATGTGAAGAGTTATGTGCTGTCTCTGGCTTGTAGTGTTTTCAGAAACAAAAGAGCCACATATGTGCTAAAGACCCCTCAAGGTTGATTGATATCAATGAACAATTTTGAAAAGTTGGAATGATGCAGATCCAGAGCCAGATTATTTGGTCCCTGTCTTAGTTAAGCTTTTGGGTTGTGAAGACATGCCATGACCATTGATAACAATTAAAAATAAAACATTTAATTGGGGCTGGCTTACAGGGTCAGAAGTTTTGTCTATCATCATTATGGTGGGAAGCATGGCAGCACACAGGCAGACATGGTGCTGGAGAAGGAATTGAGAGTTATATTTCCAGATAGCAGGAACAAGAAGACAGAGACACTTGGCCTGGTTTGAACAATTGAAACCTCAAAACCCACCCCAAGTGACACACTTCCTACTCCAACAAGGCCAGGCCTCTTAATTGTGTCATTCTCTGGTGACCAAGCATTCAAACCCAGGAGTCTATAGGAGTTATTCCTATCCAAACACCATGGTCGCCTTAACAGCCATTCACCGCCCACCTTTGGTAATTATCAGACAACCTTTGTAAGGTATAAATTTAGCAGATGACTAGCTTCCACTAACCACAAAGCAAAACAAGCCATTAGACAATCTCCAAAACCCACAGCAGCACTTCCCCCCACTTTGCTATAGCTGCCTACTTGATGTCTCTATCAATATATTTATTAAATGCATGGATTTATGACTTTCTTTTCTTAAAGTTCATCGATGTTAGAAACTGCCATTCAGAGAAACACAAATTGATGTTCCTACCTAGTTGCTCAGAGCAACTCTCTCCTCTCCCCTTCCTGGTGAGAACTATGCTTCCCATCAACAGGTTAATTGGTAAACCAGCCTGCCTCCATCTTAGGCTTGAAAGCCATCTTATAGTCAAGACAAACTCGATTCGTTCCTGTTTATGATGAATCTGTTTCTCAAGCATTGGGCTATGCCCCACCTGTGATCTTAACTACAAATGGTTCTGTACTGTCTGTTCCAGGAAACCAAAAGCAAGTCTTTGTTCCAAAAGGTTATATGGCTGGACAATAGTGGTGCACACCTTTAATCCCAACACTCGCAAGAGGCAGAGGCAGATGACTCTCTGTCAGCTCAAGGCCAGCCTGATCTACAGAGCGAGCACCAGGACAGCCAGGGCTATATAGAAAAGCCCTGTCTTTAAAGACAAACAAACAAACAAATAAACCAAAAGGTTATTATGACCACTTGTTGTTATTACTACCTTGTTACGATTGCTTGTTGTGACTACCTTGCTATGATTACCTTGCAACCATGTTTTTTGTTTGAAGAGGTTTTCATGGCCACTTGTTATGCTTATGTTCTGCTCCTGCAGCCCCACCTGCTAGCCTGACAAGTTCCCCATTTGGAACCCTCTGAGTCCTGAACCATAAAAACCCTTATCTCACCCATGTCTGTTGGGGGTTAGTCTGGTGCTCTGTATTTTAATGCTAATTATTAGCCCTCAAGATCTGGTCCCTGCTCAGCACATTCTCACCTATATCTGTCCTTATTGTGTAAACCTTGCTCCACCTAATTTAAAGCTGATTGGTTATAAAGAAATGCTGAAGGTTGGGATTTGGTAGAAAAGGGGGTGGAGTTTTGGGGTTGTGAGGCTGAGGTCAGGGGACACAAGGAGAAGCTGCAGGGGAGGAGGAGAATGGACGGATTCCAGAGGGGATGATAATGCAAGTACCTGGGACCTTGGCTGGGAGGAAGATAAACTGATAGTGGGATAGTAGATTAGTTATTATGTTCACCTCTGTGTTTAATTTTGAATGTATCAGTCTTAATATGTGGTTATTTGGAGAAATAATTGATTAATGAGTAAATAAGGTTTTACTAAATATAAGAATGAATATTAATTATTAATATTCACCAACACATGTCCAATCCTCTTGAACCTCACTCTTTGGAAAGACAGCCCATGTACACAAATAAAAAAAATTGCTTTAATTAATTTGGCCACGATGTTTGGGTTGGTGGTGTTTCTCCTTGTATCTGTGGGGTTAACATTATACAGACACATACATTTCTCATAAAAGTCAGAAATACTTGTTTTTAGAATAAGATTTATCTTGTCTAGCCTGTGTGTCTGTGAACATATTAAGGCATTTAGCAAAACTTTGCTTAAAAATAGCTGATAGAGGGTTAGTGACATGCTCAGCAGGTGAAATAGCCGATAGAGGGTTAGTGACACGCTCAGCAGGTGAAGATGGGGACTGTGACTTTGATCCCTGGAACACTCCTGGCGACAGAAGGGGAGAAAGAGTTGTTTGTTTGACCTTTTGATCCAGATACCCCAGGATGGTGGAAAGCAAACAACCAAAACCTTTGTGTGTGTGTGTGGTTTTGAACTCAGTTCATTAGCCTTAGTGGCAAGCACCTTTACCTGTTGAGTCACCTTGCTGGCTCATAATTTGGATTCTTAGCCACATCAGAATGAAATTAAGGAGTGCTAGTCCATAAAAACATGGTTTTGTGTGGTAAATTCAGTGCCTGAGTTATGATTTTACATCACCACTGCTTGACTAAAAGTAACTGTGTTGTTTGTGGAGTTATTAGTTTTCTACACATCCAGACCTTTTTATGGTCATATTCAACCTAAAGCAAAACACTGCTAGCGGCCCCTCCTTCCCTCCCTCCCTATCCCAGGAGTCCCATCCGTCCCTACACCTTCTCAGGATGTAAAAGTCGGCTGCTGACTCCTGGTGTTCGCCAGCCCAATATAATGGGGATTAGAGTTATGACACAGTTCTGCTGTTGTGAGAACTTGATCACACCTTCTACTCAGAATGAGTCCTATTGGCTCACACTAATCAGGCCACCCACTTCACACCCAGGAAGGTGAGAATGCTGCTGCTTCTGCCTCCTGTGTCCTTGATGGGGATTGACTGAGGAGTAGCTCCACAGTTGGGAAACGCTGAAGGGCTCACTAGGACACCAGTGTGGGATTTGAAGGGTTACTCTTGAGACTTGCCTGAGTTTGTTATGTTACTTCTAAGTGGAAATAAAACAAAAAGTCTTAAATAATATATGTATACTTGGGCCTAAAGCAGTACTCAACTCTACCCTAATTAGACTGGGATTTCTCTTTTTTCTAGACAGGGTTTCTCTGTGTAGTCTTGGCTGTCCTGAACTCACTTTGTAGACCAGGCTGGCCTTGAACTCACAGAGATCTGCCTGCCTCTGCTTCCCGAGTGCTGGGATTACAGGCGTGCACCACCATGCCTGGCTCAGACTTGGATTATTTAAGGAGTTTATATTCAATATTTTAGCATGGTTCAGTCATCTTGGCACACTGTAGATACTTCAGCATTTAATGTTTTAATTGATTAGTTCAGCGCTTTCTTTCTCAATAGCAAACATTTGTTATCTGTGAGGCACTGTTCAGAAACTGAGGGAGGGTAAGAGCACAGGGACATGGCACAGGGAGGGGTTGTGCCCTTCACTCTGGAGTCTTCCCCTAGCTGAGCGTCAAGAACTAATTCCATCACACCTGAGAGGACTTTCTATTAAGGTTGCCTAGGGAGAACACATCATGTGGAGGTATTACAAATAAGGAGGTTAAATCATAGTGAACCAAGCATAGGGCTTGAGATAGGCAGCGCGTGGCTCTTCTTCATGTAAATTTAGGAATGACCACTGTCAGCTGACTGCTAAAGTACTTAAATGTGACTCTTGAGAAGCCCATTTGGTTACTTTCCCTAAGTAATATGTTAAACTCTTCTTAGTAAACTCCCAATTGTGCTTTCATTGCCTGGTCTGGATTCTTTGCTGTGGTGCAGTTACAGATTCCTGCTTCAGAAGAGCAGATGTCTTTGCAAATGCACCCAAGGTTGCTGCAGATGGCAGCAGGGGACACTGCATCTGGTCCCTGACACCAACACTAAGTATAGCCAGCTGCTGACAGAACTTGAGGGACAAGGGTATGAGGCGGCACATGGAAACTGTAACAGGAAACAACTCACAAGGCTGCGTCCTGCTAGCAGAGGTGATTTCTCCCAACGGTTCCCAATGTCTCTTTCCCTGCCATCCACCTCTTTGATACCACAGCAAACTCCTGTCACTCATTTTTAAAAATAATTTTCTGGGAGCATAAAACAATCATAAAGTGTATCAAAACTGCTTCAGAACACACAGGTAGTAGTAGACTTAGTATTAATTTTTAGCCAGTAATGAGTACTAAATATTCCTATCTGGGCAGTTATGATAGAATTCGGGGGGAAAATTGTTCATCTGGTTGCAAAGCATGAATACTGTTTTTTTAATTTATTCAGATTACATCTAAATTACCATCCCATCACTTGTATCTTCCTGTTCCCCGCTCCCTCCCTCCCTCTTTCACCCGCAGGAATACTATTAATCTTATGCTACTGTGTTTGTGACTGACATTCAGAATAAAAGGAGACACTAAGTTTCATGTTAGTATGAAGCTCGCTGTAATTCCCTGATCCAAAATTTTACGCCAAGTTAACAAAAACCAATATGCAGAGAAGAGTAATAATGTAAACTAACACTGAAATGGCAATGCGCTCTAGCCACCCAAACAGTGCAAGGACAGGCACAGAGGCCCGCCAGGACAGGCAAGTCAGCTGCGCACATGAAGGGTCGGCTTTCAGGAAGTCCTTTAAAACCTTAGTCAGCCATCACTTTCTCCACATAGACTTTTAAAAATGGTTTTATTTATTTTTATTTTATGTGAGTGGTGTTTTGCCTGCATGTATATCTGAATAAGGGTGTTGCATCCCTTGCCAGTTGTAAGCTATCATGTGGGTGCTGGGAGCTGAACCCCAGCTCCTCTGGAAACGCAGCCAGTTTGCTCAACTGCTAACCCACCTCTCCACAAAGACTTCCTGATAATTTAACTTGTATGCCAATATCAGACTAATCATTTCCTCTCTTATGTCATACTGGGGTGTTACAGAACTTCAGATCTTGTATGTTTCTTGTACTGAATATTTCCATATTACTCATATTTTGATGTCATTTCCTATAAAAGTAGCTTCTATTTGCCTGGCTCACCTGGTGTCTGGGAGGCTGACTGCCTCCTGCTAACCGAGGCCTGGAAGTTTCTAGCCTCCTGCTAACTGAGGCCTGGAAGCTTCTTGCCTCCTGCTAACCGAGGCCTGGAAGCTTCTAGCCTCCTGCTAACCGAGGCCTGGAAGTTTCTAGCCTCCTGCTAATCGAGGCCTGGAAGCTTCTAGCCTCCTGCTAACCGAGGCCTAGAATGTTTTCTGCCTCTCAGACTTATTGGGTAATAAGTTTACCTTTACTTGTTCTGAGCTCTGGTCTGGCTGGTTTAACTCGGCTGTTCTGGCTCAAACTCCTCTGCCAGCTGACTAATTTAATTTTGCTTCTCTCTCGGCCCAGAATTGCTCTGCTTGGCTGCAAACTAACTCAGCAATCTGCGCTCATCTTCTGGCTTCCCATTTCCTTGCTTGTTCTGTCTTCACCTGAGTTCTCTCTCTGCAACCCATCTCTCCAATACTGTCCTGGTAAAACTATCTCCTCTTTGTGAAAAACTGCTTCTTAAGTAGCTTTCCTTTCCACTCTCTTCTCCTGAGAGTTGGGTGTATCCTATTCAAATCTTTTCTGATTCGTCACCTTTCCTGCCACTCAATTAGACATCACTTCCAAACATGGGTGCTTCCTTCTACAAACTAACTTTACCTTTGTTTGGGATTAAAGGCATGTATCACCATACCTGGATCAAAGCTTTTCTCTACCTGACTTGCTCTATACCAGGCTGGCCTTGAACTCAGATGTGTTTGTCTCTGTCTTCTGGATTAAAAGCATGTTTGTATTAAAACTTCCCCCCTTTCTGCTTAAGCTAAAAATTTTACAATAGAAACAACTGTCAATCCCACACACAGTCTTCCAGTCTGAACGTCCTTATGAAGTTCCACGTGGCCACTGATGGGATGACGCTCCATAACTGCAGTCCTGGTCATTTGTCCTGCAGCATCCAGGGTTTCCAGGCTGCCAGTCTGATGAACTGCCCACTCCTCTTCAGCTGGTTTGTTAAGCTGGCTCCCCGCAGCAGGGGGACCTGCTTTCTGCATCATCTGTACTGCTGTCTTTCCGCATCTCTTCCTTGAGTTAGACCAGGCTGGCCTCTAACTCACAGAGATCCACCTGCCTCTGCCTCCCTGAGTGCTGGGATGAAAGGTGTGCAGCACTGCACCCAGTTTGCAGTCTGGTGTCTTTTAGCTGATCTTATTTCCCTTTCCTGTTTCCCAAGGTTCAATTAGATCTTTACGACGCCACACATAACCTAGATATTGAGGCAGCCTCACACGCCCAGCCCCATGCAGGGGAACTTGCCTTCCTTCTGTAGAGCCAGGTTTCTTACCCATTATCAATGGGCTGTCTACTTTGATCCATACTGTAAGCCTGCAAACCTCACAGTTTAAGGGGATGAATGCCTGTTTGTTTAATGAGAACAGTCACTTGCTATGACCTCCCTGCTCCTACTTCCTGAGCGCTGGGATTATAAGCATACTCCTCCACAGTAGGTTGTCTGAATTAAAAAAAATGTTTATGGTGATTGATTCCACTGGAAGAACACTTACAAGTTTTTACATCCATCAAGAGGTAGCAGCCAGTTATTAGGCATATGACCCTAGCTGCCTACTTGTTATTATTTTTTTAGACTTATTGTGTGTGTGTGTGTGTGTGTCTGTGTATGCACCAGAGGACAATGTGTTGGAGTGAGTTCTCTCTTTTTACCACGTGGGCCACAGAGATTTAACTCTTGGTGGCAAGCCATCCCACTGGCCCATCTATTAAATTTGGAACAGTGTTCACCCTGTAGCTCAGACTGGTCTTGAATCTATGTGATTCTCCTGCCCTGCCTTAGTTTCTAGAGTGCTGGAATTTATTGGTACGAGCCACCATGTATAGTTTAGGCTTCTAAGTGTTCACAATTTCACCACACACACACACAGGGGAGAAAGAGAGAGAGGGAGGGAGAAGAAGGAGGAGGGGGGAGGGGAAGGTGGAGGGGGAGGAGATAGGAGAGAGACACACACAGACCTTTAATTCTCACGCATTATCTTGACTATTCATTCTGTAAGTTTTATGGGTTTCCAAGGTTTGTTCTACACCATTCTATTCCTCACTTTACACACTTATTGGGAGACTCCAGCCATTTCTGGGTTGCTGTATAATTCCTGAGTCTGATCTAAACTCTGCTTTTTACTTCCTAAGAGTTTATGTCCAGTTTCCAAAATGTATGGTAATTAGCTCCCTATGGACAAACAGCAAAGGACCTTCCACTTGAACTCATTTTTAGAGTCTTACGCCTTTTCCAGACTCACTGCATCTCAGTTCATGCTTTCCTCATTTTCACCTGGATTACTGCCCACTTATTTAAAACATTTATTCCACTTCCTCAAGCAAGCATCCTCCACAAACATACTTTAACTCCGACGTTTGTCCCAAATACACTCAACTAACAAATATTTGTAAATCCTCCTCTCCTGGTGTTATGAGAAGCTTTTAAATTCCAAAGTCAGACTTTAAGTTCCTCCAAGATCACCTTTCAGATTCTCCAGCACTAAATTTACCTCTCTTTTCCTGTGTGACCTGGCCATCTTTCCTTCCCTACAGCCTTGCCAGTCAGGGGAAGGACCAGCGCGCGTAAGGGAACCAAACAGATTCTTAGCAAATGTTTACTAAATGATTATCCAGCGCAGCTCAGTGACGTCACATCCGGCGATCGGTGTTGTCGTCCCACGTCGCTCCGAGGGAGGTTCACAAACGGCGGGCTAAGGCGTCAAGCCAGAGCTTGCAACTTTCTTTGCCCTCCTCTGCGGGCCGAAGCCAAGAGCAGCAGCCGGGTCAGAGCTCTGGGTTTCCAGCCGCAGAGCCCGGCCCAGGCGGGGGGGAACCCTGTGCGAGAGGAGGGCGCGCGCCGCCGGGACAAAGAGACGCGGACACAGCGCGTCCCGCTCACGCCCCGCGGCGCTTCCTCCGGAGCTCTCGCGAGAGGAGCCGCGGGTAAGATGGCTGCGCCGGGTCTCTCCGTGTGAGGAGGCGGCTGCAGCGGCGGCGCCCGGTGTGGTCGTGCGCTCTCGAGCCGCGGCTTTCCTCGTCCGAGACGAGCGCCGCCGCCGCCGCCCCCGGGAGATGCGCGCGTCGCGGGCCCGCGTTCGCCCCGGGAGTTCATGCTGCGCGCGAGGCTCGCGGCCGCCGCTCTAATCTGCCGCCGCCGCCGCGCCGGCCCGGCCCACGGTGAGCCTCCCGGAGCCCGCCCTGCGCGCCGCGGCGGCGATGACCGGGGAGAAGATCCGCTCCCTGCGGAGGGACCACAAGCCCAGCAAAGAGGACGGGGACGTGCTGGAGCCCTGCGAGGAGGAGGCGACGGCCGCGCTCGGCGGCGCCTTCACCGGGGGCAGAAGCGGGGCGGGCGGCGGCAAGGGCGGCAAGGCCGGCCATAAGATCTTCAGCCACCACCACCACCACCACCGGCTGCAGCTGAAGGCGCCCGCCGCGCCCGGCCCCGGCGCCCCGGCCCCGCCGCAGCACAACGCGCTGCCCGCCGCCTGCCCGACCCCGGCCTGCCTGGGCGGCGACCCCGCGGCTGTGGTCGCAGACGGAGGCGGCTGCCCCTCGCTCTACCCGGTGCACGAGTGCGTCTTCAAGGGGGACGTGAGGAGACTGTCCTCGCTCATCCGCACGCACAACATCGGACAGAAGGATAATCACGGTGAGCTCCGCTGGCTCTGCCCGGTTTCCGTCCCCTCGGGGCCTCGGGGCTCCGGGCTTCCTCTGCGGGAAAGCCCCGAGCCTTTGAGCTGGGGGTCAGGGGTTCGGGTCTTGTGGTGCAGAAGGGATGTTTTCTTCTTGTCCTCCTGAGCATCTCGGGACAAGCTGGCCCTGTCTCCGCGGCCGACCGTCCGTATGCCAAACGACCTGGCCTTCTCACGTTCAGGCAGATCGCCTTGGTTTTAAGGAACTTTTTTTTTTTCTTTCCCTTCCTTGCTTCTTGGAGCTTTAACTTTGAACATGTATATTGCCCGTCTTCATCGCTCAGGTACGGAACCAGGGTTCACCGAAATTAGGTGTATTGTATTACCTGTCTCCGTGCTGTATTCTTATTTTTGCTGTTGTTTGTCGGCTTTCAGGAGACTTAAAACACAAGAGTTTTGAAAGCCATACAGAAATGTGGCGGCATCTGATTTCCCAGAGCAATTGAAGAGACTTCTTAGTAGCTGTTTGTTTCTGTTGCCTTTTCCACAGTAGGAACAGTGTCTCCTCCTGACTGAGACAATTTTCATAGTAAAGTTATAGCATTATGTTTGAGAAAACATAACTGATTGTGAACGGTATCTACTTTTGGCTTCATCCTGTCAGCTGATTGTTTTCCCCCTTCAAGCAACAAGGAGTTTTGAGATTTATTTGCATCTCTTTCCCCCTCGAGGTGCTGAGGATTGTACCTAAGGCCTTGTGAAATCATAAATTGTTGTAAATTGTTGAAACTAAGGAGAGTGGTAATACTGTTTACCAATGTTTTATTAATGGGCCACTTTAAACTTAAAATAGTTAGCAAGTATTGTTGGCAGATGTTTTTAACCTGACAGTTATACATTAGGTGTTGTTATTCATTATTATACATGAATATAAACTGCTCAAAATGCAGTACCACCTGTGAAATAAGCTCCCTGAATTTCATTGGTTTTGTAGGCTTCTTATTTAAAATTAGAACAAAAATAGAAAATTAAAAAGGGAATATTTTTTTTGGTACAGCTTTCTTACTGAACTTGTTTTTCTCAATTTATAATGCTATAGTTATAATGCCACCACTGTCATTTATCATAAACACCAAAAAAAGTACTGTGAAGCTGTCTCCATGTTTTCCTTTCTACTCTTATTTTATGCTGCTGTTGTAACAAGCACATTTGATAGTTGCTGAGAACTGTATTCTGACTTAAGTAATTGAGTTGTAGTTACAGTGTGTATTGGTTATTACACTGTTACTCAGAAATAGCTGGGTTTCATCTTTGCATTTAAAGCTTAGTTATAAGCCTTAAAGTCACTTTGAAAATGGCCAAAACATTCTCTCTGTGAGTTAGTGCTCTTCAGGAGTTGAGTGGGTAACCCGGAGGATTGTTGGCCTTTCGGGTCTGTAGTTAGCATTTTCTTAAACCTGAATTCTTTTCATAGTAATTAGAATTCTCTATGTCCTTAGACACCTGTCCTTTACCAACCAGAATTCTTTGGTTTTTCGAGGCAGAATTTTCTCTGTGTAGCCTTGGCTGTCCTAGACTTGCTTTGTAGACCAGGCTGGCCTTGAACTCACATGCCTCCCAAGTGCTGAAATTAAAGGAGTGCACCACCATGCCCAGCTCCAAAATTCACTTTTTAAATGAAATGTTTCATTTTGTTTGTCTCCTTTCATATCACTTAGGGCGAGTGCAGCCTTCCACTCCTGCCTTGCCCCCGCTCCTCCTGGCTTATTCTCGCAAGGTAGAGGCACTGCTGCTGGGCTCTCCTGCACAGTGTTCCTGTGAAATTATTATTTAAAAAAATAATTTTTTAAACTGCATTTATATCTGTGCCTGTATGTGGAGATCCAAGGACAACTTGTTAGAATTCTGTCTCTCCTTCATTGTGTAGGTCCCCAGGATTGAGCTCGGGTTGTCAGGCTTGAGAGTGAGTGAGTGCCTGTTCACACAGGGCCATCTTGTCTGCTCCCTGCCCCATGCCTATGGTGTCACTTTTTACTCTGGGATCTTTTCCCCCACAGCCTAACTTGTTTGCTTGTTTGTTTTTCAAGACAGGGATTCTCTGTTTTAGCCCTGGCTATCCTGGACTCACCTCGTAGACCAGGCTGGCCTCCAGGTCCACCACCTGCCTCTGCTTCCTAAGTGCTGGGATTAAAGGCGTGTGCTGCCACCACCCAGCTCAGCCTAGCTAATTTTAAAAATTAATTTATTACTAGGCCCTCCTTCCCTCTTCCTCGTCCCCTATCCTCAGAAAAGGGGAGCCCCTAGCCCATCCACCCAGCTTATCAAGTTGCATCAGCACAAAGCACATCCTCTTCCCCTGCGGCCTGGGAAGGGGGGAAGTGATTAAAAAGCAGGCAACAGGTTCCGTGTCAGAGACAGCCCCACTCCCCTTACTAGGGGACCCCCATGAAGCCTGAGCTGCCCGTAGGCCACATCCATGTGGGAGGCGTAGGTCTAGTCTGTGTGTGGTCCTTGGTTGGTGCTTCAGTCTCCACAAGCCCCTCTGGGCCCTGGTTAGTTGGCTCTGTTGGCCTTGTGCTCCTATCACACCCAGGTCCTTTTCTCCCCCCCCCCCCCCCATTTTTCCACAGGTCTCCCTATGCTTTCCCCGGTGTTTGGCTGTGAGTCTCAGCATGTGTTTGAACAGCTACTGGGTGGCACCTCTCAGAGGACAACTCTGACAGGTTCCTATCTGCCATTAGCCTAACTGTTAATTTTTTTAAAAGATTTATTTTTATTTTATGTGCCTGTCTTGTTCCCGTAACTCTGGGATTTCAAGCATGTGCCAGCACACAAACTTTCTTGAGGACTCAAACTCAGGTCCTCATGCTTTTGGCAGGCACTTTACCAACGGAGTCGACATTGTCAGAGACTTAAAAGGCTCTTACTAAATTTCTGTCAGAAAAGAGTCCGGAGAGGCTCGGAACTTCGCAAAGGTTCCGTGTACAGTAGAAACCCTGAGGCTACAAGTAGAACGAGTGGCAGAGCAGTGGTGAGGCCACTTTAATCCCAGCACTCAGAGCAGTGGTGGGGCCGCTTTAATCCCAGCACTCAGAGCAGTGGTGGGGCCGCTTTAATCCCAGCACTCAGAGCAGTGGTGGGGCCACTTTAATCCCAGCACTCAGAGCAGTGGTGGGGCCACTTTAATCCCAGCACTCAGAGCAGTGGTGGGGCCACTTTAATCCCAGCACTCAGAGCAGTGGTGGGGCCACTTTAATCCCAGCACTCAGAGCAGTGGTGGGGCCGCTTTAATCCCAGCACTCAGAGCAGTGGTGGGGCCGCTTTAATCCCAGCACTCAGAGCAGTGGTGGGGCCGCTTTAATCCCAGCACTCAGAGCAGTGGTGGGGCCGCTTTAATCCCAGCACTCAGAGCAGTGGTGGGGCCACTTTAATCCCAGCACTCAGAGCAGTGGTGGGGCCACTTTAATCCCAGCACTCAGAGCAGTGGTGGGGCCACTTTAATCCCAGCACTCAGAGTAGTGGTGGGGCCACTTTAATCCCAGCACTCAGAGCAGTGGTGGGAACGCTTTAATCCCAGCACTCAGCAGTGGTGGGGCCACTTTAATCCCAGCACTCAGCAGTGGTGGGGCCACTTTAATCCCAGCACTCAGAGCAGTGGTGGGGCCACTTTAATCCCAGCACTCAGGCTGAGAGGCTGGAGGGTCTCTGAGTTTGAGGCCAGCCTGGTCTGCAGAGTGAGTTCCAGGGCAGAGACGGCTACACAGAGAAAACCCTGTCATTAAAAATCAAAACCAGAAAGAAAGATAAAGAAATGGAAGTAATGGCCGTGGCTAGAACCCTGAGCTCCTGCAGCCTCTGCCTGCATGGCTGCTGGTCGCAGCCCGCGGTGTTGCAGGAAAGGCAGCTCTGTGTTTGCTTTGTTCGCAGTAGAGCCTTTAATGTATATTTCTCACCTAGTATTTTATAAGAGATTTGTAGCCCTACTTTTTCCCCCCCTTCTCTCTCAGTTTTTAGGAGCATTGTACTCTTTTCATAGGAGCCTGGTGGAAAGATTTCGGAACTAAATTTCAGTTTTTGCATGCTTTTAAATTTCTTTGTGGAATGGCACAGATAAATACACTGGATCATTCATCCACATGATGAATCCTTGCAGGAGCTGTGATGTGCCCTTTAATTTTCAGGCTACAGAAATGCTATCTTCTTGTTCTGTGAAATGTTTCAGAGCATTTCCTAGATGTTCCTAAAACATAGTAAATACTGTCAGTGTTTTAAGTAAGTAAATGAAAAACAGGTCTTTCTGCCTATGGAATTCTAGTCTGTTCATCTTCCTTGTGAGGATGGCACCCTGTCCTGATCTTTGCTGGAACTGCTCAGGTAGGGATGGCCTCGAACAGACGCTCTACAGCAGCACTGCCTCATAGTCCGAGACCAGAACAGGGCTGGGAAAGTGACAGCAAGGTTCAGAGCACTTACTGTTCTTCCAAAGGACCGAGTCCACTCACAGCCACCTGCAGCTTCTGTTGCTAGGAGATCCACCTAGCCCCAGGCACTTGCCATATGACATACACACACAAATACATTCATAAATAAAATTTAAAATCAAATGTATTTTTGAAAAGACCTAAAGGCTAAGAAGAAGATTTATATATTTATTTACTTACTAGAGATAGGGTCCTTGGCTGTCCTGGAACTCAGTATGTTGACCAGGCTGGCCTTGAACTGAAATAGACCTACCTGCCTCTGCCTCCCAAGTGCTGGCATTAAAGGCATGTGTCATTACACCTGGCTATTTTTATTACTCTTAATTATATATAGGGGTGTGTGTGTGTGTGTGTGTGTGTGTGCGCGCGCATGCATGCATGCATGTCTTGTCTGTCTGTGTGGGTATATGCGTGTGAGTGTAGGTGCCTATAGAAGCCACAGGTATCACTTCCCTGGAGCTTGACCTGCATTTGCTTGTAAATAGCCTGGTGTCGGTGCTGGGAACCAAACTTAAGTTGTCTGGAAGAGCAGCAAGTGCTCTTAACCCTGAACCATCTCTCTAGCCCCAGGTAAAAACTTCTTAATACTGTGCTTTTGAAAAATAAGTGATCTGCTGTTTTACTGCCTTATCCCTTCCTGTACTTATCTGTCTGCTTACCTGCCACCTACCCAACCAGTTTTTGAGACAGATGTCATTGTGTGTGCGTGTAGTCTGAGCTGTATCCCTCTGCTTCCTAAACCCAGTTTGCAGTTACTTTTCAAACAAAGGGCTTGGGTTTTGAGACTGGGTTTCTCTGTGTACCAGCCCTGGCTGTCCTGGACTCACTTTGTAGAGCAGGCTGGCCTCTGCTGGGATTAAAGGCGTTTTCCACCACGCCTGGCTAATGTATTTTTATTTCGCTGAGATCTTTCCCCTTGTTTTATGTGGAGAAGCTGCTAACTTGTAGACTCGTCACTACTTAGGCTTATTGTTCATTAGTTTCTTCAGTTTGGACTGATCTTTGGTAAATTTTTTGTTATATATGTTATGGTCAGTATGCTAAATAATTGTACCTTAGGTATTATTCAATAGCAGTTTTGGGAGAATAAGAAAAAATTACTAATTTTATATCTTTATTTTTATTATATCTTCAAATACTTTTTTTCTTTTTCCCAAGAAAGGCTTGCCTAGAACTGTCTTGGTAGCCCAGGCTCGTCTGGAACTCCTTAGATCCACCTGCCTCTGCCACCCCAATGCTGGGATCAAATGCCTATGCCACCACTGCCTGGCCAAATAAATTATTTTTCCCCTTAAATATTAAGGCACAAAGAGATGCCTCAGTGGTTAGGATGCCTCAGTGGTTAGGAGCACTTGATGTTTTCACAAAGGACTGAAGTTTAGTTCCCAGCATCCATGTTGGGCAGCTCATAGCTGCCTGCAACTTGGCTGCAGGGAACCTGACACCCTTTTTTGGCTTCTGTGAGCACACCTGCCTTTATGGGGACACACACACACACACACACACACACACACACACACACACACAGTGAACATTTAAGAAAAGGATGGAGTGTAGCCTTTTACATTGAGTGTCAAGATTTTTCTGAGTCATATTTGCCCTGGGTAGTTGGGACAGTTGGTATTTATAGTGGTGATTTTCCTATTCAATACTTCAGAATTGAGAATGGTAGAATTAGGCTAAGACTTGGTTTGGATCACAGTTCCTTCCTGATAAACACATAGTTTTGTTTTTTCCTAAGTTAAACATCCTTACGTTAATCAGGTCTTCCTGACTGTCGCAAGCTTGAGGTGACTGAGAGTCAGGAGGTTGCTGGATGTAGGAAGTGCTCACACCAGCCTTTCGTAGTTGGTCTGAGAAGTTACTGGTGTATTTGGAGATTTGTGATTTCTGCCTTTGATTCTGTTGGCTGGTGTGTCACAAGCTTTCTTCTGTGGGTGGTTCTGCTTTGTTCTTGAGGTTTAGGTAGATTTTTGAGAATTTAATTTGATGATGTTTTAATACTGCCTGTCATTACAGTAGAGGGCAAGATTATTTGACTCCTGGATTTGCTAGAGTTTCGGCTGCACGTATCTGTGGCAGTTAGTGCAGGCTCTACAGCATTGTGCTGAGTCTAGAAAACCCCGGATCATGTCCTTATGTGAATCTTTTGATTGGTTTTCAAGGAAAGTTCAGAGGAAACGACCTTGTTCTAGAGTGTGAGTATTTTTGAGAGTTAACATAGATTAGAGACTGCTCTCTTGGTTCTTAATAGTTTCCAGGTTTTTTGGTTTTTGTTTTGCTTTTGTTTTTGTAATTAGTTGGCTTATTCATTCAACAGATAAACACAAAGCTTCTAGTAAGTGGTAGTGTTTTTGATGCTGGAGCTGCAGAGGCGAACAGAGGAGCACAAGTCCTGTTCTTGTGGGACGCATGCTGGTGGCAGAGCCAGGCAGTGGACAGACCAGGGAATGTGTGTGGTGACTGTTAATGAGTCACACTGCGTGAGGGGTGGGCACTAATGAGTCAAGCAGGACGGAGTCTAGAGTAGCGTTTCAAGCAAAACACAGTAAATGCAAAGTTGCTGCCATCATGGGCTGGAAGAGCACTGTGTGATAAAGTGGGCAGGGAATGGAACTGTGCCTGGGGTTCAGAGACCTGAGATGCAGCCGCGCTGTAAGTGTGCGTAGGTCTGTAGGGCTGGCTCTGCTTACAGTAGTAACGTGGAGCACAGGTTTTCAGCAGAGGTCCGCCTGTGGTTGCAAAGCTCAGTCTATGTTCCAGGATGCAGGCGCCTGCAGACAAGTTTGTGGAATAGCCGTTACTGAAAGCGAGGGGCAGAGTGGGCACGGGGTACTCTGTGAGTTTACTCAGGAGTAGCATTTTTGAGAGGGAGTCTCTTCTCCCTTGTCTGGGTGGGTCTTGGATGTATTCATATTGGAGCTGTATTGCATCTGGTATGTGTAATTTTTTGCTTTGCACTATAATTAGGGTTTATCAAAACTGTCTCATAATGCAAGTTACTGCTTGCCTTCTGTGTGCTGGCATGTTCACGGAGCACTGAAACCCTGATGAACGCTTGCTTGACTTTGGGGTGTTCTTAATGCCACATGGGCGCTATGTACAAAGCTCTTCTGTAGGAAATAAGGGAAAACATTTCTGAAGCTGGCTATAGCCGAACTACATACCCTTTCCCCACAGCACGTTTTTTTGTGGAGGGGTGCCTGTACACAAATGAGACATTTGGCAAATTTTTCTCTGGAAAGTGAATAAAGCAAGCTTGATCCCATAAGGCACAAAACTGTATTTGCTGGCAATTAAAAGAAAAAGGTTTGCAATCAAAGGTGGCACAGGCCTTTAAGCCCAGCACTTGAGAGGCAGAGGCAGGCTGGTATGCAAAATGAGTCCAGGACAGCTGAGACTATCATAGAGAAACCCTGTCTTGAAAAAGTAAAAGCAAACCAAACAAACCAAAAAACAAAAACCAAAAAGACCCTTTCTCCAACAACAACAACAACAAAAAAGCAACCAACCAAACAACAACAAAAAAATAGTAACACTAAGCTTTAGTTGGCTGTGGCCCATACCTTTAATCCTAACACTCTGGAAGCAGAGGCAGGCAGATAATCTTGAGTCAGGGGCAGCCAGAGTAATTTCCAGGACAGGCAGGCCTGAGAGACCCTGTCTCTAAAAGAAAAGGCAAGCTAGAATTTTGAAAACATTTTAATTTGGCCATTTTAAACTGTCTATTGGAATGTGTCAGTATTTCGGTGGCCATGAAACTTTTTTAGATAGTATTTTCCATGATAATATGTCTCAGGTTTGGAGTGTGGCCAAGAGGTAGAATATTGGGCTTGTGTGCATGAGGCCCTGAGTTTGGTCCTTTGCAGCGTGCGTGGGTGTACACGCACACGCACACGCGCACACACACACACACACACACAGAGAGAGAGAGAGAGAGAGAGAGAGAGAGAGAGAGAGAAGTTCTAGCCACAGTACAAGAGAAACCAGTGCATTTGGAATTGAGATAGAATTTGGATTCCTCACTGCAAATGCCTTTAAGAAGTCACTGCTCTGTGAGTTTGAGTGTCAGTTCCCTCACCTATTTGAGAGGCTCTGGAAACTTTCCCTTGACAACAGTGGACCCTTGTTAAACAGATGTTGGTCTTATACTGCAAAACCACTTTCAATTCTGATTGTTGTAATTAAATCCAGCCTTTACTCAGGGTAGGTAAAAATGTTTTATTTCTAACTAAATCCAGAAACAGGTCTCAAAATATGGTCTATTCACTATGTCTTACACTATAGATATAGATATATATTTTTTCATTAAAAATATTATAGCCCAGGCTGGCCTCTGAACTTCTGATCCTCGTGCCTCCGCTTCCTTTAGCAAATCCTACTGGCCTGCACCACCACGAGGAGCATCAGAGAACCTCCTTGTGGAGATGCCTCAAATGTGGCAAGCCAGCCACTGGGAAATGCCCTTGTTTCTGCCATATACAGAGTTCTGCCTAAAAATGGGCAAGCTTTGATGCAGGCAGAGTCGACGGCCAGACTGCCAAGACAGGGAAAGTAAGTCCTCAATAGTTCCTGCCTCACAAATATGTCTGTCAGTTATACTGGGCTAGAAGGCTGAAGATGATGCTCCAATGTTACAGAGAGTTTTGGGTGACTGTTCAGGCAGCAAACTGTCTCTGTCATCTTCTCATTGGGGAAGCTGCTAACCTGCACCCCCTGTATACTCAGGTAATTAACTTTATTTCTTCTCAAGTCTCTGATGGGGTTGAAGACCAAACAGTTTAGTTTTACAATTAAGCCTAGTTGTTGAGGGAATAAGATGTTTTTAGGTCTAGGTAGATGTTTTAAATTGATAATGATGAGATATGGTAGATAATTGATTTACATTCAGACTTTTAGACACACCAAGGTAGGAAAGATGTTTTCTTCAAGGCTGCCAAATACAAATAGCCAAAATAGGGGGAGGTAATCCCCCTCAGGAACAGTCAAAGGGGAGGGGAATAAGGGGAAAATGGGAGGGAGGGAAGAATGGGAGGATACAAGGGATGGGATAACCATTGAGATGTAACAAGAATAAATTAATAAAGGAAAAAGAAATAAAAAAACAAATAGCCAAAATACTATAAATGTAACATTTATATAATTCCTGGTTGTTTGGTGGTTCTTCTTGCTGTAGGACGTTTATTGTATATATGTGTAATAATATAAATGTATATGTAAAAATTAATTAAAAATTATAAAAATTATTATAATTTATCACATTACATCCAGATTGATATCCCTTTGCTCTTATCTACCTGTTCCCACCTCCCTTCCTCTTCTGCCCTATTCCCCTCCGCTAGAACTCTGATGAGGGGGGGAGGGAAAGAGAGAGTGTGAGTGTGTGTGTGTGTGTGTGTGTGTGTGTGTGTGTGTGTGTGTATCCCTCCATCATTCCCCACTGTCTGACCACAGCCTATCAGGTCTCATCAGGATAACCTGCATCCCCCTTTCTCTGTGTGCCCCTCCCCTACAAGGTGAAGTGATAAAATCATGGGCATCCCCTGCCAACCTTGGGCAATGGGCCGTCCATTAGCTATATCTGAACAGGAGATCTAGGTTTCTCTGCATGCATTGTGCTTGGTTGGTGCATCAGTTGGTGCAGGGAGAGGGAGTAGGGTCCAGATCCACCAGCCTTGATGGTCTCCCTGTGGCGCTCCTGGCTCCGCCAGTCCTTCTATCCTCTTCCCCCCTTCCATGCAACTCTCAGAGCCCCACCCAGAGCCTGGCTGCAAGTCCCTGAATCTGTCCCGATCCCCCCCTGGGTAGAGTGTCTCAGAGGACATCTGTGTTGTCCTAATATCCACTTATAAGTGAGCACTTACAAGTGCATGTCTTTCTGGGTCTGGGTTACCTCACTCAGGATGATCTTTTTTAGTTCTATCCATTTGCCTGCAAATGTCAAGATTTCCTTGTTTTTAATAGCTGAGTAGCATTCCATTGTGTAAATGTACCACAGTTTCTTTACCCATTCTTCGGTTGAGGGGCATCTAGTTGTTTCCAGTTTCTGGCTATAAAGTTGCTATAAATATATTTATATTTTATATAAATATATATATAATATATAATATATAGAAATACAAATAAATATATAAATAAATATAAATATAAATATATATAAATAAAGTTGCTATAAAGATATTTGAGTAAATGTCCTTTTTGTATGGTAGAGCATTTTTTGCATATAGATGCCCAGGAGTAGTATAAGTGGGTCTTGAGGTAAAGCTATCCCTAGGTTTCTGAGAAAGCGCCAGATTGATTTCCAAAGTGGTTGTACAAGTCTGCACTCCCACCAGTAATGGAGGAGTGTTCCCATTTTGCCACATTCTTACCAGCATGTGCTTGGATTTTTTTGATCTTAGCCATTCGGATAGGTGTGAGATGGAATCTGAGAGCCGTTTTGATTTGATGTGCACTTCCCTGGTGACTAAGGATGCTGAGCATTTCTTTAGGTGTTTTTCAGCCATTCTATGTTCCTCTGTTGAGAATTCTCTGCTTAGCTCTGTTCCCTCCCCGCTTTTTTAAAAAAGTTTTTTACAGACAGGGTTTCTCTATGATGTCTTGGCTGTCCTGGATTCGATTTGTAGACCAGGCTGGCTTTGAACTCACAGTGGTCCACCTGCCTCTGCCTCCCAAGCGCTGGGATTATAGGCCTGTGCCCACCATGGCCAGCTTCTGTGCCCCATATTTTTAATTGCATTATTTGGTTTGGTGGTGTTTAGTTTCTTGAGTGCTTTATATATTTTGAATATTAGCCCTTTGTTGGATGTTGGGTTGGTGAAGATTTGTTGACAGTGTCCTTTGCCTTACAGAAGCTTTTCAGTTTCATGAAGTCCCGTTTATTAATTGTTGATCTTAGAGCCTGAGCTATTGCTGTTCTGTTCAGGAAGTTGTCTCCTGTGCCAACAAGTTCAAGACTCTTCAATCAGTATCTCTCCTGTATGCAAGTGACACACAGGCGGAGAAAGAAATTAGGGAAACTATACCCTTCATAACAGCCACAAATAAAATAAAGTATCTTGGTATAACTAACCAAGCAGTGAAAGACTTGTATGAAAAAAACTTCAAGTCTCTGAAGAAAGAAATTGAAGAAAATATCGAAAGACGGAAAGATCTCTGATCGTGAGGATCAACATAGTAAAAATGGCCATCCTACCAAAGCAGTGTACAGATTCAACACAATTCCTATGAAAATACCTACACAATTCTTTACAGACCTTGAAAGATCAATTATCAACTTCATATGGAAGAACAAAACACCCAGAATAGCTAAAGCAGTTTTGTACAATAAAAGATCTTCTGGAGGAATCTCCCATTCCTGATCTCAGGCTGTACTATAGAGCAACAGTAATGAAAACAGCGTGGTACTGGCATAGAAATAGGCTGGTCGATCAATGGAATCCACTTGAAGATCCAGAATAAACCCACACGCCTACAGACACTTGGTTTTTGACAAAGAAGCCAAAACCATACAATGGAGAAAAAGACAGCATCTTCAACAAATGGTGCTGGTCTAACTAATGTCAAAATACAAATAGATCCATATTTATCACCCTCCACAAAACTAAAGTCCAAGTGAATTAAAGACCTCAGTATAAATCCAGGCACACTAAATCTGTTAGAGATTTATATTTTTAATTAAAATTAGTTTGACAGCCGGGCAGAGGTGGCACATCCCTTTAATCCCAGCACTTGGGAGGCAGAGGCAGGTGGATTGTTGTGAGTTCGAGGCCAGCCTGGTCTACAAAGTGAGTCTAGGACAGCCAGGTTTATTATACAGAGAAAAAAAATTAGTTTGGACATCCACTGACATAGTATTTTTACATAATTATAGTGTAAATTACTATAATTTGATACATGCGTGTATTGTGGAGTGACCAAACTGCATAATTAGCATTTCTGTTTCCTTAGATATTTTTATTTTCTATGTTTTGGAAAGCCTCAGATTCTGACCTCTGGTTGCTGTGAAATCATAGCTGTAGGCTGTCAGTGCCTTACTGTTGTTCAGTGCCGTTGTCCGTTCTGCACTCACGTGCACTGGATAAGCTCCTGTAGCATCTGCAGATGAGTGACAGCATCAGGGCTTGTCTTTCTGTTCTGTGTAATTTGCTTGTCTACCTTCCCCTAGTAGGAGCAGCAGGATTGTCTGGGGCTCCGAGCTTCTCTCCCTTCCCTTAACACGATGTTTTCCACTTCTATCCATGGTTGCCAGAATAGAGTAGAGCTTTTAAGGTTGAACTGTATTCCACTGTGTGCCCATTTTAAAAGTCCATGTGTTTTTGCATCTTCGCTGTTGTATTGTAACAAACACAATCATGTAGGTGTCTCTGACAGAATGGCAGTGCTGTGTGGTGTGGTTTTTGTTGCTGCTTCGTAACTAAATTTGCTGCTGTTAGGAATTGTGATGTAATATCTGATAGTGCAACCCCCCCCCCATGAAACAGTTGCTCAGCCCCCAAACAGGTGGAGAGCCACTACACCTTAGCTTGAGATTGTTGGATCATATGGTGTTTTAGTTTTGTTTTATCATGATCCTGACATTATAAGTTACAACAGTGACAAAATTAGTAAGTTTGATAATGAGAGGACGTTTAAATAACAATGTAATGTCATTTCTTCTAGTAAGCTTAGTAGTGACTAGAAAGTGCTCTGCTGTGGAAGCCAAATGCAGGTAGGTGGTTAGAGCAGGTCTGGAAACGTGTACCTAGCTCAGGGTACCAAGTGAGTCTTAAGTTTGTCAGCCCTACTGCCTGTTCCTAGAGCAGCCACAAACCATTCAGAAGAGATGTGCTTGTGGCTAGGTTCCAGGAAAGCTTTGCCATTTGCCAGCTCTGAGTTGATGGTGTTCCAGGTTCCTTGAAAGTTTTATATGAATTTTAATACAGCTTTCAAGTCACAAAAAAAATTATTGGGGGTTTTCATGGAAATTGCTTTGACTTTGCCAACTTGCATAGTATTGGTGGTGTGCTAGTTACTTTTCATGTTGTGATCAAATACCTGATAAGCAATTTGAAGGAGAAAGGGGTTATTTTGTGCCCATGCTGCGGAGGCAGGATGGTAAGGCAGGAACTGCTGGCAACTGTGGCAGCAGAAGAGAGTGTTGTTCTCTCACATCCTGCAGGATCAGGAAGCAGAGCACAGGGGAATTCCCACCTTCACGGGGCTTTCTCCTTTACCCTGTTGGTTCAGTTCAGGGCCCCTGCCTTTCATATGGTGCTACCTACGTATTCATCCACTCTGGAAACCTAAAGAAGTGTCTGACCTGCTGGGCACCCTGGTGCAACACTTTTAATCCCAGCACTCTGAGGTAGAAGCTGGCAGATATCTGAGCTCAAGGCCAGCTAGGGCTGCACAGAGAGACCCTGTCTGGGGGTGGTGTGACCGTGTGTGGGGGTGGGGGGTGGGGGATGTGTCTGCTCAGCTAATGCTTTGAGTGTTTCTTACTACATTTAATCTGATATGTAAATTTGGTGCTTTTGTTGTATTTAGGTACTTAACTATTTCCAGAGTTTGTTTTTATACTCTTTAACTTCGGTGTAGCAAGCCTCACTTCTTTAGTTCCTTGAATTCTCTATTGAGGAGAACCTCACAGAGAAGTGCGGTGAATATCAGATTCAGTGAGTGCCTACAGGGGTTAGCGTGCTCAGTAGAGCAGAAACAGGGCAGCTGCTTTGCCTTTCCTCTGAGACCTGATTCTTTATTGCAGGATGAGTGAAGAGAAAATAAAGTCCATTTGGGATATCTCTGAAAAATATTCATTATAAGGTCATTGTTATAGAAGATGTTAATAATAATACTGGGAGAAACAGAAGAAAGATTTAGGTAATAATTGTTTGGTTTTTCATTAATCCATTTACAAGGATTACTTCTTTAAAACTGAAGAAAATGAGTCAGTATACAAAGAAATTGGGAATTTTATTTATTTATTTTATGTATGTGGGTACTCTATCTGCATGTACACCTGCAGGCCAGAAGAGGGCACCAGATCATGTTAAAGATGGTTGTGAGCCACCATGTGGTTGCTGGGAATTGAACTCAGGACCTCTGGAAGAGCAGACAGTGCTCTTAACCTTTGAGCCACCTCTCCAGCCCAAAGCTGGGAATTTTAAATATAGTTCCTTCATTTGACATTACATGTCAGTATCCTTGACACTATAAAAAAATTTAATGATAGATAAATTGTACTAAAAGTAAGTATAGAATTGCAGTAAGTTGAAAAGATGAAAAATATAAATATGGCGGATACTGTGTACATATTAGTTAAATGAAAGTAAGAGCCAACTAGATTGGAGATATATTTAAAGGTATAAAGGGGAAAATATTTCTTTTCGTCTTTCTTTTCCTTTCTTTCTTTCTTTCTTTCTTTTCCTTTCTTTCTTCCTTTCTTTCTTTCTTAATTTCTTTCTTTCTTTCTTTCTTTCTTTCTTTCTTTCTTTCTTTCTTTCTTTCTTTCTTTCTTTCTTTCTTCCCGTGCTGGCCTTGAACCCAGGTCCTCTTGCCCTGCTCACTGCTGTGACTGCGGTCATGCCTTATCCACAAGAAAGCTCTGCTGATCTAAAATTAGATTTGAGCCCAAAGGCAGAGATACACTGTGTGTTTTAGGGGAAAGTACTGAAAAGAGAAAATTTAAACATTTATTTTCAGTGTGTGCACATGTGGTAAAAGGACAATTTGCAGGGTTCAGATTTCTCCTGCCAACTCTGTCTCTGGGATTCAAACTCAGGTTATGATGCCTGTCGGGCACCTTTACCCACTGAGCTGCCTCACTGTCTCAAAAAAGAATTTTCTTTGGAAACTTTTTAAAAATAAAAATTTAGCTTTATTGTGAAATAATTCCTACCCAAAGGAAGTTGGACTAGTCCAGGGAACCTCTCCCCCTTCTCCTCAGTTCCCCGGGACAGTTAGTGTAGCAGCCACATGGTCTTGAGGTGTGAGGCACACAAAGGCCATGTGTGGATCATCAGCAGATGCTGATGGTTTTATAGGAGGTTGTCCTTAGTGGGCTGTCCTTGAACTGACCCTTGGCTACTGAGGAGTGATTGGGAGAGGCACTGAAATTATCTCGCCAGTTTACCCTAAGCATAGTGCATTTCTGTATAGGACCACAGTGGACACAGTCACACTACTTATTATTGGAACTAGTTTCCTTTATTTTTAGTATGTGTGTGTGTGTGTGTATGTGTGTATTTTTTTTTTAATTTTTGTTTTTGTGTATTTTTGTTTTTATGTGTATAAGTGTTTGCCTGCATATTTGCATCTGCACTACATGTGTGCAATGCACACACAGAAGAGGACATGGGATCCCCTGGACTAGAGTTATCAAAATAGTGAGCCACCATGTAGGCGTTGGGATGAACTTGAGTCCTCTGGAAGAGTAACCAGGACTCTTACTGCTTCCCTATCTCTGCAGCTCCCTAAGGAGATGTTTGATACTTTGGTGTTTGAGGGTTATTAAAGAGTCCTGACATACATGTGCAAGAGCTCCGAACTGTTGAGGACTGAGACTGAGTCTTAATTGTTTTCTGTTGCCACATGAGCAGAAACGGGAATTATTTGCTAAAATAACCAAGACTGGCCTGGTGAACATCAGAAGGAACCTGAAGCCTGTGGGGACATCTCAGACAGTGGATAGCCTGTTACGTGCTTTGGGGCAGGGCAGAGAAGGCACTCTGAGCTGCGCTTTTGCCCCTCTTAGTTTGTCATAGAAATCAGAAGTGTTATTTCTGCTTAAAATTTGTCAATGAAAATCTTGAAGGAGCTGAAGCTATATTTAAATAAAATTTCTTATGTTGTTATGTCTTCTAACTTAGTTTTGTTTTCAATTTTAGGAAACACTCCTTTGCATCTTGCTGTGATGTTAGGAAATAAAGGTTAGTAAATACTTTTAATGTTTAACTTCATTCACAGACCAGTTTTGTTATTAAAAATCATATTTATTTGTGTGTATATATATGGCTTTATGCATGCCTCTGCATGTATATGGGAATCAAAGGACAGCTTGTGGAAATTGGTCTCTCCTTCTGCCACATGGGTCCTGGGTATTAAAGTCAGGGTATCAGATTTGGTGGCAAGAGCCTTTACCCAGTGAGCCATCTTGTTGGCTTCAGTTTTGTCATTAAAAATTACTTAACCATGGGCTGGAGAGATGCTCAGAGGTTAGGAGCACTGGCTGCTCTTCCAGAGGTCTTGAGTTCAATTCCCAGCAACCACATGGTGGCTCACAACCATCTATAATGAGATCTGGTGTCCTCTTCTGTTGGTAGTCACACATGCAGGCAGAGCATTGTATGCATAATAAAGAAATTAAAAAGAAATTACTTAACTAGGGGCTGGAGAAATGCTCAGTGGTGAAGAGCAGTTGTTTCTCTTGCAGAGGACTTGGTTCAATTTCTAGTATCCACATGGTGGTTTACAACCCTTTGTAACTATTTCCAGGGAATCCAGTGTCTTCTTCTGACTTATGTGTGTGCCAAACAGGCACATAGTGTAGACATACACCAGAAAATAAAATGAATAAATGTAAAAAAAAAAAAAAAAACAACTTCATAAAACATTGGTTTCAGGAAATACTGGTAAGTAGCCATAAGAAAATAGAGTTTACAGGAAAAATCCATTTGAGAGAAACTGAATTACTAAAATTGGCAGTTTAGCCTAGAACCTTGAAGTACTAGCGTGCGCTGTGGCTTTGAGGTTGGGGCAAGCATAGGGTTGTAGTGAATTGTGCAGACAGTTATTTAATGATCCCACTTGCTCATGAGTCTTTAAGAGACAAGCACCTAGCGGGAAGAGTTTGGGAAAGACTTGAATAGTTGATTCAGGACCTGCAAACAATGTTGTTAGGCTTTTTTTTCATTTATTCATTTTATTTTATGTACGTTGGTGTTGAATTGCATATATGTCTATGTGAGGGTTGGATCCCCTGGGGCAGGAGTTACAGATAGTTGTGAGCTGCCGTGTGGGTGCTGGGAATTGAACCCGGGTCCTCTGGAAGAGCAATCAGTTCTCTTAACTGCTGAGCCATCTCTCCAGCCCATTATTAGTTTTTTTTTTTTTTCAAACACTCAGTTTTTTTTTTTTCTGTTTTCTGTGTATGTGTTTCTATTGCATGTACATCTGTGTACCAGGGCATTACAGGTGATTATGAGTCACCTAACGTGCTGCTCTTAACCATGGCACCATCTCTCTAGCCCTTTAAAAATATTATTATATTAAGCATTTTAAATTAAAAGTTCTTTAGGGCTTGAGAATTTATAACTAGCTTTAAGGGATCTGGCAGTCTTCTGGTCTCCTCAAGTATAAAAACACAGATATATACATGTGTGTACACACATGAATAACAAAATCTTTAAAAAAATAAAAGTTTCTTTGCTTAATGGTTAAGAGCACTGGCTGCTCTTCCAAATGGCAGCACCCACGTGGCATCTTATAACTGTCTGCAATTTCAGTTGCAGGAGACCTGATACTCTTACACAGACATACTTGGATGCAGACCACCAATGTAAAAAAAAAAGTTTCTCCTAAATGCCCCTTATTAAAAAAAAAAGCCTCTCTTCGTTTCTTTTCCTGATAGTAATAGTGCATGCGTATAGTCCACAGGTGATCCCCTCGCCTTCAATCCTTCCTTGCAGCACAGATCCGGAGCTTGGCTTCACCAGAGGGGAAGCACCGCCTACTGCTCCTGGCCACACTGTGCTTTTCACTGTCAGCCTCTGAGTTTCCTCACTTGCTCTGGTGATGGTCTGCAGCGGTGGCTGTTGCAGACATTCTACTTTACTCAGTAATCCTAGAGCGACACTTGACACGGGATGGATGCTTACAGGAGCTTTTCCTCCATGCAGTACTCTGGGTCCTGCAGTCTTCTCCAGCTGCATGGCCTGCTGGCTGGAAGGGACTTACAGAAGGGGGGGGGTTAGCTTTTTGCAGTTTCTCAAATCTGATCAGTGACTGACCTCTCCCTCACTCCTGTCCCCTTGCTGTGGTGTTTCTCTGTGATAACCATATAGTCCTCTAGTAGTGTGCATGGAATTGTATCGTTAGGAGCCACGGTGAACATTTAGTTTGCTATCAGTGTATTGAAAAATCATCTTTTTTGAGTCAGTCTCACTATGTAGCCGTGGCTGGCCTGAAATTGACTACAGTAGCCCAAACTAACCTGACACTCACCGGCATCCACCTGCCTGGCTTGAGGAGTGTTACGATTAAAGGGGTGAGCCACCACACCCTAAAAACACTCTCCTGTGTCACATTTTACATTCTTTACGCAGACTTCCTTCAATGCGTGTGTGGAATGCCTACATTTAGTGTGTCATCCTAATAGAGTTCCCTGCTGCTATTGGCATCCCTTCTGTCACCAAGGGTGCTGACGTACTGCCGTCCTCCTTAGCCCGCCCCTTCCTGCAGTGTAACATCTTTATTTCCTTTACAACAGTTGATACATTTTTTTTCATTGATTTACTTGTTGTCTTCCTCATGGGATGATGTTTTCCCTGTAGGCTCTAAGCTTTGATAACAAGACCTTGTCTTCCTTCACTTCGCTGTTTAGTGTCTAGTAGTTAGGAGTGGCTGGGGATGCAGGTTAAGGATGGGATGCTTGCCTGAGGCTAGTTCAGTTCAACATGGCTTAGCTGGCGTTGCTTCAAACTTTGAGAGTCTGGCCTAAAGTATTTTAAGCAGATTTAAGCACAGCACAATTTGGAACAAAAGTTTCCTGGTAATAACTCAGTCCTATGTGCACAGCATATGATGACTACACAGAAACTGCTTGTGATTTACAATCATAGCTTCCATAAAGATAGGTTCTAAAGATTCTCTGAGAAAACAGGATCAAGCTAAGGGGCCGGGTGAGGATAGTGATTGACTGAGACAGACAAGCTCAAGATAAGCGTCTACAGTGTCCAGGGTGGCTCCTTTTTCTTTTTTTAATTTTTAATTTTTAATTCACTTTACATCCCGATTATAACCCCCTCACTCGTAACTTCCCAGTCCCACCATCCCTCCTTCATGCCCCCCTCTCCCTCCCCTAGTCCTCAGAAAGGGGAGCCCTCCTCCCCTAACATCTGGCCGCAGCCTATCAAGTCTCGTCTGTACTGCCTGTATCCTCTTCCTCTGTGGCCTGGTAAGGCTGCCCTGCCAGGGGGAAGTGATCTGCGTGGGGAGGCCGGAGTCCATGGCAGAAGTAGCCCCTACTCCCTGTATTGTGAGACCCCAGTGTGGTTCCTTTTGAAGGCACTATTTTCTCCCCTGAAATAAATAATTAGCATTTCACTGATATGATATGCAAAGTTTCCTTTGGGGGTTTTGGGGTTGCAGATACTTTATTTGCTTTTTGTTTTGAGACAAGTTTTTACCATTTTGCTCTGGCTTGTCTGGAACTCATAAGTACAGATCAGCCTAGCCTTCAAATAACTCAGAAATCCACCTGCCTCTGCCTCCCAAGTGCTTAGATTAAAAGCTTGCACCACCATGCTCAGCTGAATTGTAGAAATTTGTACAAATGAATCCTGAAGTTCATATATTACCTTTAGTATATGTAAACACTCTTCAGGTAGTCTTTCGGGACAAGAAAGTACTTTATTTTCAGATAGTATCTAGTTTACTTTTAGCTAGGTTAGGTTCCTTTCAATCTGGATTATACACATGGGAACTTCCGAGTTAATGATACATAAACCAGCATTATGTCACTTATGTAGTAATCTGGTTTCTCTTGTATAACACTCATATTTAAAGATTCTAAACATTGTATGTCTGATAATTATTCCTTTTTTTTTTTTTTATGTTGCAGAATGTGCCCATTTACTGTTGGCTCACAATGCTCCAGTAAAGGTGAAAAATGCTCAGGGATGGAGCCCTCTGGCTGAAGCCATCAGCTATGGAGACAGACAGATGAGTAAGCAGTACTTTAAAAATGCAAGTTATGTGTGTTGAGATAGTTTTCATGTGGTATGACTTCTACTCAGTAGTCTGCAAACTTACACATGAATTATCTGTGACTTGGGAATTGCAGCATGAGCAGCAGGAACAGTTGAGTCCTGTGGGAAATGCTGCTCATTTCTACCTTGCAGCGTTCTTCTGCCTCCTCAGGTGTACAAACACAGACATGCACGTGTGTGAGCGTTTTGAAGTCACAACCTTGTTTCTTTTCTCACAAATTACTATTTCTGCTTAATTACTGGTATACTAATTGAAATGCAAATTAATCATTGTGTTAACAGCACTTACCTGCTTTAAGTGGATGTAGACTGTGCTAGAAGCTTGGACCTGTGCTGTCTCTTGGCTTAGTCTTTGAGCCATTATGTTTCCTTTGGCCGCGCGCTTTCACAGGGCTGCCTTCATTTCTCCGCACCTGATAAACCCACGGCCTGATTTAACCTGCTCAGACCTACTCAGGGCTAACGATGAATGTGGCCCTGCTTTCCTTTGCTGCCCCTGCTGGTCCCCTGGTCAGGAACTCTGGGTTGGAACAGTGGCTACAGCCTCCTCATTCACTAAGCACGGCTGGTGGGGGTGGGGGTGGGGTTCTGGCAGACCAGCTCCGCCACAAGCATAACCTTTTACTTGGGGGAAAATTACCCACTCCTGGCCCTGGCATGGTAATCTTCACCTGTGTTGTTGTACGTGAGTGTCTTCTGTGAACTGGCACAGAATCTCCTGAGCACTCAGTTTGGCTTTCTATCTATTTTTTCTGTTCAGTACAGATACCACCAACGTCCATCTTGGTGAACCATGAGTTTTATTGTTACTGCTTATAGAAATATGGGTGGGGGTTATTTACAGTGACTCAAAGACCACATCAATCACCAAAGCCTACCCCAGCTCACAAAGCTGGAAACTTGGAACACACTACACAGCCTGCATGCAGATGAAGAGGTTGGAGGGTGTCCTTTCCAAGTGCCTCAGTTGTTCTAAATCTCTTCCTGGCAGCTCTGCTGGTTTCTGTTTCTAACAGGCAGCTGGTCTAGTCTTGAAGAGTCTTTGCAGCTTGTCTTAATGGCATTTGAGAGGGACTCTGCTTTTATTATTACTCAGGCAGGGAGGGACTAGGGAGTCTGGTCAGTTTCAGGGACTTGGGATGAGGTTATTCTGAGTTGCTCACCTCCCTGCGGGGTGGGCTACTTTAATCTATGAAGGCGCTGTTAAACAACCACCACCATGCCCGATGCATACATCTTAACACATGTCAAGGGTATTTGTTAAAGAACTTTAATATGTGGGCGTGGAGCCATTATCTCCCTGGCACTATTATTATTTCATAGTTGAGGGGGGAGACTCACTTGAAATAGGTATACAGAAAAAATAAAAACAAGTTATCATGTCTATTGAAGAATTGTGTAGCATTGTACTGACAGTCTTCCATGGTAAGTTTTGGATTTTTCTGGATACTTTTCTCAGGATTCAGTTCTGTAGTAATTCATATATTACATGTGCAGATTGTCTGAATTTCTCGGACAACTTGGAATGAGTGATGAGACTCTTATTTGACTGTAAAGTGTAATAATACGTGATGACAATACTGTGGTAGTTTAACAGCTAAGTTGGCATGTATATTTTTTATTAAATGACACTTGTCCTTTGAGGACAGATATCAGAATTCCATAGGAAAGCAAGAAGCAGCCCTCATGATTGAATTATTGTAGAGCAAAGGTAAAATGTACATATTCAAGAGACCGAGAACGGAGTGGCAGCCTGTCTGAAGCCCTTTCTTTGATTTTTTTCTAACCAGTTAGCAGAGTGAAGAGAAAACTAGTGAGGACCGTGGGACTTCCAAGAATCTTTTATTTACAGTAAAAAAAAGGTGTAAAGCCTCTTTGTGTATTAAGGTGAAGAAAATAAGGCAGGATTCTTTGTCATTTTGAGTTTACCATTGGAGAGGAGAGCCAGGAAATGATTGTGACGGAAAACCAATTTTAGGACATCCCTGTAGCTACTTAATTTTATACCCCACTACAGCCTGTTACATAAGAGAAATATTTAATTCTTAATAATTCCAGCACTTGAAGTAGAGACAGGAGGCTGTGAGCTCCAGGCCAGCTTGGATACATGTCAGACCCTGCCAAATCCAATACATGTCAGACCCTGCCAAATCCAAATCTTAAAGGAGACTTAGTTGAACCAATGCTATGTACTTAGGAATGCAGTGTGAAGCTGCCATTGTGATAGTGTTTAAGGAGACGGCTTTTAAGCCTTTATTTAGCTGTGCTTGCTAGAAATTTTCTATGACATAAAGTTATTTTTTTTTTGATAAATGAGAAATTTAATATAAACTATTAGCAAAAGTTTTGTGATCTTGTCTTCTTGTTTACTTCCTGCTAATTTCTCTAACGTTCTGTCTGTACAGTGAGTAGTCAGGACCAGTGTGTAGCTCAGCTGGTAGAATACACATAGTCATGCTGCTGCTATTTTAAAATATGGCTTAACAGTGTTTATTGTTAGGCTTACAGTTGTTATGGTGGTGTTATGTAACCCATTTGCACAGTCAGCAAAGGAGAAGGAACAGTCAGTCATACCTAGTGTAGCCCCAGGCCAGATGTTGGGGCAGTTGCTGATTTGTTGCCCCTTGTCTGCAGATTTTCCAACTAGTCTAACGGCTTGATTCAAAACAGAGTAGGCTTGGGCTTCTCACCACCTCTGTGATCATTTCTGTCTGGGTACCTCCATAATTCCCAAAAGGACGTGCTTGTTCTCAGCCGCACCCCTTCATCCACGCCGATCTGGCCGTGACTCCTCTCAGCTAACCCATCGCTGCTCTTTCCTTCTTTTCTCCTCCGAAACCTGTCCTTCTTTTATTTTTTGGTTTTTCAAGACAGGATTTCTCTGTTAGACTTGGCTGTCCTGAACTCGCTTTGTAGACCAGGTGGCCTGAAACCCACAGAGCTCTGCCTGCCTCTGCCTCCCTGAGTACTGGGATTACAGGCGTGCACCACCAAGCTAGTAAAATCCCAAGATCCTTCTCATCTTCAAAGCCCAGGAACTTTGGCCACACCTACCCCTGCCCAGGGTGAGGCCTTTTAATCCGCCAATGAAGAGTCTGCTCTTACAGGACAGCAAACAAACATCATTGTCGGGGGAAGGGAGGAGGGATAATTAGCAATTAATATAAAGCACCAGGCCATGCCCCAACATATGTGTAACTGCTGAGTTTGATCTCTAGCATTGTGTAAAACCAGGCACTTGAGGGAGCACTGGAGCGGGAGCACTAGAGCGGTGGAGGCAGGAGGATCGTCTGTTACATAGGGAGCACTGGAGCGGTGGAGGCAGGAGGATCGTCTGTTACATAGGGAGCACTGGAGCGGTGGAGGCAGGAGGATCGTCTGTTACATAGGGAGCACTGGAGCGGTGGAGGCAGGAGGATCGTCTGTTACATAGGGAGCACTGGAGCGGTGGAGGCAGGAGGATCGTCTGTTACATAGGGAGTTCTATGCCAGCCCAGCTACAGGAGACCTGGTTTCCAAAAAATAAAATACAATAAAATAAGAAAGGGAAGAGAAGAAGAAGAAAAAAAGATAGTGCCAAATACTTCTCAGGGACTACTTCATTTCAATGTAAGATTTAAAAGTTATATTGGTTTTCTGCTTAAAGTGTTTACCTGATGAACAGTGATGGCCTAAGCACATATGGGGGAAGTGGACACAACTTTAATTACCTTTCTCCCACAATTCTCAGCTTTTCCTTATACAGACAGCTGTGGCATTTTGTGCACACAGGCTATCTTTGGTCTGTGGGGGTTGTATATAGTTTGTGTGGGTTTATGAAAGTTTGTAGAATTCTGTTGGGCACTGTCTGTTGGTACACAAGAGTCTGTCAATTGGCTGTCTGTCTAGACCGGGCAGTCTTCTTCATTTAAGCCTCTTTTTTTTTTTTTTTTTTTTTTTATAAAGAGAGAAGGTTTGTGACACATTTTCATAGTGATCCAATTGTTAATTAGTAACAACTAGCACATTTCGAAGAATTAATTATCCTGATGGAGCAAATGATGCACATATCCCTGTTATGTTCTAGGGCATCTAATACTTCTAGTCTCTTCTTTGTGTACACACACACACACACACACACACACTCTCTCTCTCTCTCTCTCTCTCTCTCTCTCTCTCTCTCTCTCACACACACACACACACACTCACATATACAAAAGTAAAACTTAAAATTTTTTTTGAATTGTGGACTTTGATTACTACCCTGAGTTTTTAAATTTTAACTTTTCTTTCTTTCTTTCTTTCTTTCTTTTTTTTTTTTTTTTCAGTCTTTCTGTGTAGTAGACCAGCTGGCCTCACTCACAGAGATCCATCTGCCTCTGCCTTCCTGTGTGCTGGGATTACAGGCATATGCCCCTGTGCCTGGCTAAAATTTAACAAATTTTATCTCTTATTATGAGAAGGAGTGGGCGTGGGGTGGGGGAGGATCAGCAGGACAACTTAGTGATAAAGGCAGTTGCCACCCTACAGCTCATAAAGGTGGAAGGAGCAAACCATGGCCATAGAATTGCCTAGGACATCTTCACACAAATTTTATACTCATACACACCCACACACCCCCAACAATACAAATTTTGAAAAACTTAAAAAGCCAATGAAATTCACTTTAAAAACTGAACAGTTATTAGAAACAAAAAAGAAAGAGAATTTCTAACCAGTTGTTTCCCTTAAACTCCAGTTACAGCTCTTCTAAGGAAACTCAAGCAGCAGTCCAGGGAGAGTGTTGGAGAGAAGCGACCTCGGTTATTAAAAGCCCTGAAAGAGGTGAGTTGGCGGCTTTTTTGCTGATTCTTTACTAACACAGTAATTATTAGTGCAGTTTAAAAAGCATTGAAAAGTGTGTGTGTGTGGTGTGTGTGTGTGTGGTGTGTGTCTGTCTGTCTGTCTGTGTCTGTCTGTCTGTCTGTCTAGGTAGTTTGGGTGCCCAAGGAGGCCAGAAGGCATTGGAGATGGAATTATTGGCAGTTGTGAGCTATTCAGCATGGATTCTGGGAACCAAACTTGGCCTTTTGCAAGAGCAGCAGGTGCTTTTAGCTCTGAGCCTCTCTTCCAGCCCCTTAAGCAGTCCTTTAAAATGAAGTTAAATTCTCAGCACTTAAGGATCAGTAAATGGTAAAAGTTATTTTTAAATTAAGTAATTGAAATAAAAAATAAGAGGTTATAATTTTTGAGTTTTAGTAGAAACATCTTTGAGCTGGGGATATACTACACAGGTACTCTAGAAGAGGTGCACTGTGGAGTCAGGGTTGGTGGGTACACTACACAGGTACTCTAGAAGAGGTGCACTGTGGAGTCAGGGTTGGTGGGTACACTACACAGGTACTCTAGAAGAGGTGCACTGTGGAGTCAGGGTTGGTGGGTACACTACACAGGTACTCTAGAAGAAGTGCACTGTGGAGTCAGGGTTGGTGGGTACACTACACAGGTACTCTAGAAGAGGTGCACTGTGGAGTCAGGGTTGGTGGGTACACTACACAGGTACTCTAGAAGAAGTGCACTGTGGAGTCACGGTTGGTGGGTACACTACACAGGTACTCTAGAAGAGGTGCACTGTGGAGTCAGGGTTGGTGGGTACACTACACAGGTACTCTAGAAGAGGTGCACTGTAGAGTCATGGTTGGTGGGTACACTACACAGGTACTCTAGAAGAGGTGCACTGTGGAGTCAGGGTTGGTGGGTACACTACACAGGTACTCTAGAAGAAGTGCACTGTGGAGTCAGGGTTGGTGGGTACACTACACAGGTACTCTAGAAGAGGTGCACTGTGGAGTCAGGGTTGGTGGGTACACTACACAGGTACTCTAGAAGAAGTGCACTGTGGAGTCACGGTTGGTGGGTACACTACACAGGTACTCTAGAAGAGGTGCACTGTGGAGTCAGGGTTGGTGGGTACACTACACAGGTACTCTAGAAGAGGTGCACTGTGGAGTCAGGGTTGGTGGGTACACTACACAGGTACTCTAGAAGAGGTGCACTGTAGAGTCATGGTTGGTGGGTACACTACACAGGTACTCTAGAAGAGGTGCACTGTGGAGGTGCACTGTGGAGTCACGCTGGTGGCCACATCTTCCTGATTGATGTTGGTGTTCAAAAGAAGATATTTTGATAGTTGTGTTCTTTTTAAAACTCGAAACATAAGTAATAAGGGTAATTTCTTAAATTCTCCACTTCACTTATCTTTAGATCTTAAATGATATTCAGGTAGGATTTTTTTGGGGGGGACAAAATTGTTAAATATCAGAAATTATAACTAAAGCACATTTAGTAATTTTCCTTATTTTATTCCTTAGTTAGGTGACTTTTACCTAGAACTTCACTGGGATTTTCAAAGCTGGGGTAAGTATATGCTGTGATTTTACTATAAAATGTGAAATTACAGAAATATTAGCATGACACATTTGATAACCTGTTTGGAGAAAAGTTATGTTCATTGTGTTTAGCGTAATCACTGTAAAACCTTCATGTAATCTTCCATTCTTAGCTAGAGAAGCAGCTCTCAAAATTCTAGTTTTTAAGATATAAAACAACCTAAAAATACTTAAGGTTGAAAACTACAGTAATTGAGTCCTGTATCTTACCATGCAATTCCAGGCCTATAGAGGCAGAAGTGTAGGCACAGGCTCAAAGCCATGCTAAGTCAGGCCATTCTTGCTGACAGTGAGACCCTTTTTGAGAGTACTGGGGCCCAATGGTGAGGAGCACTTCTACCCTTACAGAGGACTCAGGCTCAGCTCCCTGCACCTGGGTCAGGCGGCTCACAAACTACCTGTAACTCCAGGAGGTCCAGCGCTCTCTTCAGGTCTCTGTGGATGCAGTGTGCACATGATGTACACACAGACACTCAGGCTACACACACACACACACACACACACACACACACACACACACACACCATTAAAAGTAAAATAAAGCTGTAATTTAAAAAGTGTAAAATTATGGGATTATTGGAGCACTCAACTTAAGAAAGTTTAAAGCATAGTTCTATAATTTCTGAGAATTTGCCTAAAATTCATTGTATTTTAACCCCATTCAGTCATTTTACCCCTTATGTACTTTATAGCCGCTGTCTTAGCGCAGAACTTGTTATTTATAAAGGGTTTAGTTTTGGCCTTGTTATTTTGCATCCCCTTATTTGTCATAGCAATGGGAACCTCAGTCCTTAGTGTACACACCACTTCCAGAAAATGACCTGGACCTTTCTAAAAAGCTAACTGAAGAACTGAAAAACAATTTTGAGTGTTTGTTTGTTTGCTTGTTTTGCCTTTTCGAGACAGGGTTTCTCTGTGTAGCCTTGGCTGTGCTGGAACTCACGCTGTAGACCAGGCTGTCCTCGAACTCAGAGGTCCTCTTGCCTCTGCCTCCCGAGTGCCGACATTAAAGGCCTACACCACCACTGCATGGCATACATATTCCATAAATAGGTCTTTCTAGATCTTACTAAAAACTGTTCAGTAGTAGTAGAAAAATAATAGACGTTTTATGGTTTGGAGGCCATAGAAGATTGATAAATAGAACTTAATGTGGAGCTCTCCATTCCCTTCAGTGCAAGCTGCACTTGGGGTGTGCACACTTGCCTCACTTCATCACTCAGGAGCTGGTAAAGTGCTTGTTGTTCAAGTGTGAGGACCTGAGTTCTGATCCTTCACACTCAAGTAAAATGGCTGCAACAGTGCATGCCTGTAATCCTGTGCAGAGAGGCAGGGCCCAGGACTTGTGCTTCTAGCCAAATTAATGAGCTCCCAGTTCATTGAGAGACCGTGTCTCAAAAACATAAGGTGTTCGATAAAGCAAGACACCATCAAACTCAGACCTCGACATGTGTACATGCCTAGGAGGATAGAAGTGGGTGGGCCAATGGTGTGAATTCTCTTGTACAGATTTTGAAACTGGAAACTGAGGCATGGTGAGCTTAAATAACAAGGCTGCATATTTAGGACTCAGACTTAAATACATCTGCCTCATTTCAAAGATGTTCCTTAATATGTTACTTTTTCTACTATTTTTCCAAATGATATTTATGGATCTATTAGGTAGGACCCAGGATTGCTTGTGTACTATTAAAGAGTGTTTAGTGACTTCAGAGTAGCGTTTCCTCATTTGTAGTATCACGGTAGCAGCCTGAGGGCCTTGGTTCTGCTCCTGTCAGGAGTGGGTGGGTCGAGGCCGTAGTGAAGTGTTGTCACTGCAGCTGGGTGAGGCTGAGCGGGAGATTCTATCTTAGAGACATAATCAACAGTGTGGTAAAACGTTTGTGGTGTTGCTTTAAACATTTTTTTTAAATGTCTTAAACTTCACTTACTTTTTAACCTTTTGTTTCTAAAATTACAGTGCCTTTGCTTTCCCGAATTCTGCCTTCTGATGCCTGTAAAATATACAAGCAAGGTATCAACATCAGGTGAGGTGATGTGCTTTGTGTTCTGAGTAAAAGCAAGTTAACATCTGGAAGGCAGCTTTTCTGGTAGTCATAGTTTACTTGTGTTTAGTAGCTTAAAGTACTGTAACACATTCAGATATTGTGCGCATGCAAGACCTAGTACAGATAAGGAACCAAAGCCATCCAAACCCTGTTAAGATGAGCTTGTCATCCAAGCGGACTCCCATCAGGGAGGGCTGTTCGTACCACAGTCTTGGATTTATTTAGAAATAAGGACACCTAAGAAGGACCCACCTACACCTGAGCTTTTCCCCATATCTTCCAGACCCTTCCATTTCCTGGTTTTCTGTCCATATATCCAAGGCTCCACTCACGTCTTCAGTCACCTTTACATTTCAGCCAACATGTTAAGGATAATTTTAATTTTCTTCTTTTCCTTTCATAGTTATGATTGTTAAGTTTTTGAGAAGTAAAAGTATTTTATTCTAAAATTTTACTTTTGTCATTGCTTATATTTTTAGATTACGAATGTAGCAAAAATTTAAATTTTATATTAATACTAATAAGTATTCCAATTTGCATATCTATACATAGTACGTGGATATGTTTATGAAGTGTGTCATAGAGAGCCTTACATATCTTTCCCTGTATATCTTTAGATTATTTAGATGCTTTGAATTAAATGTTTTGAGGGATTTTTAGTTTTAAACATTTTTTACTTTTTGTTTGTTTGTTTTCTAAAATAAGGTTTCTCTGTGTAGCCTTGACTGTTCTGGACTCTCTATGTAGACCAGGCTGGCCTCTAATTCACAGAGATCCACCTGCCTCTGCCTCCCAACGTGTGGGGATTACAGGCATGCGTCACTGTGCCTAGCTTGAGAAAGAATTTTTTTTTATATACACTTGAATATGTAGGTGAGAAAGCTCAGAGAAATTGAGTGATTTTTAAATGGTTATTTTATGTTTTAGTTGTGCTTGTTTTTTTTTTTTTCCATGCAAAACGACTAATTTAAAAAATTGCTTTACATAGCCGGTTGCAGCTACAAAGTGAGTCTAGGACAGCCAAGGCTACACAGAGAAACTCTGTCTTGAAAAAAATTTACATTTACGTGTTTAACAGTAAATGGTGTGAGGGCTGAACACTTGCCCTGTGTTTGTGAAATCCCAAATGTGATCACCAGCGCTGTGTGTGGGGGTAGTAGGGGTGCAAAAATTGTATTGATGGGGTGCACATTACCAAGTATCTGTGAAAATGCTATGTTGGGGGCACAAGACAGTCTGACAGGAGGATGGTAGCAGAAGTTGAAGGGTGAGAGGAAGCAATTGAGGGAGGTCTTGGCCATGGGACTTCCTCCAGCCTCAGGCTGAAGAAGAAATGGCACCAGAATAGTGCAGAGGCTGGGTAGCGGGGTGCAGAGCAAAGTTTTTGTTTTTTGTTTTTGTTTTTTTTCTAGATTATAAGATTCCATTTTAAAAGGGGAATTAACATCTAATGAAATTGCATTTGTAAGGATCTTAAGACAGTCTCTTTAAGGAGAACCCCAGAGGAAGCTAAATTATACATATTGCAGAGGAATCTATAGAATGTTTTATCATCTTGTATGAGCCTAGTAATCACTGGAAATATGATCAAAGAAGAATTAATACTTGAGTAGAAAAAGGAGAGAGTGAGCAACACTGTAATAAAGTAAGCAGATGTCCTTGTAGTCCTAGCATTTGGGAGGAGCATCCAGGTCAGCCTGGGGCTTGTGTTGCATTCTAGACTAGCCTGGACTACATAGTTAAACAAATTTGGCTCGGAGGAGGGGATGCTGAGAAATGATTCAGCAATTCAGAGGACCTGGGTTTGGTTGTGAGCACTTACATAGCAACTCAAAACCATATGTAACTTCAGTTCCAGTGTATCCAATGTCGTCCTCTTATGGCCTTTGTAGGTACTGCATGCATTTGGTGCACGTATGTATACAAATTCAGGGATAACAGTCATACATGTAAGGTAAAAAGTTTAAAAAGTACTGATAAGCATTTTCACTAGTATTGATAATTAAGGTGTTATTTAAGATGACCATGATGTACATTTATAATTTCAGCACCTGGGAAGTTGAGGGAAGAGGGGGCCATCCTGAGCTATATCTTGGGGGATGGGGGTGGGCAGAGAGACAGTCACAGAAAGAAAATACCCTTGACAGCTCACTGAGACTGTCACTACAAACTTTGCCTTGTGTTAAGGGAAGGGTTGCATTTTGCATGTCTGGCATGAAACATTTTTTTAGGCTTTCATCAGAATACTTTGGATTCGAAGTTTTGGATTGTATAAAGCTCTTTTTTTTTTCTTGTCTAATTACACAGCAAAATTTAAATATTTAGGCCCATCAGGCACAGTGATGTTTTTGCCTGTAGTTCCAGCTACTTGGGGGCTAAGGCAGAAGGACCACTTGAGTTTAGGAATTTAGGAATTCTAGGCTGTAATGTATTAAGTTACCTGGGCACCTCCATGTTCCTTGAGTCTGGGTTCTGCTGGTCTAGGTTAGTTAGACATGAGCATGCACTGTGACCGCCTGTATTACTCTGAACTGTGTGCATAGTCCACTGTTGTGTCTGGGGCATTGCAGAGGATGAATAGATACATACTTTCCTCCTTCAGTTGTAATTATACAAACACATATAGAATTAAAATTGACAACATGAGTTTAATTGAAGAGGTTTTTGACTAATGGTACATATTGTTGGATCTAAGTTCTTTGTAACTGAAGCCTTAGGCTCATAACCATTGTGCTGGCACCTGCTAGGATTGCAGATGTCCCCACGTCTCTGCCTTTTTTTCCTTTTTTTCTGTATATCTCTTTTTCTCTCATTCCCGTCCTGGAAGCCCATTACAATTCTCAGGGTGGTAGGGATAGAAATGGAGACAAAGGACTGTCTGTGCTAATTTCATGTAGTGTAGTCTAGGAGTCCCAAGTGGCTGAAGCTTGGAGCCTGATCTTCCAGCTGTGTAAGATTCCCTTTTGGTATTAGGTGAGCCCTTGACATGACTACTAACTCTTCCGTCCTGGGCTATATGTGCTCACAGTGACAGGTTTTCTTAAGCAGTTTAGGTGGCAGACTTCTGGGGAGCAGACCTGGTACCAGGAGAAGCTTCACCCTGTACGCGGTTTATAGCTCTTAAGACCTTTCGACTTCATGCTGCAGCCATGGTGTACATGTGTACGTGTGTGCGTGTGCATATGCACGTGTGTGAGTGTATACACGTGGGGACCACATTCACTTACGGTATGTGTGTACACATATGGCAACAGGGCATGTAGGGACTGTTGATCAGGCTAGAACTCACAGAGATCCACCTGCACGCATGACCGTCACCTGGCACTGTGCGCACTCATTTTCTTACGGTCTGTATGTGTGCGTGTGGTAACCTTATTTGCTTGTTGATGGTGTGTGTGTACCATGCACACGGTGACTGTATTTTCTTCTTTATGCTATGTGTGCTGTACACAGAGACTGCACTCCACTTCTTTATACTGTTTGTACTGTTCATGTGGGGACCACACTCACTTATTTATTTATCTATTTTTTTTTTTAGAGTTTTCCAAGCCTGTCCTAGACTCAGTTTGTACCAGGCTGGCCTTGAACTCAAAGAGATCCACTATGGCTCCCGAGTGCTGGGATTAAAGGTGTGCCCCACCATGCCCCACTCTCACTTTTTTTTTCCAAGACAGAGTTTGTCTGTGTAGCCTTGGCAGTCCTGGTACTTGCTCTGTAGACCAACTAAGTTTGAACTTAGAGATGCCTCTGCCTCACAAGTGCTGGGATTAAAGGTGTGTGCCACCACACCTGCCTTAATTTTTAAAAGTTACATATATGAATATTGTACCTGTGTAATGTGCCTGTGTACCACTCATGTGCCTGTGTACTTGTGGAGGCCAGAAGAAGGTGCCAGGTCCCTCAAAGTAGAGTACAGATGGCTACAAGCTGCCAGTGGGTGCTGAGACTTGGACCTGGGTCTCTGTAAGAGCAGCCAGTGCTCTTAATCACTGAGCACCTTCCTCGCCCCCATACTTTTTTCTTGGTGGTGTATACTATGCGTATGGAGACCATACTTGCTTCTTTGCTTTAGTTCACCCCTGTTGTCTTGGTGACATTGTTCATAGTTCAGTCTTCATGCTTAAAATTGTTGGTTTTGATGTAAAATTATATATAACCCTAGTTACTGTTGATGTCACATATGAACTAGGGCTCATAGTTGGGGTTTTCCTGTGTAAAGAAATCAAGAAAGTCAATCCATCTTGCTTTGTCTGAAATAAAACTTGATAAGTCAACAAAATAATGAATTTTTAGAGTTGCATTAGAAATTCATGTAACTCTTACTGAGACGTTCTGCCAATGTGATGACCCTCTCTTGACAGCTGTGCCAAGTAGTTTCTGAGATTAAAGACGGTGTGGAGCAGATGGTTTGTGAGCCTAGAGTAGAAACCTACAATATAAGCCTTATGCAAGACTGAACACCTCGTGGGTGGTGGGAAACTCTTTGATCCTAGTATTTTCCTGACGTCAAGTGGTGATCTGTGGAATGTCCGAGACCACCTCATTCATGGCAGGTCCTGGTCACTTGTGGAATTAGTAAACGCGCAGATCTACAGGTCTATAAATGTGTGGTAGTGATTGATTTCTGTCATTGCTTAGTCTCTGTCGCTATGATAAGAATATCCCGGCTGGGGCTGGATTGATAGCTCAGTGTTTAAGGACACATACCAGAGAGTTCAATCCCCCATCAAATGTTTTCACAGTCACTTCTAATTCAAGCTCCAGGGACATCTGAACTTGGACTCATGTGCACATGCACACACACACACCTTAAAATAATAAAAATAAATAAAAGTTTATTAAGACAAAAATACTCTGGCAACAACCTTGGAGGGAAAGAGTTATATTAGTTTATAATTCTAGGGACCAGCCCATCACTGCAGGGAAATCCCAGCGGCAGGCGCTTGATGCATCAAGTCATATCACATCACAGTCAAGAACAGAGAGAAATAAATGTCTCCATGATTATCTACTCTTAAGACAGCTGTGGGACAGAACTAGGGAATGGTGCCACCCACTGTCAGGATGGGTCTTCTCACATCAATTAACACACTCAGGACAGTGCCCCACTGACATTCTGAAGGCCTACCTGATGTAGACTGTTTCCCGCCTGGTTCTGCATTATGTCAGGTGGATAACTAAACCTCATTGTTACAGTCCATGAGGCTGTCAGGCTGTAGGAATATTGTTTAAAAAGACAGTGTTTGGCTGGATCTGGGAAGCCCAAGGAGAAGCCCAAAGGTTTGCAGTAGGTAGACATGGTTGCTCAGGCTGAAGGGCAAACTCGTAGGATAGAGTTACAAATCAGAATGGCACTCTGAGTCGAGTGTGGCCCTCATGCTGCTGTGCCCACCATGAGTACTGTCTGAGCTAGTGATATGATCCTTTCTGCTTCCCTGCGGGGGTCAGCAGTGGTGCAGGAAGGGAGTGTCGCCATGGCGACCTTTTCCTAGGTTACCTAGGTGCTCAGAAGAGGGATGATAGAGTATGTATTCAAGCACTATTTTTTTGGTTTTGTTTTTTGAGGCAGGCTTTCTCTGTGTAGCTGTGGCTGTCCTAGACTCACTTTGTAGACCAGGCTGTCCTTGAACTCAGGCATCTGCTGCCTCTGCCTCCCAAATGTTGAAATGAAATATGTGTGCCATCATATCAAGCTCAAATAACTATTTTTAATAAATTTTTAAATTCAAAATTTTAATCTATAAATTCTGAGTTGGGCTGTTTAACATCTTTGAGTTTAAGAGACAGGAAGCTTACGTAATTTAAGTTTTATCAAATTCTGTTAATTTTTACCTGTTCATCTTTTACAGGCTTGACACAACTCTCATAGACTTTACTGACATGAAGTGCCAACGAGGGGATCTAAGCTTCATTTTTAATGGGGATGCTGCCCCCTCTGAGTCTTTTGTAGTGTTAGACAATGAACAAAAGGTTTATCAGCGAATACACCACGAGGTAAGCATGTCTTATTAATATTTCCTAAAGGGTTGAAAATATGCATTTATTTAGCAAACTCTGTATAATTGCTTTTTAAAAGCATAATTGATATGGTTAGTTCTCAGAGCTTTCATTTCTTCTCATAGAGTTCAGTTGCTCCCAAGGCTGGTGGCCCTGGCTTCTCCTAGTTTTCACTGGCTGTCATGTCTTGAGCCTGTGTTAACAATGAGACCCTTCTGTGTTGTGAGAAAAAATTAAAATCCCAAACGTTCAATATTAGAACAAAGACTCGGGAGGCACATGCTAGGGTGAAAACTTGCTAGCTAAGAGAGGCAGAGTGTAAAAGTAACTTTTAGTCTCCTGGCTCAGTTGTTTTCCTGGAGGCTTACTGCCTCCTTCTGTTAATCTAGGCCCAGTCCTGGTAATTTCTAGCGTCTGTACAATCTAACCTAGGCCTCTGAGACTTCCTGCTTGCTTAAAGAGCTCACCCTAACTGCTTCCTTCTGAGCCCTGGGCTGGCTGGTTCAGCTCAGCTGTTCTGGCTCAAACTCCTCTCCCCGCTGACTTAATTAATCTGGCTTCTCTCTTGGCCTGGACTTGCTCTGCTTGGCCTCAAACTAACTCAGCAACCTGCTCTAATCTTCTTCTTCTCATTTTCTGGCTCATTTTATCTTCACCTGAGTTTTCTCTCTGCAACCCATCTTTCAATTACTGTCCTGGTAAAAAAAAAAAACAAAAAAAACAAAAACAAAAACAAAAAAAACCCCTGCCTCCTCTCTCTGTAAAATTGCTTCGTAAGTAGCTTCCCTTTCCTCTCTCTTCTCCTGAGAGCTGGGCGTATCTTATGCTGTCACATCTTTCTCTGATTTGTCACCTTTTCTGCCAATCAATTAGGCATCACTTTCAAACATGAGTGTTTCTTTCTACAAGCTAACTTTACCTTCATTTGGGATTAAAGGCATGTCCCACCATGCCTGGACCTAAGCCTTTCTTTACCTGCCCTCTCCTTATTACATATGCCATAGCGGCTACGAGTTGCCGGATGGGCAGCAGCGTGTAGTGATAGTCGCTGGAGTCTGCTTACCCTTAATGTTAGGGTTGTAATCTAAGTGCTGTATGCGAGTTAGTGTATCTGTTTTATAGATTATAGGTGATAGTGACGGCCCAAAATGAATTAGAGAGCAATTGGAGGCAGGGAAATTATATGACAAGATTTTACAGTTACTCATCTGAGGGGTGATAATAGTACTAGGGTTGTTGTGGTAAATAGGAGAAATTAAGATACACAGTTTATTGTTTATTTACTTATTTGGTTTTGCAAGACAGGGCTTCTCGGTGTATCCTTAGCTGTCCTTGCTTTTGTAGGCCAGGCTGGTCTTGAACTCACAGAGATTTGCCTGCCTCTGCCTCCCTGAGTGCTGGGATTACAGGGGTGTACCACTGAACCTGGCAAAATACATACTTTCTAAGAACATTGTTTTCCTCAAAACTTCTTTGTTTTGTTTTTCTCTGAGAGAATGGTATCATCTTAGAAATCCAGGAGTTATTTTTGACATCTTTTCCCACATTCCATGATTTCTGACTGGAGATCGTGCCTGCTCATATCTTTTGTTAATGTCATGTCAACACTTATGTTCATGCTGTTCTAGAATTTAGAGTATCAGTATCTCTCCCTTTGAAGTATTGTGAAAACCTTATATGTAATCTTCCTTGCTCTCTTTGTCTGCTTTTAATTTGTCCAACATTGAATTTGGAAAATAAGTTTATGGGCCTTTTCCTAAGACATTTTACAAGTTCCATATCACTTTAAGAGTGAAATTGCAACTGCTTTGGCTCCTTTTATGCCACTTCCCTTCCGCTTTTGACTTTCTGATTTAGATAACCCCATGGTCAATTTCCATCTAGCCACCTGTGCCACTTCCTTTCTTGTTTGTGACATTTCTGTTCTCTGGTCCTGCAAGGCCCTTGCAGCCTTATACCAAGGTCACCTACTTAGTGTTATTTTTCCCCCCCGCCAGGTAACTATTGTATTTATGTTCTTTTTTGTTTTAATTTAAAGTATTTTATTATTTAATATGTGTGGGTGTTTTGTCTGCATCTACATTTATGTACCCACGTGTGTCCTTGGTTGCTTTATAGTCTGGACACGGGTGTTGGATCCTCTGGAACTGGAGTTACAGATGACTGTGAACTGCTGTGTGGGTGTTGAGAAGGGAACCCAGGTCCTCTGCGAGAACAGCTGTTTAAATACATAAACACAAGTGCTCCTGCCTTTGTGCTGTTACTGTGTCTCAAATCAAGGCCTGGTGTGTAGCTTAGTTGGTAAGAGTACTTGGCTCACAGCACAAGACCTTAAGTCTGATCGCGTAGATTGGCATGTTAGAAGACACACATGATCCCAGCATTGGCTGGTTTGAGACAGGAGGATTAAGAGTTAAAGGTTGTTGTCAGCTCCTCATCAAGCTTGAGGTCGCCGTGCCGTGCCGTGCCGTGCCGTGCCGTGCCGTGCCGTGCCGTGCCGTGCCGTGCTGTATGGTTCAAAACCAAACAAAGCTTAACTTCCCTGCCTCCTGCCCCAGCCTCTTCCATTCCCTCTTTTTATTCTTCTGTCTCCCTGAGGCGATGAGGTTCTTTCAGTTGTGTCATCTGTTACCTGACGCAGCGTTTACACCACAGGTTGGCAGCCTTCTTAAAATGTCCAGGACTATTGTCTGAGCATAAAAATAGGATTTTAACAGTGTTCCATACCCAAGCTGACCTATTAAAATTTTTAAAATGGAATATTTGATTATTTTTCTCAACCTACTGCAACGGAAGTATTTCTTTAGGAAACTATGTTCCCCATTTGTGTTAACCAGGAATCTATTTTCACCATTATGCATTTGTAGTATTTTCAGGGGTTTGCACCTTTTGTTTTTAGGGTGGTGAGGATGCATTGGTGTAAGTGCCAGGCTGCTGAGTGCTATAGGCTCAGTTACACAGGTTGAAAGTGAGGTGTGAAGAGCAGGAGGCGCCCATCTGCTTGTAGCCACTGCCAACCCTTGGGCAGCCTCCATTCCTTAGCTTCTAAGATGAGAGTACCTTAGCGTGTTATGGGAGAGAACTTTCCGTACACACCTCTGTCTGCTTGGTCTCCAAGCCCTGCACCTCAGGGTTCTCTGTTCTAGAAGCAGAGAGAACAGCTATGCCAGTCTGCATGTCTGAGGTCAGTCCCTGGAACCAGCCACATACAGCAGTCCTTTGATTTCCATGTGAGTATCATGGCATATATGTGTCCCTCCCCGTCACCCACATCCACATCCTGCATGAACACGTGTATGGAGGAATTCGTTAAAAGAAAAAAGAAGACACAGCAAAAGCAAGGCTGTTGGTGCGACTCTCGGGAGTCATGGCTCATATTCATGCTTTCTTCTCTAATAAGAAATAGTGGGAAAACCCACCTTTCCCCCTTGTTCTCCTAATTATGTTTTTAGATCGGGTCCCACCATGTTAGCTTTGACTGGCTGGGTACTCAATATGAAGACCAGGCTGGCCTTGAATTCACATAGATCTTCCTGCCTGTGCCGCCCAAGTGCTGGCTTAAAATGCATGTGCCACCGTGGCCAGCTCCCTTGTTCCTTTCAAAAATTGCTAAGACCTAGGCAACAGTGATGGATTTTTTTTTAATTGGCAATAACCGAAGGCTAACTTATCTGCATTTAAAATAAAACCTTTGTATAGGAATTTTTGTCTCAGTTCTTTCTATTTAATTCTCAAAGAAGTTAAAGAAAATTATTCTATAGGCCATGTAGTTCTGTAATGAATAGCAGTGATCTTATTACATTTATTTATATAATAGTATGAAAATGCTTTTATTTTTTTCTGCCTTGGTTTTAAGGATTCATAATTAGTCATGATTCTGAGATACAAAAGATGTGAAATGTAAACATCCAGTTTTAGAATAAATAAACTTTCACATTATTTAGAAACTGTATTTTTGTCTTTTGAAGTTTGTAGTATCTTTAAAGAAAACCCAGATTCTTATATTAATTTTTGTCCCAACCTAGGAATCAGAAATGGAAACAGAAGAAGAAGTTGATATTTTAATGAGCAGTGATATTTATTCTGCAACTTTATCAACCAAATCTATTTCTTTCACACGTGCCCAAACTGGATGGCTTTTTCGGGAAGATAAAACAGTATGTAAAAATCTAGATATTTTTGAACTTAAAAAAATTGTTATCTAATATTACCAAAATAATGATGGAAATATAGAAATTGTCTTTAGGTGGGTTGATCTTTCCTCTCTTGTTATGAATCCATATAGTTACAGTGCATACAGAGTTCGTGTGCATTCTTGGAAAAGCCTGGAGAGGAAAAAAATACAGTTCATTTGGACTCTTGTTGTCTGCCTTATCTATCCCAAGTGGAGTTTGCACATAGCTCCATTCTTTTTCTGGTGCCTGTGAAGAGATGTGCCCTTGGATTTGTTTTGCTGTTTTTTTCCTTCTGCTTCAGAGTTCTTGTATCTTATATCTACTCAAATTAAGCTTACATATCTGTAAGACTGGCGAATTTAAATCTTAGTGGAAGTTTCCATAATTCCCATCACATCTGTCAACAAGAGGCAATTTAAGATCACCTAGAGATATGCTAAGACTTTCACCTGGCATGCCCTGTATGCAATATTGAGCTAGAAGTGTTCAGTTTTGAAACTGACCTGAATTTCATAGCAAGCCTACACACAAGCATTTATGTTTGTGTATTTAAACACCAATATATATTAACTACACAATGTAATAATGAATGAAATGGAGAATAAAACATTTTAATAAACTTGCTTATAAATTAATGGCATAAATATAAATTTAACAATAAAAGCCATATCAGGTAAGGTATGAAATTTAGTGATTTTTTAAAATTACATTTTATTGAATATAACATTTTTACATTGGAAAAACAAAAACAAGCCTTGTATTCACTTAAAACTAACTCATAGGAGATAGAAATGGAGGCTGTCGGATTTGAGTGAGGTAAGATAAGGGCGAGTATGGGAGAAACAGGAGAGGGCTGTGTAGGGGCTTTTCTACTGTGAGGAGCTTGTGTGCTGATGGGACTTCGCAGGTCTGAGCTGCGTCGAGTGTGTTGCAGGCTGGATGTCGGGGGGAAGCTGGCACTGTCTAGAGTGAGAAGTCTGTAGATAGGATGTCACGGTTTTTCTGTTGCAGTTTTGAAGTAGAATTGCTTTTTCCTCTAGAATTCTTAGTGTTTGCGGTTAAGACTCAAATGATCAGATGAGACCCACAGTTTACAGAGGAAAATGTACTTTTCCAGAGCCTGTTAACTCAGTGGTAGTTGTATTAAAAATTCCACCACAGCAGCTCATTGACCATACCAGGATGAATGAATGAAGCCAAAAGACTCCAGTGAGCGCTCTAGAATCCCAGAACCCCTGCAGACCCTTTTAGTGGTTCTCACACATAATACATATGTTATCTGTAAATACGTGTAGTGTTTTGTACTGATGCCCTTTAACACAGTGCTGTCAAGAGCTTTGGGACTGGCTGTTTTGTGACTCTGTGGTGGGGGCCTCTACTCCTCACAGAGTGCTGCTTACTACCCTCAGCAGCTTGGATGTTGCCTAGTGAGTATGCTACGTGTTCCAGCAGCCTTAGCGTGGGACAGATGGTGACTAGGTCCATTCCCTTCCCACATGCCTTTGCCCTGCACAGCACAGGCAGCAGTAGATGTCGTAGCTGGATCAGGAGCAGTGTATACTTGACGTTTTTGTTGATAGCATCGTTTCTTGTTCTGTTTTTTGTTTTGTTTTTTTCCCTCCCCAGTTTTTCGAGACAAGGTTTTGTATGTAGCCCTGGCCGTCTTGAACTCTGTTTGTGGACCAGGCTGGCCTCGAACTCACAGAGCCTGCCTCCCAAGTGCTGGGATTAAAGGCGTGCACTACCACTGTCCAGCTGATAGGGCTGTTTCTGTTTGATAAGTGTTGCTTCTTTATACGGTCCCAAGACCTGTTAACTACCTCCCAGCCACACATAAGTTATGCCCTTGAGCCCTCAAAGCCTATTTGGCACAAGTGGCACTTAGGGCTCAAGGCTGTGGGCCCAGCATTGCGGTACATTTTTGCTTTGAAGTCTTACTTGTCTGTACTCTGTTCTTCTGGGCAGCGTTAGATGGATCACTTCAAGAGAAGATAAAAATTGAAACTACTGTCCACCTAGTGTTACCACTAAGCAGCCAAAAGCTCTTGAGCAGCGGCTAGGTGACCTTCTTAAGTCTTGGACAGGTAAGGAGGGAGTCAGTATGCCATGGTTCCCATTTTGTAGGTAGAATCGGGTACAGAATGCTTGGCTTCCTGGTGACTTCTAAGGATCTGCAGAAACACTGGAGATGCACACATAATTTGGAGTACCAGGACACAGCAAGGTGGAGTAGGCAACCTGGATACAGGTGGAAATGGGAAGCTGGGTCAAGGAAATTCAAGTCGATAATTTACATGGGACTGTGTGGGCGTTGGAGGTACTGGCCAGCCTCAATGGTTAGTAAGACTGTTTGTTCTCTTCTCGCTGCCTTTTTATCGTTAGAGTTTCTGTGCCTACGTTTGTAATTTGAACTTTTTACACGTTATTAGTGAACAAGGCTACTCTTGGTGTTTTGTTTTTGTTTTTTTTTTTCTAAAGGAGTGAGCTGCAGTAAGTTGAAATTTTACCCAATCAGAGATCAGAGAGGGTCCAGTGTAGCATGAACTGTGGAATTTTATTCTGTTTTTCTGTCTATAAAATGGGAACAGTGTTATACCCCTGACCCCTCCTTGTTGCTCTGTTTGACTATTTGGTGAGGTTCTCAGATTGCATTGTGATACTTGGGAGTAGGTAGTGAGAGAATACCTTATATACTTCTGTTTAGATTGCCTAATTTGCAGGTTAACTAGCATGCATCTTTTGTACTTTAAATTTCCCTTTGTAGTTTGGAAATTAATTATTGTATTTTCAGTTTATGAAAATAATTTGGTGACTTCACATATCAATATTTATTTTCACCTACATGGTACATTAAAATCTGAGATCAACCTTTTTTAAAACTATCATTTTGGAATATTTGATTCTGTTTTAGGAAAGAGTAGGAAACTTTTTGGCAGACTTTTATCTGGTGAATGGACTTGTTCTAGAATCAAGGAAAAGAAGAGAGCACCTCAGCGAGGAGGACATTTTGCGGAATAAGGCCATCATGGAAAGCCTGAGCAAAGGTGGGAGCCTGACGGAGCAGAACTTTGAGGTGCGATTCTCATCAACTCTCTACCTGCAAATCTTCATTTTCTTTGTTAAGAATAGAAAAGGCGGGGGACCTTTAGTATTTTTTGAGTCTACACTTGGTCTTTGAAGTCATTTTGTAAGCATGAAACCTGGTGTCAATTTTTATCCCATACCCTGTTGCCGTCTACGTTAAAGACCCAGCTGAAGTGTCACCCGCGTCCTAGGTCAGCTCCAGCCTGTACAGCCTGGGAGCTGTGTATGAGCCTCTGCCTATTCAGGCGCTGTGTGCCATGAGTGCGGGGTCAGGAAGGCATGGGGAAAAGAAATTAACACAAAGGAATAGGAGCTGTTCTACTATCTGATTTCTAATATGAACCAGAAATTGCTCTTTTTTTCTTTCTAAAATGTATTATGTATATTACGTATGCACATCGTATGAGATCAGGTGCCCACAAGAGGCCAGAAGTGTGTGCCAGGTCTTCTGAGACTAGAGTTGTGATTGTAAGGTGGCAGATATGAGTCCTAAGATCCAAATTTAGGTCTTCTGAAAGAGCAGTGATTGCTCTTACCACTGCACTATCTTTCCTAGGCTCTTAAATTTTATTTTGTTTCAGGCATACACTCTTACCAAAACAACAACAACAACAACAGTTACCACCACCACCACCACCACCACCACCACCACCACTACTACTACTTCTTTTCTCTGGACCGGAGATTTTTCAAGTTTTCAGAATAGGGATCCGTGAGGGAGAATGGAATTATTCCAGTAGCTCATGATTACTTTCTTTCTAAACTAGTGTCTTAATAAAACTGATTAAAAGCAATTAAAATACATCTCACATAGTGATAGTCATTGCTGCTCTGTGAGGCATGGGTCTTAGGGCCCTGGGTGTGTCTGTGAGGGCACATACATGTGTCAGTGCTAGAGCTACAACCAGAAAGACTGGAAGCTACAGACAGGCGTGGGTACATTGCCTGTAGCAAAATGGCCACATTTCCTTAAAATAGTGTGACAAGTACTCAACAGTCCACGGTAGTACTGTGTGTGTTGGGGGAAGTATTGCAACACTTAGAAAGTTAAGCATATCAGCCACAGTTTAAGTATTTCAGTTAAAACTGTGTAGGCCAAGTTAGTGTGTTACCATCCTCTTCTTGCCAGATGCTGTTTGTGCTTCTCAGGCTTTTTCCTGTCCAGAATCAGGACCTTGTCGGTCTTTATTTATTCACTTGGTCAGTAGGTGAGAAACCACACAGCAGAGGCAGCTCACTATACAGGGAGTCTGGAGTACAGCCTGGCAGACTGCTACTTCTTCCTTGGACCTTCCTGGTTGTGCTGTGATTTGAATAGTATGAAAGGCCTGTTTTGAAAGTAGATTTTGTTGTGATGGTGGCTATGCTATCCTTGCTTTATATTGGGGATAGATATGTAGAACACTGTATCAAGCAGAAGAAGTTCATGGGCTATTTGCCACTTAGCTCTGATGAGCTGATCGCTGCATATATGCATGCAAAAAACAATCTAGGGAGTAAGTCTACAGACCTGACTGACGCCTAGTCAGACTTAAAGTAGGCAACTTGATTTTATAGTTACATGAATTGTGCTCTAATGTACTTGAATTGCCAAAGGGCTCTTTAAATGATATTTTAAGCAGCTGTAGTGTTTTAAATTGAAATTAAGATATAGTTTACTGGATGTAGCTATAGAATAGAACAGACTAATGTGTATGAATTACATAAGCTATCAGCTTTAGTCAGAAACTAAAGGAAAGTCTCTGGTGAGCTGTAGCCTCATTTGGCTGTTGTGTGGTGGGGCAGCTTTGCCTTAGTTTCTGGTCCTGGAAATGTCTGCTGGAGGCGGTTCATTACAGATAGTAGTAGGACAGGAGAAAGACAGTTATTATTTTTTGTTTCATTTTGGTTTGGCTTGAGTTTTTTGTTTGCTTTTTTGAAACAGGGTATTCTGTTTCTCCTAAGCAGGCCCCAGACTTCTGATCCTCCTGCCGTAGCCTTGTGGCTCTGCACACCAAACCCAGTTATGAACCTTGTAATTCCTGGTGAATATTTAAGTTTAGTTTATTAGTTTCTAGTATACATGTGTGGGGGAGGTGGACTTTCGATGATTATGGCATTGAATTTATAGATAAATCCATTGGTACATAATACTTGGTTTGGAGTTTTATATATATATATATATTATGTATTGCTGGGTCTAGAACTTGGGTCTGTGTGTATACTGCAGCTTTTGGCTAACCTCAGCTACCAGCTCTTCCCCTGTTATCCAGTTCCTTTGTGGCGGCTATTTGCTATAGGCTGTCATTTATTTATTGATTGATTTTATGTGAGCACTCTATCTGTATGTGCACCTGCATGCCACAAGAGGGCATCAGTACACACTATAGATGGTTACAAGCCACCCTGTGGTTGCTGGGAATTGAACTCAGGACGCCTGGAAGAATAGACAGTACTCTTAACCACTGAGCCATCTCTCCAGCCCTCTATAGGCTGTCATTTAAAGGGTGGATCTTCTGTATTGCCTAATGTTGAAAGGCAGTGTCTTTTCTGTACAGCTACTGCTGCTTTGGAACAAGGATCCTCTGGCCTTTCCAGGCATTTGCAAAGTCTCTTTGGCTAGCTGAGATAAGTCACAGTTGACTTATCACAGTTCTTACTGAGATATCTCTTCCTTTGATTAGGGGGAGGAGAAAGGTGAGTCAGGTGGCACATGCCTGTAATCTCAGCTTTTGGGAGGTGGGGCAGAAGGGTCAGGAGTTCAAGGTTATCTTGAGTAAGTGGTGAGCCTGAGGCCAGGTTGGGCTACCTGAGACTACCTTTAAAACAGCAAGCCAGAACAAAATCCTTCCTTCTCTGACCAGGGTGTATGTGGGGGTGTTAATTTTGACTGTCATTCATGTATTCAGGTTGCACTGCCTCTCTCTAGTTTAGTTCCTATTGCTGGCTCATCCTATAGTGATCTAAACTCATATTTAACCAACCTTGAACTCTAACCTTAAAGACAGTTAGCAGGTAACTATCTTGTGTTATTGATCTCTCCTTTTTGTTTCCTACCGTAGTAGAAATAAGTACATCAATTCATATTTTTCATCAGTGATTCTCCCTGTGTTTAAATGGTTATTATATTATTATAGTCCATTCAGGATTGAAGAGTCCACTTAGGAGGCAGAGGCAGATAGTTCAAGGCCTGCCTTGTCTACATAGGGAGTTTTATTTAGGACAGATAGGCCTACATTGAGCGACCCTATTTAAAAAAACAAAACCAGAACGATGAAAGTGTCCACAAGTCTGTAAAGCTGCTTTTTGTGCTTTCATTTGGCTTGTAATGGTTTTTGAGCCAGATACAGTACTGGGCACTTATAACTTGGGCACATGGAGGCTTTTTTGAGCCTAGGACTTTGGAATTGTGGGAAGCCTGCAGCAAATTTTAGCCCTACGTCCTTATCTGGGCAATGTGAATAGACCCAGTCTCTTTCTGTGTGGGCGGGGTGGGGTGGGGCGGGCAGTCGGCTGTGGTTCAGGCTGGAGCCTAATGTGTAGTAAAGGATGACCTTGACCCTCAGGTTCGCATGTCCCAGGCATTGGGATTGCGGGCTATTCCCAGTGATTGGAGCTCTTTCTCCTCCCCCCTCCCTGCTGAACTGCTCATTAATGTACGCTTTTCTTCTGCTGCCTTAAATGTTTTGAAGCCAGTATGTTGCATTTTTTTGTGCTTCTGAATCTAATACAATGCTTGGAAGATTTTAGGTAACTGAAACAGTGAGGAAGAGGTAGTGTTAGCTTGATGCCAATATTAATATTTATGTTAATACTTAAATTGCCACAGGACTACTTTGGGATTAGCCTCATTAAATGTTATGTAGAAAGGTTAAGTGGACCAGTTAAGTGGACCAGTACTAAATGGTTTGTTTGGTGGGGTGTGCTGACATCTGTTGTCTATCACTAAATACCCCAACCCCAAGTTATTGTCTTGTGAGGCAGTTCTGTCTGGACCCAGTATGGTCAAACTCTTGACATCTTAATCAAGAAAGCACAGAAATAAGGAGATTTATTTAGAGACAGTACAAGAGCAGCGGTCTAACCTGAACTAGAGCACCCCAGAGCCACAGGTAGCGTTTGGGGTTTCCTTTTACGGAGTCTGGGGAAAGGAGGAATTGGCTGCTAGAGGAGGGGTGTGATGGTTCTTCTGATTGACAGGCTTGAGTGGCCTAAGCTCTTCCCACTGTGCATGTCCCTCATAGGTCATAGGTACATATAGTCATGTGTTAGGTACATATAGTCATGTGTTAGCATCAGGTGGCAAAAAGGGGCTTTTCTGAAATGTTCATTCGCTCGGAAGACAGTCTACTTTACTCTGTATTACCAAGCTGGTTATGTCCTACGATATGTTTGAGTGGACACATGGGTTATTAAAGGATTTCGAGGGAGGAGCTACTCTATGTGTTGTTTGGAGTGGGGTGTATTTTCACCTTGATGTGGGTCGGGGTCCCAGGTTGCAAAGTTCATGGTTAGGAAATAGGTGCATGTAGCTTGAGCTAAGAGTTCTAGGTTACCAAGCTCTCCTTATGCTTTCCTGCCTCAGTGTGTTTTAACTTTACATTTTGAAATGTGATTTTCTTCACCCTGCATTCTGTACTCTCCTTGTCTCTTTCTCTTATTGGCAGCCGGTTAGAAGACAGTCCCTTGCCCCTCCTCCTCAGAACACTATTACGTGGGAAGAATACATATCTGCTGAAAATGGAAAGTAGGTGGTTTTGTTTTGTTTTTGTTGTTTTGTTTGTTTTCTTTGGATTTTAGGGAGAAAATTTTGTTAAAAACAGTATATTTGGATACAAGAGTTCTGAGAATATCATTGGTATATTTTTATTTGAGGCTATTGTTCTAACTTTACAAAATATAAGTTAAGCATGAGAAAGAAACCTCCCAAATCATGTGTACTGGGAGTCTAGAGTCTTTTTACATTCCTTTTGCCAATCACACCAACCAACAAGCAAGAGCCCTGTAGGACTTGTTCAGCTTTCCTTGTCTGGCAGACTTGTGTTCATAGCTGTGCTGACGCTTGAAGCACTTCCTGTAAGGCTCTTCCAGTTTTTCGCCTCTGCCCTGGTCATTGACTTCACTGACCTCTCAGCATTCTTCCATGAACCATTACTTACGCTGTATCGCTAACTCTTGGAGAGGAGTTAGGCACAGCGTCTCTGTTTCTTCTATGTATTGGTTAGAAGACAGATGAGTCAGTCAGGCTTATTTTGAGTGACTGGATGGAGAGAGGATGGGTGGGTGTATCCCAGTGTTTCCCTTTCCGTGGAGAATAAAATACCTCCTCCTGTGCCCATCCCTCCCGCCCCCTCCACTGTGCTCAAGAAGAAGCTGCCTTGATTTTACTTTTTTCTTATTGAAAGGTGTGCTATGCTTACAGATTTTCCATGTTCTAGGGTTAGAATGTTGAATATACTCTTTAGAGTGTTGGACATCATCTTTTTGTGAGTGGCCATTATTTTGACTAGCCTTCACTAGATGCCCCAGCAGGCCAGAGGAAGCCATCATGTGGTTACTTGTGGCATGATGTGCCAGATAGTTCAACAGAACTTTGAAACAGGGCAGGAAAGCCCATTCACAACTCAGTGGGATAAGGGAGGTCCTCTGTGTGTTAACTCTATAAGGGAAATTATTTTGAATTAACTTCTGCTTTCTTCAACTTAGCTCTGTCTGTTCAGCTCCTTATATGTCAGTAGAATGAGCTTTTGCCTTACTGTAGTCACACACACCAGAAAGTGCGTTGGAAAGTTGCTATAATGTTAACAATGCATATGCACAGGCTCCTTAATTACAGCGCTTTTTATTGTTGAGTGCTGAAATTATAGTAGACAGATATTGAATTAAGTAATTTTTCTTTTTGTAGTGATTTTCTTTGTTACTAAAAATGGTAGTTATTATTAAATATTAAAATTCACTTACTCAGTATGAAATTTCTTGAGTATTCATGTTTGTTTCTAAACTTTTAAACTTTTTTTCTATCATTTCTTATATACATCTTGTTTTTAGCATAATATTTCTGTAGGAGGGTAAGAAGGTGGAAGTCTTAGTGAGTGTTGGTGGAGGGGATGAGTTGTCAGCAAGGCCTCTTCTGACCATGTCATTTCTGTTGCAGGGCGCCACACCTTGGCAGAGAACTGGTGTGCAAAGAGAGCAAGAAAACATTTAAAGCCACTGTAGCCATGAGCCAGGAATTTCCCCTGGGAATTGAGTCGTAAGTGTGCTGTTGATTACAAAAGCTCCCGAGAGACTCTGACAGGCATCAGTATTTGCATCTGAGGTGTTGAAGTATCAAACAAAGCAGACAGCTCTTGTCTTAAGAGTGTGTACCCACCCATGAATTTTATGGTTTATAAAGGTGCCTCTTTCTATAGTTTTGAGTAGTCTAAGGAAAAGTATTAAAGCAACACATGCTTATAAAAATACTTCATAGAAATGTGTGGAATAAAAAGATTTTTCTTTCAGCACATTAGTTAGACTGTCTTTTTGACTACACATGTGCATGCAGAGCCTGGGGGCGGTCTGCGTTTTGGCACACAGGCTTCAGTGCTTTATGGGTTCTTGTGGCTAGCGTTACCGTCTCGTCAGCAAGAACGACGCTGCACACACAAACAGGATCCTTCTGCAGTAAAGCTTTACTGCCTCTTGAGAGGAAGAGCATAAGCTTACAACACGAAAAACGGAGACAGGGAGACCAAACAGCAGAAACCCCTCCCTTATATAGGAAACTGTCCTCCGCTTAGGACGTGTCAGTCCCTGATTGGCTGTTGCTCATCGGGCGAGATGATGCCACGGGAGAGGCAGAGCACAACGAGTGGAAAATCCCTTCGCACATGCGCAGATTAGTTGTTTGTCAGCGTGGGACACAGGGTGTCAGCGCCATCTTGTAATGGCGAATATGGGCGCGGCTTCCCACAGGTTCTTGGATTCCAACAATAATCACATTTGTCTATTCCTCTTTTTTCTTGGAACTTATAGTGCTGATCTCCTGTGAATTTGTTTTGTGGTTCTTTTACTGATAAAGGTTGTATTTTCAGTTTGTCCCTGTTGAAAACTGTCCTGCAGTGTACACCTTGCACACACCCTTCCAGCCCCATCTACACCAGGTGCTCCTGTAGAAACGCTGGACTCACTCTTGGGAGGCTGTGCTCTCAGCTCCTTATGAAAATGTGGCTGGCTGGGCAGGAGTTAGAGGACGAAGTTATGATTTTTCTCTAATTCATTCCCTTTTTAACCAACATGATGACTTTTTTTTTTCCTAGAGAAAATAGCTGGTTCTAAAATTTTCAACAAAGTCTGTTCACACGCCCTGCCTTCTCCACCTTCAAGCTTTAGAAGGGCAGATACAATGCTGTGTAAAGCCTCTCCATAGAGGTCAGCTGTGGGGAGAACCTGGAGGCAGTGTGAGGAAGGGGTGGGAGACACGGGCAGCTCTGGGACCTTTGCACTCTCTCTGGCTCCTAATCAGAGTTGCAGCAGATTTTACAGTGCGTCTGGAGTTAACGCCAGAGATCCTAAGACAGGAGACATAGGTGTGTTAGGACATGGGATGACGTAACCACTGTCCTAGGACAAAGGGAGTCAGTGTGGTTAGATGGCTCCTGAGAGGAAGGGCAGCAGAGAGCAATGAAAAGAGCTGGGGCGGCTAGAGGAACACTAAACTGAGAAGGGAACACACTCTCAAGGAACACATGCATCAGCTGGGCCAGGGGTGCACACCAGTAATCCCGTCACTTAGGGAGGAAGAGGCAGGGGGAGCTCTGAGTTCAAGGCCATTTTGATCTATAAAGCAAGTACATGAGAGTCAAGGCTACACAGAGAGACCCTGTCTCAAACAACAACAACAAAACCCAAATACATTAGACACGGTTGGTGAGCGTAGATGTAGCTGAAATTAAGTGTTGGCAGCAGATGCAGGGTCAGACATAACTGCTGTAAGAGCCACCAATGCTCATGTACCAGCCTCCAAATGTGGCTGCGCTAGTGTTTGAAATCTGATAGAAGAAAAGTCTTAGGAAAGGATGGAGTCTGTGAGATAACATTTGATTCCAAATTGGGTACAGAACAGGCATCATCAAAAATGACCGTGTCAAAATGCAGGGTTTCTTTGCTCTGATAGGACCCCCTATAGCCCAGGCTTTTCTGGGACTCCCCTAGTCGTCATGCTCTGCCGCTTACTCAGTGACGGAGAACAGTGATCTGATGTGTGTCTAGTGCTGCTCACAGAAAGGCCACTGGAAAATGTGCCCTCTAGGTGTTGGAATAACCCAACCAAAGGACCAAAGGAGCTGTAATGTGACTGTGATACAGGATGCTGAAGGACCCTGGAGTCCACAGGGGGATTGATTGTGTAACTTAAAGTTTATGTGAGCTCAGTGATGAAAACAGAAGTTCGTGCAGCCTTCATCCCAGGTGGCCTGAGTGGCCTGTTGCCAGGGAGTTGAGGGCAGTACAGCAGGCTCCTTTCCTCCGCCGTGCCTGAAGTTAATCTATAAAGTTTGAGCCATGTATGTGTAGTTCAAGAACATTAAGTACGTGAACCATGAAAACATTATTCTCCTTTCATTTTTCAGATTATTGAATGTTCTAGAAGTAATAGCACCCTTCAAGCACTTTAACAAGCTTAGAGAATTTGTTCAAATGAAGCTTCCTCCAGGCTTTCCTGTAAAACTAGGTAAGACAAAATTTCAGGTGGAATTTTAGTGGGTTTTGTTGTTGTTAATTCAAGCCTAGTAAGGTGTATATTTTGAAGGGCAATATACTAGCTGTTTCATTTTATTTATTTAACTATTTTTTATTTTTTTGGTGCATATAAATGCCTGATAAAGACAGTACCTGATGCAACTTGGATTTCTATGTGATTTAAATGAAATAAAAAGGACATTGGAGTACTTTCTGCATGAGAGTATATGTGAACATTTTACGTCACTAAACACAGAGATACATAATGAAGCAAAACAAAACAGAAGATTGAATTGCTGCAGTCTACACAGCAGCAGTAGGAATTGAAGCAGGCTGTGCAGAGGTAGAGTCTGCACATTCATACCATGTAAATTCCAGGAAACGAATCCTTCAGTATTCACATAAGAAGTCAGGAAGCAGAATTCTGCACAGTTTGCTAGACTCTTCCTAGCAGCTGTCACAGAATGCCTTCAGTAGCAGACACCAGCTGTGGCGCTGGAGTCTCAGATCAGCACTGCCGTTAGGGTCATAGCCTTGCTGACTTGTACCCTGGTGCCTCAGGAGCTTCAGCAGCCTCCCATGTGCTGAAAAGTAGCATTCAGTTTCTGGGCTCAACTTTGTGGTCTTCTTTCTCAGGGCAGGGACTACCTAATGATTATTGGGTTGAAGTCCCTGCTGAGAACCTGAGATGGCATACTTAGGTCACGACAGCTGAACTATTTTGACAAAGAATCATAATGTATTAACAATTATTCTCTGTGGGATGACCCTAACTCCATGTCTCTAGCACCACACGTGTGTTGCATGTGTGCACATGAGCAGAGGGACCGGAAGGTCCTTTAACACACTTCTAGTCTGACAAAGGCGCAAACGCTTTAGTGCAGAAAAGAGGTTTCTCCCACATGGTGAGAGTGATCCCAGCACTCGGGAGACAGAGGCAAGCAGGCGATTGCTGAGGTCAAGGTTGGCCTGGTCTACAGCATGAATTTCAGGACAGTCAGGGCTACACAGAGAAACCCTGTCTGGGGCTCAAGATGGCGGAGTAAACAAGACCCCTGCCCCAAGTAAAAACAAAAAACAAAACAGAAACTGAGCCTTCCCCTGCCTTAGTTTACAAAGAAGTTAAAGACCCAAGTTAGGAAAATTCTTACAGGCCCAACAAAATTCAGTTGGTCAGAAGGCCTGAGTTTGCTACTCCTGGGAGGCTGTGTATCCAACAGTAGGCAGCAGTGGAAGCTGGGAGCTCCGGGGTGCCTGTGGTGATGGTCAATGAAAGCTTTCCCTTTCTGTTCCTAGTGTGAGAATATTCTGCAGACAAAATACTAAGCTTATAACAGCAACTTTACTGTGTGGATAGACTCTTGGGTTGTCTTCCGTAGAGTGCTTCAGAGGCTGTTGGCAGATGAAATCTGAGGCTCCTGAGTGAAGTGGGTTAGGAACCATAAGCTTTTGTGTGGGCTGTGCTGTTTCTGGGAACTCAGGAAGAATCAAATGAGCAGATGATGCTGGGGAACTTACTCTCCAGATTCATTTACCGTTTGGGCTAGAAACTCTGACATGTTTTTATTAGGCTGAAGTAATATGGTGTTACACAGCAGATGAGGTATCATTTTGAGGAAAAGTGTCAAGATTTGAAAAATCGGCATGCTCCTCTACAGAGGCAGGAGCGGCCTAGGGAGCCAGCTGCTTGGCCTCAGGCCCCAGGGGCAGGTGTGAGTTGGGTTGTTGTGGAAATGCAGTTGTGTGAAGGAAGGTGGCTGGCTCCAGGGGGCTAGCAAAGATGGACATCTGACTGTATCTCACCGTTTACTCTCCAGATATACCCGTGTTTCCCACGATCACAGCCACTGTGACTTTTCAGGAGTTCCGATGTGATGAATTTGATGGGTCCATCTTTGCCATCCCTGAAGACTACAAGGAAGACCCGAGTCGGTTTCCCGACCTTTAACTGATCTAGAAGAGAAGAGACTCCAGGTGGCAGGGACAGAGCTTCTTTTTAAGTAGAGAGTCGACACATCAGTGATGTGATGAGAAACTGACCTCTAATAAAACATCCGCAGCTTCCTGATGTGCCATTCATTCATCTTTTTAAAGTCACCACTTCCTGTCTGTAATAGTTTGACACCCAGTGACCCTCAAACCTTCCTGTGTAAAGCAGCTGTGAGTGCTGTGATTTGTTTTTAAAGATTTTTACACTTCTTGTTGAAATATATATGCATATAAATATATCTATAGCTATATCTAAAACACTCCTGGACCATTAACATAAATTCAGTGTCTTAAGAGATATGAAACTCTTTGAAACATGTCGCCTTTATCCAGGGTGGCATGTGTACATGTTCCTTTAAACTTTGTTTTCATCATTATGTATAGTTGTACTTGGATGTTCAGTGAACTAGAAGGAATGCAGTTTTCTGAGGTGAACAAAGCAATGGTGACCATCAAAAAGTCGCATTCACAGCTGCTGCAATACATTCCGAGGGAGAGGGAGTGCTCCCTGCAGGGAATGCGGTGCCCCCCTCGCCCCCCAAGCACCTTGGTAACAGTTGCATTTACAGCTGCTGTGCATTCTGAGGTTGGTAACAGTTGCACCGTGCATTCTGAGGGAGCGTGCTGCTGGGAATGCGGTGGCCCTCCCCCCCCCACCTTGGTAACAGTTGCATTTACAGCTGCCGTGCATTCTGAGGGAGCGTGCCCTGCTGGGAATGCGGTGCCCCCAGCACCTTGTGCAGCTCATGTGGTGCTCTTTGTGTTACCTGAGCCCTTTTCCAGTGGAGACTGTTTGTTACTGATCTTCTTTTCACAGAGCCTCTATTTTCCCCCTAACCTTGAGTTTAAGGGTTCTTATTCTGTGGATAGGTACGGTACCATGCTCACAGCTAGCCCTCTCCTAAGTGTCAGCACTTTAAACAAATTCCAAATTTTTAAACTTGCTTCCTAGTAAGAGCACGTTAAGTCAGACTATTTTTAATGGAATATGGATGCATTGGTGTCAATTTTCAAAAATACATATTTTGGACAACTATGTATGTAATGCTTTCAAAATAAGGTTAAAAACATTTTATATGCTACAATATATTTGTTATAGACTAAAAGTCCAGAAACATAAAAGATGGAAAGGTTTTCTTTTTTTAAATCACAGGAAAATATTTACTGATTTGTCTCCAAAGTGTTAAAATCATGCGTTATTCATTTTTGCACTTAAATCTTTTCATATTTATTACAAGATGGTTTCAAGGTCCAAGAAGAAAAATAAATTAGGGAGAATAATGTCTACATCATAAGGTATCATGTTGTATTAAAGACTTAACTAAATGTTTATGTGTCCTGATAAAATGTGTCAAGGATACACCTGTCCGGTTGTTATAGTGTGACCAGTAGCTTAAACTTTTACTGAGATTTTTATTGCAGAGATGACTTATTTAAAAATCCAAAGCATCAGCCATGAGATTATTATTTCTTTACAGTTCCATCTCATAGTGGTACCACCTTGCATATGTTGAGATTTTATTACTTTTTATAAGAAAAATAATCATTAAAAACTCAAAGCCGTAATCGCTCCAGTAAGTGATCTGTTAAGTTTTAAGAACTGAAAAGCCCAGAGCGAGCTTGATGGAATAGTTTGGCCGCTGGCATTCAGGCTGACCCAGTCTCAGCTCCGGGTTTCTGTCATCAGTCCTGGGGTCCGAGGTTCTGAAGACAGTGACCACTGTTGGCTTAGGCTTCTTGGCCATGTGGGAAAAAGTGATAAATTGCAGCTTGGGGACTGAGAATTTCTTAAACATGTGAATATTGCTGGGTTACACTGGAGATAGGACTACTGAAAATAGTTGCACTGGATTGTACTACTGAAAATAGTTGCACTGGATTGTACTACTGAAAATTGTTGCACTGGATTGTTTTAAGACTTCACTTTTTAAGAAATGAATAGTAAAATCAGATTGTCCATTCCAAAATGTTTTTTCTCTGATCACAAAGAACAAATGTATCTCTTAAATGGTGGAAAAAAAAGGAGTTAATTAATGCAAATAAACTTTTCACAATATTAGATTTTTCATGATGTGCCTATTAATCCTGTTAATGAAATTGTTTAAGATCAGTATTTTTTATCATCTTACATGCAAATTACTGTTTTGAAATGTAAATGTATAAAATACTATATTACAGGCCAGGCGTGGTGGCACACACCTGTAATCCCAGCACTCGGGGAGGCAGAGGCTGGGGGATCTGTATGAGTTCGAGGACAGCCTCGTCTACAAAGGGAGTCCAGGACAGCCAGGGCTACACAGAGAAACCCTGTCTTGAACCGCACCCCCACACAAAAGGAAAAAAGTCTTTATTGTAAATTTAAAGTTTATAAACTGTTAGAAGTCCCATTCAGAAAGCTATACAATTGTCACTTATGTGACACCTGAAGATGCCGTTCCCATCTTCAAGAAACCATTCAGAGATTTGCAGTTCATCAAAGGCGTGTACAGCAGGTTGTACCGTGTGATTATAGAAGCAGCTGAACACAAGCCTTTAAGCCCAGCACTCGGGAGGCAGAGGCAGGAGGATCATTGTGAGTTCAAGGCTAGTCTGGTCTACAAAGTAGTCCAGTTCAGGACAGCCAAGGCTACACAGAGAAACCCTGTCTTAAAAAACTTAAAAACAAAAAAGGAGGGGGTGGCTCGCCCCTCCCCGCCAGTCCATTCCAGCTTTCTTGGAGGGTGAGGCAGCAAGACCAAGAAAAGTGTTTAATGAGACTGCCAGAACGGATGCAGCACTTTGGCTTGCATGCTTGCCTTTTATGAGACCAAGTCTACAGCAGATAGAGATCTGGTTCTTTGAATCCAGGGTCAGGGTGAGGGAACAGGACTGGTAGAGGGATGGATCCATTTTGCAGACAGCTAACAGTGAAATTTGCCCACAGACAAATGGACAGGAGATACTAAAAATCACAAATTAAGCTCAGCCAAAGCCATAAACTATAAAGCTGCAGGCTTATAAAAACCATTTCATGCCAGAAACAGGCAGCATTAGCTGCCACCAAGAAATTTTGAGGCATATTAGCAACTTTAGGATCTCACTTCAAAGAAGGGCTAGCATTAGGTAAAACAAAGCTGCTCCCCTCTAGCTTGCTCTAAAACAGCAAGCACTTCCAACCCCTTTGCCACATCCTCAGCATGCACAAGTCTGTAGGCATCAGCCTGTCAGCTATTGCTGAGTCATTCAGACTTCGATGTTCTTTGAGTATGACTTCAGAGCAGAAACATGTAACAAAGTAACTCCACCTCCTCTCTAAAGGGTGAGACTGCAGTGGTGGGGGAAGTCTGGAGAGCAGTTTAAAATGGAACTTTTGTTCATCCCTTTGGGATGAAGCAGCAGGTTAAGACTTCTGAGGCGTCTTCAGCTCCTCAGTCTTTACTCTGCAGGACCCCCATAAAGTCACAACAAACTGTGGGCCACTTGAGTCTGCTCTATGGGGTCCAGTCTACTAGAGCTGCCAGGGCCACTCCTTCCACTGCCTGGATCCACCTGCAGCACCAGGAACAAAGCTCAGTCATTAAGACGGTGGTGGTGGTGCACATCTTTAATCCCAGCACTTGGGAGGCAGAGGCAGGAAGGGATTGCTGTGAGTTTGAGGCCAGCCTGGTCTACGAAGGGAGTCCAGGACAATCAAGGCTAACACAGATAAACCGATTCAATCTAATGAGATATTATTTGGGTACTTGCTAAGTACTTAAAACTTTTTTTTTCTTAAGCACCAAGTACTAACATTTACCACCTTCAGGAAGCTAAATTTATACTTAAAATACTGTTGAAGTAAAAATTCTATCTTGGGATAAAATCCTGATTATTAAAAGAATTGTAGCACTCAACCTTCAATTTCTCATGCAAAAACAACAAAAAACACCATTAATTCTACCATGAGATGTAAAGAGAGGCACACTCACATTAGTGGCACGCTCTGAATAAAAGCTGCTTGTCTGAAAATAGCATGCAGACATCACTTCTATAGACATGATGTAGCCAGAACTCATCTTCCCAGAAGGCTTAGCTGTCACAAGAGGGAACTGAATGCTGTGAGCCTGGTGGTTTTGTTTCTGGCACTCCTGTTACTGGGTAGTTTTAAAATAGTCACCCACCAGGTCAGGAATACCTTGGGGCCACCTTTCACAAATCCGCACAGCCTCAAGTTTTTCCTGACTACAAACTAAGTAAATAAGGACAAACATTTTTCTAACAAAAACACTTTTATTTTAAAATTGTTTTACCACCAAATTCAAAAGAGAACTTGGTGTGGTGGCAGTGTTCACTTAGATGCAACTGCTAATCAGCTAGACGTCATGGAGTGCCAGCACAGCAACACCATTGTGCAGACTCCACAAGAGAAATGTCCTACCGCACTGGTGACATCTTAAGCCAATGGCATCAATTTAAACCCAAACTGTAGAAAAGTGAATGTCTGCACTAAGAGGCCACAGGCAATGGGATGAACTCTGGATATTGATTTGTCTTGGGAACTGCTAGTATTTTGTTTCTTACAGAATTGGCCATGCCACCACATGGTTTTTGTTTTGTTTTTTAATCTACTAAGTTTTTAAGCAAATGTCACCTACATTCATCTTTAAAAATGTAGTGGCTATTTAGACCATTACTGGAATTTGATGCATCTGTCACGGACCAAATTCCTGCTCATAAAATCTTCACTCAACTACAAACTGTAAAAAGGCTGCTTTTCTAAACACTCAAATTTTAATTTATATTAAAAACTTTTAGAATACAAACCTCAGTTCAGCCTCTCAGCCACCCTAACACTAGCCATTTGTTTAATATTGTAATACAGTACAAACATGTGATCAGCAAGTCCCATATTATTTCAGAAAAGGCAAGCTTCTGTAACTTCACTGAAAATATAATTTACTAGGTATATAGGTGAAATCATATTTATCCTCAAGTTACTGTTGCATGGTGCCAGTTTTATATAATACACAAGTTAGACCATAGTGATAGAAGGTATTGATGACAATTCTGCTGGCATCTACCCTGAGGGGGTGGACTCCGTTTGGTTACTATGTTTCAACATGTAGACATGAGGTAACTGACATATATTCAACGTGTGAAGAAACAATGCAGTTCTACAGGAGCATGACTTGTGGGTTTAAGGGTTTTATTATCAAAGTCTTGTAAAACAATTTCAGAAACTGTACATCAACATGGCACAGACGGTAGCCTACTTTTGTTTTTTACTGCACAAAAGTGAAGCTTGTAACTCCTGTAACTAAGAAAACAGTCGCCTACCTACTCTGCATATCACATGGAATTGCTGTGCATAAGATACTACTGCAATCAAAGTAACACAAATTTATTGGTTTTGTACAACTTGAGATCAAATAAAAGTACATTATCAAGGAGATCTGTCATATTTTAAAAGCACATGAAGGTCAATTTAAAACGCACCACCACCACCTCCTCTTGTTCAACAGTGAGCTTTAAAAACTAATAAAAGTTGAAAACAGCAAATCAGGATGAGGTCATTTTTCTAGTGGTGGGCTGGATAAGCAGGTTGCGTTCACGGGTAGAGATGTGAAATAAATTATTGGAAAAGAACGTAAGTAGCTATGAAAAAGTGAACAACTTTAATTCAAAACATCATATTTTACAGCCAGTTTTATTTGAAAAAATTTCCTGTAATTTAAAGCCTACTTAGCCATCAAAAAAGGTTAGTGAGTATATAACCTTTGAAAATTAAACAAAGCCACAAAAATTTAGCCACAAGGCTCAAAAGGCTTATCTATCACAAATGCTTTTTTCCAGATGTAAGTCTAAGAATATTAATTTGTCATGTCAACAAACAAGACCATTAAGTGGGTCACCGTGTCAGAGGGTTTCATGACGTTTGGGGTAACATGCAATCAGTGCATTCCCTACATGGCTCTATCACGGCAAGGACTCAGACTCTAGAAATACTCTAAGTGAACGCACTGAGGGTCATACGACAGAGACAATCCATGCCTGCTGGAGATGCATGCAGCTGTTCATCTGTGTTAGAAGCAGCAGTTGCACAGCTGCTTGGTCACGCAAATGGATGTAACCATGGCAGTGCTGGTCACCCAGGTACCACTTTCTAAAAGCTTTTGCTATAAAGAACTAGAGGTCACAATTGGGTGTTCTGCAGCCATTGGTAATGTGCAGCTGTACACACCTAGGTGAGATGAACACACACAGCATGAGGGAGCACTGGGAATGACACCGAGGCCCATCTGCAGCTGGCGTCAGGGCTCAGTCACTCATGTCCATGTCTTCTTCGTGGTGATCATCCCCGTTCACTTTGGACTCTCGAAGGTCGCCCACCCCCTTCTCCACAGAGCACTCCTTTGTTTTAGGGGACACTGCTTCTGTTGGTCTCTTCTCCTCTTTCTTTTCCTTCTCACTGTCATAGCCTTGCTCCTCTTCATCATAATCCCGAGTCACCTGCTTTGCCGAGGAGAATGAAAAAAATAAGCTTCTTCAAAGGAAAAGGACTCATTAAAATAGCGGCAGCATCATGGCGGTAGCGCCCCAGCCTGCATACTTACTTTGACATCTTTGTCACTCTCGGACTTCCGTTCTCGCTCCTTCTCCTTGTCTTTGCTCCTCTTCTTTTTACTTGTTGATCGTTCCCTCTCATCTCTGCTTCTTTCTTTGTCCTTATCTTTCTTCTTCTCTTTTTTATGTCTAGAATGATAGTTAAAATATGCCTACATAAAAGCTGCTTTGTGGGAACTTCTGTCATCTTCATACCCACTCTGCTTAGATGTTGAGCTTAACCAAGTTCACCAGAAAGAACCCAAAGAGCCAAGTTTGAAACACTGGGCAATCAAAGTAAGAATCTACGCTAGATACAGGCCCACCCCAAGTGTACACTGAAAAACTAAAGAGAACAAATATTTTAATCCCCCACCCAAAATTACTGCATATGTAAAAAAAAAAAACCCTAACAGTTTAAAAACTTCATTACTTCAAGACAGTATGAATCACAGGCATAAACAATTGATACCCCTACCTCCGTGGGGACGGCGAGCGGGACGGCTTCCTCTTAGGAGACCTGGGCTTTTTAGGAGATCTTGTACCACTCCTGCTTCGCCGCCGTCTTCTCTCCCTAGAATCACAAATGTGCAAACTAGGCTTTAAAATATAGTGAGGTCCCACCAGCTCCACTAGGAGCTTCCATAGCCCAAGACTTACCTCTACAATACTGTTTTAGGTGACAACCACCTCAAGCTTAAGAAAAGACTAATGTAATAAGTAGAAGGAGTGGGTAAGGTATAAATCCCTTATCATATTTAAAGCAAAAATGACCTCTACTCTAGCACTCCTGAAGTATATTTACTTTCTTGGTGTTATTTTTTGAGATAGGGTCACATAATATAGTCTAGGTTAACCTTGAGCTTGGCATTCTACTGTCCTAGTTCCCCAAGGGCTGTGGTAATTAATGTGTGTGGTGGTTCTATTAAAAGGCAAAGGATCTAGTGCCACAGTTCTCTATGCCTCACTGGAATCAATGACAAACTATTCAAGGCCACCAAAGCTTAGTTTAGTTTTCTTCTCAAAGTTTTACAGTATCGGATCTCAAGCAAGTCTTTGATTTAACTTTTCTGTTTTTGAAAACTGGCACATTCACTTAAGGTAAATGGGTCACACAAATGCTGCCCCCAAGCATGTGTAAAGAACATCTGGTTGAAATGGAGTTAACGTTAAGAACACACATTCTATAGTTTGCCACATCACTTCTTTTCACTGTCATAACTTGAATGTAGGTGACTATAGTCTTAGAATGACACAGTAGCTAACGTGCCTCCCATTCCTGAGCATACACGTGTGTACAGTAAACATATTACAGTGACGTTACCCTAACAACCCAGGATGCTTTAGTGATCAAAATTTGGCTGTCTCAACCTCATTTTCTTAAGGCTGATATATCTGTCTGATCCTGGACCCTCTGTAGCTGCTGAAAGCACAGTCACATTCCTCCCTCAATGTGCCCCCCACGCCCCACAGGTGCTGCCGCCTTACCTGCTTGCACTCCGAGAGCGTCTGGCTGTGCTGTAGCTTTTTGGTGGAGTTTTGGAACGTTTTTTCTCTTTATCTTCTTTCTTTTTGTCTCTAAGAAACATAATAAAGTGTGAAGACTAACATTTCATTCAATGTAATCTTACCCTTGTGACAAATGGCATATCTGTAATAAAATAATTTCTTTAAGCTTCCCATTTTCCTGACAGTTCATCTAGAACTTATCTCCAATACTAAAGTGGCCTAAGTGCTGAGAAAGCATTTAGGATGCTGGCCAGTTTCTTGTGCTAGGTGGAGAGTTGAACAGGCTTTGCTGTTGCCGATTCCACATTTCCAAATTCTGTCTCCATGCAGAGGCCGACAGAGCACCACGGCCAACCACTCAGATCACCCCTTTCCTTCAATCACACATGCTGAGGAAGCCCCTATCTTGGACTCTCTTTTTCTGTTACTGCACACTCTGGGCAGGTGCAGCAATAGACAGGTGCTGTGCCCCCTGGAGGCCTTCCCAATACATTTCCCACAGCACACGCTCTCCTTGTCTCCTGCCTATTGCATCCTTCTCAGCAGCCACCCTCTGTTGCCCGGCAGCCTTTATCCCATCTCCTAAGGGGTCTAGTACACCTCTGCAAGTACACCATGTATTGTTAGTGTTTCAAGGCACAAGTGTGTGCTGGGTGACATATACTTGAGTTTGCACAACTATCACTTAACATCATTCCCTCTTGGGTGATGAGTCCCTGCTCTCAAGTAGAAAGTTCTTTCCTGCCAGTTAATGTACAACTCACCAGTGATAAACACTTGAAGGGTGGGACAAATGGGAACTACTGTTATTTTCAGTTATTCAAGACTAGACCACTGACAAAATAATTTGTCTCTGAATGAAAAGATGGGTTGTTTTTTAAAAGATACATCCTCTGTTCAACTGTTGGGCCATTTCTCTAGCCCCAAGACAAGTTGTGTTTGTATTTGGTTTTAGAGACAGAGTTTCTCCATGTAGCTATGGCTGTCCTGGAACTCAAAAGTCACGGAGATCTGCCTGCCTCTGCCTCCCAAGTGCTGGGAATGTGCCACCACTGCCTGGCAAGACTAATTTTTAAAAAAAAATGTATTTGTAAGTGGGGGAGAATATCACTTTCTTTTTCTTTTCTTACAAATTCTCAATTTAACTATTGATCAGATCACGGGACAAGAGACTTTCTCTAACATGGCTACATGTCCAAATCACAATCATCTTTCAGTACTGTTTACAACCACTGGTGATGACATGAAGCTGTCTGCTTACACACAACAAGGGACGTCTGGGAGTCCTGAACCCACAGTCACAGCAGTGGTTGAATAGAAAAGAGGAAAAGCCACACAGTAGGTGACAAGTGTAGCCAGAACAACTTATTACTAAGAAGTCACAAGTGGGTGGAGAGATGGCTCAGCAGCCAAGAGCACTGGTTGCTTCTGCAGAGGAACTGGGGTCAATTCTCACCATTCATACGGCTCACAACTACAGCAACTCTAGTTCCAGGGGCTGTGATTCCCTCTTTTGGCCTCTGTGCACAGACAGACATGCAGGCAAAACACCCATACGCACAAATAGTAAAAAACAAAACAAAACAAAACAATGTTAGACCTTCAGCTTGACAGGAGACAAGAAAACCAACAGCAGTATGCACAAGCCATAGTTCCTTTCCCAGTCAGTCCCCTCCGTGCCTCACCTATGCCGTAACAAGAAGCACAGCACTGAGGTCTCAGACCCGTGGCTGCTGCCTGTCTGTTGTGTACAAGTGTACCTGGCTTTGGATGTGCTCCTTGACCTTCTACCCCTCTCTCGGGAATGAGATCGCCTCCGTCTTGGACTTTTGGATCTCCTTCTACTCCTGGACTTGGAGTGTGACCGCCTTCTTGATCGGCTTCGTGACCGCCTAAAAATGTAATATATGGGCATAGGTGTAAAATGCACACTGTACCAATCTCAGAGGCATGAGGTACCAAGCACTGGAGAACAACTCCCCTCCTTCCAGCTGCAGCCACCACTCGGCCACAGCTATCTTCTAGACCGCAGGAGTTACTAATGTGCATGCATTTATGCTCGTGGATACAGTCTATACACATGTGTGTGCGCACTAAGTTTATGCTTGGTTTTCTGATGAAATCTGAGATGATATCAATGCCATTTTACAGCATTGGGTAGCAACCAGAAATCATATCACATTTGGGTAATCTATCAAACAATGATTATAATTAAAACTCTTTTTATTTTTTTAGTTGCACAGCCACGAGTCTAGGTTTGAAAACATTTGAGAATAAGGCTAATTATGATCAAAATACACTGTATGAAACTCTCAAAGAAAGCATATGTTGCCAAGCATGGCGATGTGGTCTTTAACTCTGGCACTTGGAGGAAGCAGGTGTCTCAAGGGCAGTCTGCTACACATTGTGAGTTCCAGGCCAGCCAAGGCTACATACTGAGACTGCACCTCAAAACAGCATGACACTGCCCTGCCCCCCAAGAAAACAGCAAAAGAACAACAAAAAGGGTAAACAATTTGAATATTAAGCTAACAGTTTAGATTGGTGAAGTACAACAAACCCTTGTTTGGGGAGCGCTAAGCTGCAAAGCTCTGTAAAATAAGACAGGTTAGCCATTATGACAATTTCAATTTTTAATACACTCAGCTATAACCTACATATCTAAAGCATACTGGCTTTATTTTATTTATTTATTTATTATTTAATGTTTTCAAGACAGGGTCTCTCTGTATAGCCTTGGCTGTCCTGGACTCAACTTTATAGACCAGGCTGGACTCAAACTCAGAGCTCCACCTGCCTCCGCCTGCCCAGTGCTGGGATTACAGGTGTGTGCCATCATGCCCAGCTTGGCTTTATGCTTTGGTTTGAATGCTAAAGACTCCTAAGTTTGGAGGAAGGCCTACTGTACTATAGAAAACCTTGTGTGCTCACAGAAAGGGTAAAACTAATGATGTCAGAGACGAGAACAGGGTTAGCCTAACTCCTGCTGTGCAGACAGCAGGACAACGGACAGTTACACGGTCAGATCTACAACGTAAGTGCACAAGTGCAGGTTCTTTTCATACAACCGGGACGTTTTAGTGCTTAAGTTCCAAAGCTTCCTACCAGTGCAGGGATGTTAGCCTGCTTTACCACCCCCCTCCCTTTTCCCTTTCTTTTTTTGAGACAGGGTAGCCTTGGCTGTACTGGACTCACTTTGTAGACCAGGCTGGCCTTGAACTCACAGCAATCTGCCTGCCTCTGCCTCCCGAGTGCTGGGATTAAAGGCTGCGCCACCACCACGCCTGGCTGCCTGCTTTACTCTTAAGTACGAGTCACCTGTCCACCTACCCCCTTCTGAGCAATGACTAATTAGTAGGCACAATTTATACAGGAGACACTCCTGACAGTCAAGAAATCTAACCTGTGTCTGGAGGATGAGGGGGTCCTCCTCCTCCTCGAGCGTGACCTTGACCTCGAATGTCTTCTCTTTTCTTCCTTCTTGTCTGGATTAAGAAGAAAGGGAACCTGTACTAAGACATGCTGAAGCAGAGGTGCACGTGCGAGACTCAGGGGCAGAAGGGCAGCCCTCCAGCTCTCACAGCACACATGACCAGTGAGCCACCTTGCTGCCTTCAGGGACTTTTCTCTTTATTTCAGCCTTTTGTAACACACCTTCAAATGCTGTAAGTGATCACCTTATATACAGACTCACCAGGTAAACTGCTTCAGTGATATGAATTACCTCAGCTTTCAGGAAATCCTATGGCAATCTGTATTTGCTCTCTTAAGGTTTCATTTGTTATATAGTTTTAAATGCTATGGAGGGCCCCAAGCATCACCATCATTCTTTGGTTTTCTGATTAGTTCTCTCCAGAAGGCTCTACTGAGGGTGTTTTTACAAATATACCTACAATTCAGATACTAACAGAAACATCTTCAAATCTTGGCCCAATGAAATATTCGTATAATACATGTCTGTGTGTATATATTTAGGGTACCAAGCACATTTTCCTTCTTTACCATGTAAGTATAATTTATGTCAAAATTTAAATCCAAAGCCATAACTCATTCTCCTGTCACTGTACCTCAATGACAGAGTCTGACTGACTTTCGGAAGCCAGCTTCCGATGCCATTTTCAGTGGTACACTTTCAGCAAAACAGTCTTACTTCAAACATACCCAATTTCTTTAACTCAGGGCCTAAAGGCATTGATCTTTTCACATGCTCACTCCCACCAAATACTGCCACCAATTCAGTTAGGTCATTTCATTATAGGCTTTAATATATAGTGATTGCTCAAAAAAATAAAAAATAAAAAAGCCATTATGACCATAGAATTCACTGTCATCCTAGCCTTAGTTTGTTCGTTTTGTTTGTTGGTTTTCCAGACAGGGTTTCCTCTGTGTAACTTTGGCTGTCCTGGACTTGCTTTGTAGACTTGCTGGCCTCGAACTCAAGAGATCTGCCAATCTCTGCCTTCCAGAGTGCTGGGATTACAGGTGTGTGCAATGCTACCTGGCTCAGCCTCAGTTTTGTTTTTTTTTTTTTAGATTTTATTTATTTATTTTATGTACATGTGCACATGCATGCCAGAAGAGGGCACCAGATTCCAGTTGTGAGCCACCATGTGGTTGCTGGGAATTGAACTCAGGACCTCTGGAAGAGCAGACAGTGCTCTTACCATCTCTCTCTCCAACCCTTCAGCCTCAGTTTTTAACACAAGCACTTATAGCATAAAAACTCTGGAGCTGGGCTGGAGAGATGGCTCCGAGGTTGGGAGCACTGACTGTTCTTCCAAGGGTCCTGAGTTCAATTCCCAGCAGCCACACTGTGGCTCACAACCACCTATAATGAGATCTTGTGTCTTCCCCTGGTGTGCAGGTGTACATGTAGGCAGGATACTGAATACATAATAAATAAATCTTTAAAAACAAACGAACAACAAAACAAAAACTCTGGAGCTGCACAAACCCAGCTGCTTATCTTAGACCCCTATTACTCACTTGATACCTTATCAGATTATATGCTCAAAGTATTTCCTATCAGTTCATTTTTATCAGTTTATTATTTATACTTTACAAGTTACTTCCCAAATAATAACATGTTCACTTCCTAAGGAATAAGATTAAAAAAAAAAAAAAAAAAAAGAAGAAGACTCCAACATTAAATTGGGAAAATGTGTTCATTACTAAAGATTACATATCCATAAACATACATACACTGGGATACAATTCATCTATCTAATCAACCTTAAAAAATAGTATGTCCAGAGCTAGTTTAGCGGTAGTATGCCTGCTTAGCATCCAAAACCTCTAAGTTCCCTCTTAGCAATTCCTATTACCACCCAGAGTATCTGACTGACACTCTTAATACATACATGATTTTTATGCATCTGAATATACAAAGTTTTATTCTATATGTAGGCTATTATTAGTGTTACCAAGAAATTCAGTTCAACATTCAAGGAAAATGTGTATAAGCATTTTACCTGGCTCAATAGCGGCAGAAATCAGGGACTGGGCCTCACGCACTCTCTTCATGGCTTCCTCTATTTCTTTACTAGAGGTGTCTGACTTCAAACTTGGTGACACAAGACCAGCAGCCACATGATTCAATCTAAAACAAGCATAGGAAATGGTTTAAAATGTAAACTTCTATTTCAAATAAACAAATACATTTCATAGATCATCTTTGTAAATAATCCTTAAAAGCAGGGACCAGGGGGCTCCCTTCACTCAGTGTCAGTGAAGTGCCACTTTCAATATCTGACAAGGATACGGAATAAGAAGATGCCTCCTTTATTTTGGTAGATGCTAGTAAAAGGAGAACATGCTGATGCTAAAGCTAACCTTCCATCGTCATGCTTAGAAATTCTCCACACCCACTTCTTGGGGGAAAGCATCATCTTTTAGACTGCAGATGGGGAGAAACTGAGGCAGTAGCCAACCGCTAACAAAATTACTCATGAAATACTGACCTTTAAAAAGGCTAAAGATCTGCCTTAAGTGGGTACATGTGCAAGGAGAAAGAAAAAAATAATAAAACAAAAGCAAAACCAAACCCAACAAACTCACCAGCCTTATTAACCTAGGAAGTGGGATGTCAGCAAGAACAGGCCCTTCAGATGACTCAGAAGGCAAACACTCTGGCTGCAAAGCCTCATGACTGTTAACCAACTCTTTAAAAATGTCCTAACCCACACACTCACACAGTAGCTTGTATGCATGCACAGGCCCCTGCTAAGTACATTAAAGAAAGAAAAATTAATTTTAAGAAAAGTGCTGGGTGTGGCGGTACACTCCTTAATCTTAGCACACAAGAGGCAAAAGTGAACGGATCTCTATGAGCTTGAGGCTAGTCTGATCTATCCAGCAAATATCAGGCCAACCAAGACTATATGAGACTCTGGCTCAAAAACAAACTCAAACAAAACAACAACAAAACAAAACAAAAAAAATCCAAAGCACCCACAAAGTAAGAGTGGGCAGAACAACCCATGATGCACTGGTGCTACTGATACGCTGGGCTGTGGGAATAGTAACCAACCAAATGAAACTGATCATGTCCTCTGCCATGTGCTCCCAATTAATTAGTAGCGACTTTGACCAACTCCAGGGGACATGGAATAAAGGTCCAATTTAGTTTACATAGGAAAAAGCCCCATGAATCCTTTACCACCAAGCAGGAGAGAATTCCAAGTTCTGGGCAAAAGCACCATGGTCGTGTTAAGTCACCTCACTGGTACTTCCTCCTCAGCCTTTTCCAATTCCCACAACTCCCAGGGCTCACACTCTGACCTAAAAATCAAAGTTTCTCTCTGTGGTCCCTTCCCTGACACCTCTATACTTTCCCACTTGAATGCACATACTGTGCTACAATGAAATACTGACTATAGAAAATGCTATGTGTATTTTATTTTTTCTTTCTTTCTTAGTCACTATATAGCCTTAGCAGGTCTAGAACGTAACTACACAGACCAAGGTGGCCTCAAACTCACAGAGACCTGCCTGTCTCTGTCCCTAGGTGTCGGGATTAAAAGTGTGCACCACCATGCCTGGGCTTTGATGTGTATTTTGTATGAATCATCAAAATACAATTTTCATGCTTTCAATATGTAACAAGCCACTTACAAGTATTAGGAAACACTCAAAACAAAACCCTTAATATTTGGGCTTATTTTTGGATTCCCCTTCTCATTTCTACAACGTAATACATAAAAATGTATTAAGAATATCCTAGAAATAGCCAACTTCTGTTAACAGTAACTGTTCTACAATGTAATATATAATGTATGTCCATAACAACAGTAACTGTTTTCAACTTGGTGTGGTAGTCTATGCCTGGAATGCCCATACTGGAAAGGTAAGGACAGGAGTTTGAGGCCAGGCTGGACCAAACAGTGAACACATGGCAGTGAAACTGTTCTCTTGACAATCACACAGAATATAGCCAAAGGAGAAAAAACTTACTTGGGGTCGACAGTACTCATAAGCTTCAGCAGCTGGTCTGCAGCAAGGGACTTAAAAAAAGTACAACGGGATATAAGTAACGGTATTTTACTTTTTTAAGTTTGTTGAAAAGTTCTAGGACAAACTGGCAACCTATAACAAGTGCAATGCCCTGTGTACATGCATGGCAAACAGGTAAAATGTAAGCTAAAAATCCTAACAGCAGGTGACTTTGTGGCTACGGCTGTGGAAGAAGAGAGAAGCAAATTATCAAGAATGAGTCTGAGCAACCCTGGTTTAAGGGGTCAGCTCTTAAAGGAAAAAAAAAAAAATCCCGGAACTCCTTAGAATTATACAACATCTCAAAAAAACAACTTTGAGAAACAAAATATTCTCTAAATGTGTGAAAGATTAAGGATTGATATAATTCAGTGGTCATTTAAATCTCTTTCAAACAAGTTAATAGAATAAAAAAAAGTACTACAAGCAGCTAATCCTTGCTATGAAATACAAACTAAAATTTAGTGAAATAATCCCCTATGAAAACAAGTTTACAGATGAAAGGTAGTGAGATATACCTGAGAGTTCAAGTTTGTTCCTGGAAGCCCAAGAGCAGCAAGGGCAGGATCAAGAGCTGGAGCTCCCAACGCAGCCAGGGGAACAGCGCCAATCTGAAACAGTCAAGGTTTTCCTATATAAAATTTCCTTAACTTTCTATATTGGGGTAACAGTAACTTTTTCATTTATGCAGGCTATGTGTGTCCTGTTGCAACCACTCAATGGTATACAATTACTGCTATGGCTTAAATTCTTCTATATACAATGTATCTAAACAAGACATAACCATGCCCCAGTAAAAATGTATCAACAGAAATGAAGGTGTGGTCTATAGTTAGTTCCTCACACCTGTGTATATGATGGTCAGCTTTTCATTCCTTACAAAACATCACCACTCATTACAAGAAAAACAGACTTTTCAACAGTCTTAACTGCTCACTGCATCTTCGACGCATACCTGCTGTTCTGTTTGGCTCTGTACTATGCAGATGAAAGATTCCTGGGAATACTTTTCTTTTGGCTGCTGTCATGTATGCTGCCTACTGACTGCTTGTTGTCTGGACACTGAGGGAGAGGCTTCTTTTGGGAGCCTGTGTGTACTCTCCTCTCAGTGAGTTTTAGCACTATCTCCAAGAAACATTCAGCCACACTTTCAAAGTGCAAATCTCAGCATTAAGTCCTCTGCTCAAAATGTTTCTATGATCTTGTTCTGCAGTCCTGTTCCTGACTGGGATTACTACTCAGTCACTAGATGTGTAGTGACCTTCTCCTGTTCCCTAACTATCCCTTGTTTCCAATTACATTACCAAGATCCTGCTTTCTTCCTTACAGAATTTTTAATTAAACCACAATTAAATCAACACAAACATGTAAAGTCTTACAGAGGCAGTTTGACTTTCCATACACCCAAACTCAGCCATTGTCAATCACTACCTCACAACACTAGATATGCCCGCATCTTCAGAAGTCAATGGCATAAATACCTGGGTGAGTGGGTTAGGGGTGGGCAGGAGTCCTCCACCAGGCAGAAGACCTGCCACTGCATTAGCTGGTGCCAACAGAGACAAAGCCTTAGTCTCATCAGGAATAACTCCTGCAGAGAAACATCCTGGCATGAGAACACACCCTCTCGTAAGACAGAAAACACACAAAAACACCCAGAAAATGTCTCCCTGATACACCACCTGAGTTTGTTGAAAAGTACTTATGTTGGCTAAAATATAAAGTTTGATCTCTATGATTATTTATCATTAATTTTATGTCAGAATGAAACTTCAATGTGTGAAAATTTGTTTCCTTTTTCTCTACAATGGTTAAGTTTCTAGAGTAAAAAAAATAGCACAATACACACTACTGTTTTGTTAACACTGCCAAGATTTCATCACCTGTACTCGATTTTTAAGTCATGAACCAAACGTAAGCAAGCACAGTCGGTTCTCCAGGGGTGTGCTCTCAACTTTCAAAAGCTGTTTTATGAACAACGACTCGTGTCGGCTGCTTCACTATAAAGCACACAGAAAAATCAAGATACACAAGACAAAAAAAGTTTGATTTAGGGGTTAATAATATGGTACAGTTACTATGATTTTCTTTACACCTACCATACAAACTTCGTAAAAATTAAAAGAAGGAAAGTACGTAGAGGAAATATTCTGTTGGAATCAAGAGTAGGGCTTTTGCTGACTCATGACATGAATGTTTCTGAAGGTCTCTGAATACACAGGGGAAGTGTGTGTGTAGGGGGAATAGAGGGGAGAGGGAGGTACAGAAAGAGAAAGGGGCGGGGAAGAGAGGAGGAGGGAGGGGCAGTGGGAGGGAAAGATAGATAGATCGATAGATAGATATAGAGAATAGGTAAAACATGGCACATTCCTTACCTGTACAGTAAATGCTTTAGGTTCCAATATGTGCCATGCTAACCATATCAAAAAATGTTGCTATGGTAGTGTCAGTTCAATATCTAACTTGTCCAAAACTCCTTAAACCCAAAACCACATGTATGCCTGCTTTTAAAGCCTAATCTGTGTATTCAGATAAATTCTAAAGGTCCTAAGACAAATTATTTATGTAGACAATTTAAATTCTATCCAACAGCAAAAGCCCTATACAGATGGATTAATCTGTTAATGTGCCCAAGCCCCCAAAATGAGAGTTCAATAATACAATTAAACTACATAATTGCAAATACCAGTAGTATTTCTGTAATACATATTAAGAAACTGCATCTCATCATAAAACATACAATATGTACAGGGCACTTAAGAGAAACTGGATAAGCTGCAGAAGAAAACTGTTGGGTGGTATTTTCAGCAGGGCCTGGTATATAGTTCAGGCTGAACCAGGGAAAAGAACTGTAAAACACAACAACAAAAAAGAAAAACCACTGTTAAATAAAGGTAATGGTTCCTTCCACCTACACTGAGAAGTGCCGATAATATAAACAAATGTATACTACACAGCACTGCTATCTTGCTTGTGTCAGAGCTGTCATCAATTTAGATACCGAGAGTTATGGAGGGAAGGGGAGAAGATCATTTGGATACAGGGCATTAATGCATCAATATTAACAAACCTACAAAGATAAAGGGATAATTTTGCATGCAAAATTATGTCTCAAGAGGATATATTAAGTATCAGTATCTTATTCAAATTAGTGCACTTGCAACATTTCTGGCAAACTAAAATCCTCTTGAATTTACTGTGAGACACCTGAGAGAAGATCTGCATCCATTAAAAAAATCATGCATCTGATCCTCTGATTAAAAAAGGACTAAAAACAAAACTACAATTTAAAAATAGCAATGAGGCCCCTCACCAGTTAATTTTCATGCGTCAAGAGTATTTTTTTTACTGCTGCTTTGATAGAACCATGAAATACTGCATGAATGTGTAGAAATGAAAGAAAGAAACAGACAAAAGAAACAAACATTAACCAAGGAACCTAGATGCCCCCAAATCCATTACTACTAAGAGCACCTTCCATATATATGCAGCTATCTCTATGTTTACCAAGTGAGACTATTCTTACCGTATACTTTTGGTCTATTGCTCTAACACACTGACCAAGAGCCAACACCAAAGTGTTAAGGGCTAAAACCAGACTGAATGGCGACAAAGGGATTGAATATATCAGTTTACTTGTGGAAATAACATTAATATAGCACATCATACCACAAATTAAATGCAGCAAAAACAGATCTGAACTAAGTATTTCTATAGCTCTACATATACTCCCCAAGACCTCACTTTCAAAAACACATCTACAAAAATTACTATGGCTTAAAATAGTTATAAAACCCCAGATATATGATATACTATATTCTACCCCAGGCTCATTGCATTTATGGCTAACTGAAACCCTCTGTACATTACTCACATGGCATGACAGTCTCAAGACCTACTGTCTACTTTACTCATCCTGACTTGAGTTCTCTGTTGGTGCAAGGTGGTGGTTAAGTCTTACTTACAAGAGGCACACTGAAATAAAAGGAAGTGCTTATCCAAAATACACTAAATCAGCTTCTTTCTTTCTGTCTTTCCTTTTATAGAAACATTGTTACTGGCCTCACATCTCACATATCTTAATATATTGTTACTAAAATAGCATGCCTTAACTCATCTCTTCTTTAGAAAAACCAGAGGCAATTCTCTATGATAAGACATTTTTGCAACTTTTACAAAGTATGGTGGCAAATCTTCACATTTGTCTTCAGTTATCTAAGAAGCATCTACAAAGCAACAATTACAAGATACTGCTTCCACTAACTAGTTTATTAAAGGAAGGGGAAAGCATGTCAATCCTGGACAGTATATTATTAAGTCAAAATTCAGTAGGTATATCATGTTAATGATTTCCTCAAGAAAGATTTATAGTTACCAAAAGCAAACCAAGCAGCAGTTCACTGGGAATAAGCTAACTGTAAAATATGCCTTAGGAAAGTTTTACAAAATGGCATTAAAATAGTGCTGTCCTGTCAGTGGCTTTTTTAGATCCAAAAACCTGCTCATTTTTTTTTCCTGTCAATTACTTTAACAGCCTAAAACGTAAAAAGAGAGAAAATGCAGTTAACAAATGGTGACAGCAGGAAAACACTTGGGGGCTCGAGTGCTCGCTGGGTTAGTTAGTGTCTAGAGCCTGCAGCTGCAGAGCACCCACTGTGTCCAGCCATCTGGGAGGGTTTTGCCTTCTCCACTACAAAAGTCACACACACAACAGAGAGAAGAGTTCATTATTTTGAGATATTCTAGAAAATATAACAAGAACAAGAAAATCTGGCATAAAAACAAACACACAGTGCCCATCTGGCACCTAAACTATAGGAAATCTTAAAACTTTTACAAAAACTAAAATTATTGTAACCCTTGGTATACTGGAATATAGTGTGGGCTGTTTTTGTTTATTTTCTTTTAAGTTAGGAGTGAGAGAATCAAGGACGTAAGACTGACTTAGCTACTGATTTTGAAATTAAAAGCATCATGCATGTATCTGAAGGTTTCTGTGTGAGAGTGACAAGGTATGAACCGTTTACCTTTGGGACTTCTTAATAATACTTGACATGAATATATCTCAGAGTTTCAATTAGGAACTCAGTTTTAATAAGCTTAAGAACATTTTAAAGATAGCAAAGAGTTAATTACCTTATAAAACAAACCTGATTTCTGAAGTTTTAGAATATGAAAAAAACAAATCTCCAAGTAAGAATTATGGAGTACAGTATAACAAGGGTTTCAAATGAATGCTGGAGTCTAACAGGAATGATGCTTACTCTACAGCTACACTGCGGCCCATGGCCAGGCAGGGGTGCCCACATAGGTAGTGAAACAAAGCACAAACCTTCGGCATACGGTACGACTATCAAAGCTCTGTCAACGAACACAGTGTTTGTCAGATGCTGCGCCACAACTGCTGAGTCTGGATCATGGAACTTAACAAAGCAGACACGAGAGGAGACTGGCAAGGGCGAGTCACTAAAAGATAAACAAATAAGATTGGAGAAAAATAGTATTGGCTACAACACATATGCACCACCAAAAGGACAATGCTCAGGTAAAAATACATAGATGCGCATGTTTATTTTAACCAATTGAAGAGAGAATGTCTTGCAGGATCTGATGACCTAACAGAATGAGACGCAGAGCAGATATACTCCTATAACCACCACTTAAATTATAACACATCAGTTTAAAAACTGTTTAAGTCAGAGACAATATATCATTTAAGAGACTGCACACACGTGCTTGTGTTGCTCAAACTGATCCACATCCTTAGTTGCAATACCAACTGTTTTTAAACACAAGTGACAGTTCTGGCTTAGAAAGTTTTCATTATAGATAATTCCTCAGTGTAAAAACGATTTAAGAAATGTTTACTTCATAGGTAAAATACCATAGGAAAGTACATCTAAGCAGGCACAATGGTACAAGCCTGTAATTGCCAGCACCCAGGAAGCTGGAACAGAAACTTTAAGTTCCAGACCAGCTTAGGCTATACTGAAACCTTGTCTCAAAACAACAAACCAAGCCAAAAAACAAACCAAAGCAAAACAAACAGCATCTATTTAATGTAGCTTTTGATATCATTGAGCAGTCTTGACCTCAGTAATAAACTGATTCTACACCCTGACCCGACATCTGTATAATACATAAGAATTCTTAAGCAACAAGGCTTGGTTTGACGCTCCTTCAGAAAAAAGAAAAAAAAATTAAGCATTCACACCTCCTTCTCATACTACCCTTCAGTAAGAGCACATTGCTTCCATAGACAAACAAGTGCTATGGCAGTCAAAGATGATAATGAATAGGCTTTTAAAAGATATAATGGGCCAATTTCTAGCGTAAAGGCAAGGGCTGGTTCCTAGACCTAGACCACAAGTTACTTGAATACTAGTTTTCTGAAACTAACAATTTCACAGTCTTTGGCTGTGAGAAAACTATTGGTGGGGAAATCTTTCCAGGCTCCCTGACAACACAGCATCAGTGAAATCAAGATGTCTGACAATGCAACCCTTCCTTCTCCTTTAATTTTTCCTGACATGTGAAAATGAACTCAGGGTAGAGAACCAATCAACAAGGCAACCGCATACACAAGTCTGAGCGCTCAATGTTTCTAAAAGGTAAGGACTTCTTTTTGAGACAGAGTATTAGGTAAGCTCAGGCTAGTCTTCCGGGACCCCTGACCCTCCTGCCTCTACCTTCCTGGTGCTGAGATTATGTGGCTCAATTAACATATATATTTTTAAAAATGTGTCTAGAATTTGAGAAAAAATTCAATCAGTGAAAAGAATGTTCTAGCATGAACATTCAGGCATCTGTTTTGTTTTTTCCTGTTATTAATTTTAAAAAACTATTAAATTTAAAAAGCCCTTCAAAATGGCATTACCCTCTGTTCTTAAACCCCAATAGAACAATATCTTAGGAAATTATAGGCCTTTGTTAACACTGGTTACTGTTCAATTTGGGAAAACAAAAGAAAACAAAACAACAAAAAGCAAAACCAGTTCTTAGGATGGGAAAATGGCTGAATGGTTAAAAGCACTTGTTGCAGAGGACCCAAGTTCGATTCCCAGCAATCCCATGGCACTTAAGACAGTCTGTGATTCCAGTTCGCGGGGGCCCAGTGCCCTCGCCTAGCCTCTGCCGACACAGGCACACACACGGTACAGACACACAGTCAGGCCAAGCACTTATATGCAGGAATCTTTTTTAAAATAAAAAAAATTCTTGAAACACAAAAGGTTTTTTAATTTTAATTTTTTGAAAATCATAAAACCCTGGCTTCAAGGTAACTACTTCCTACTTACCAAACACATTTACACAAGTATCTTTACTTCAAAGAAGCAAGAAAAAAGACTTCCCTGATGCTTCTGTCTGCTGACAAAGTATCTTCTAGTACGCACACAGAAAACTGTGACTCCTGGCATTCACCAAGAGCCCATGAATTAAACTCCCAGTCCCAGAAGGGACTTCATTCGTAAGATCCCCCTATTCATGGCCATTCAAGTGTAAGAATTCGTGATTTAGGCCATCACTTTTGTCTTTTAACTCTACCTGAGTACTGTCAGTCATTTCTAAGGAGAAGAGTTTTGAGCATATATATAAAGTTATCTTTGAAACTCAAAAGGCAGTACAGGTAAAGTGAGTAACATTCACTTGAGAACAATTTTATTGACTTCACTTGCTTCTTTCTAATTATATACCGGAATATACAAGTTCTCATTAAAGCACATTGTTCTTGAAAAGTAAATTTAATTCTTCCCTAACCCTTGTATAAAGCTGTTTATAAGAACATTAAATTATCCATGTTTAGTCTGTGGAAGTGTATAATGAATAAACTTCTGACTACGACAGTAGCCTTCAAGTACAGTAAAACAGACATGTTTCACTGGGATCATGTCCTAGATAAGCATTCTATTGTGAAACTCCTATAAAACTAAGTATTTTATTACCTACTTCAACAATGATACAGTGAAGACCATGCCTATAATCACAGCACCCGGGAAGCTAAAGCAAGAGGATTCTGATTTGAGGTCAGCATAGGCTACATTAACCCTCCTCTCAGGAAGCAGTTCCCTAACCTGAAGTGTTTTAGTATATGTATATGAGACATACATTCTCTAAAATGCAATGCCAATGAACTCAAGAATCTCAGTCAATGCAGGCCAGGAGGGCTGAACTGAGCCGGTGAATTAATGACAGCTGCTGTGCTACAGTTGTTATATGTAGTGAGAAGGACCCCAGAACACCTTAAAACCTTAACTTCTCTAATTATTCCGCTTGTGAAAGATTTACCCATGTCACCATGAAAAGTGCACACTCAAGTCCATTACAACCTCTTTTAAGGTATTGTCTGCCAACTAGGTCAACAACAACAACAACAACAACAACAACAAAACAACCAACAATACAATATCTACTTCTTATCTTTTATAACACATAATAGAATTGCTTTGGAGAATAAACAAAGCATTTTAAAGTGAGTGGGTAATCTGCAGGACGAGAAAGTCATGTCATAATTAATTCAAGCACATTAGTTTTGGGCGCAATCTGAAGGGCTGGAGGGTGAAGAACAGAGAGCAATGGTGTCTGTTTTCCCCTTTCATTTCCAAAGCCGAGACTCTGCTCTAATCTTCGCATGTCAAGCACTAACAGTTATGTGAAGATATTTCAAGTAGGAAGTCATGAACATGTAATAATTAACACATAGGCCAAATGGTCAGCTTCAGCATAACTAGTGATTACACGCACAATATAAGACTGCTTTGAATTTGTTTGGTAGTGTTTACTCCCGTTTTCACTAAACTTCAAAATCCTTCCTAGAGAGTTCACAATTATATCAAATGTGCATTTTCAACTTATCTTTATTACTTCTTTATTCTTTACAGTGAATACACTCATTCAGTATTATTGCAATTAAAAACCATTTTCAAAACAAGATAAAAAACACATAAAATCTAATTCAAATTTCAACATTCTGAAAAATACCTTCACGATTAATTATCAATCTGTAAATTACTTAAACAACACAGCTATGATGAATTTCTGAACTATATATACAAATTTAGCATACAGGACCACAGTCGTCTGTCAAAGGGATAAGTGATCTCTGATGTTCTTCCCTAGTCCAAAATCACCTAAGAGCAATCCACCAAGTGAACATTACAGCAACAATTTCATTGTTGGATTAGTCTTTCTTTTAAAGGGGGATTTAACCAAAACACTAAGTGCCCAAAGCAAAATGATGATGTAAATAACGTCAAGGGAAAAAACATCCCTGAAACTCCACTCAGGCGTTCATCCCCGGCCTGCGGCCTGGCGGGCCCGCGATCTCCCACGCTAGGCTCCGGCGGACCGCGCGCCTCGCCTCGCCTCGCCTCACCGGAAGGGCCGCGGGCCCGCAGCGCCCCGGTACTCACTCCGGCGGGAAGAGGCGCAGCTCGTCGATCTTGCCCAGAAAGCCGAAGAGTGTCCGCATCTGCTCGGAGCTCGCGCTCGGGGACACGTTGGTCACCTGGATCACCTCCGTGCCGCCGCCTGGCCCGCCGCTGGGACCCGGGCCTTGGCCCGGCGCGCTGGGGACCACGGCCGTGTTGCTCATGGCGCGGGCTGCCTCCTGCTCAACACATGAAACATAAGACAGTGAGAGCGCGCGGCACCGGCCGCCGGCCGCACACAAACGGCCGCCGACCTCGCGCAGCGCCGCCGGCCCACAATGCCATGCGCCCGCCCGCGCATGCGCCCAGAGCACGGAAGTACGCGTCCAGTTCGCGCTCCAGCAGCTATGTCGCCTGCGCCCACCCGGCTGCGCCACCTCATACTTGGTTCCTGCATACGCCACACAGCAGCAGAAGCATTTTCAGGCATAATCCCTCCACCTGGCCACTGAAACCTCCAGCAAAGACAGTTAACACAAACGCCGTGGCGCTCTGTACGCGCATGAACTTTAGCTTACCTTCACAAGAGTTTTATAGTTCTTCAATATGTTACAGTATATGGTCAGCAGTTTGAAATACACCTGCTTTAACACGCGTATTCTTCACTACAAAAACAAAACAAAAACCCCTGCCTCATATCTTCAGCTTCATCCGAACTGTTCACGGTCTCCAACATAAAGACACAACAACTACTTTTTCAATCTATGCTCTAACACAAGCCTCTTAGTTCCCTCATCGCATCTCACTGCCACCACAGGTACAGCCTACTCTGCTAGTAACAGCACTGCTTTTATTTGTTATAGAGACGACTTCCCTCAAGGCTGCCAAGACCTAGCACAAAGTCTGAAACAAAGTTACTGTCCAGTGAGCTCCGAATACTCAACACTTTATCCTACAGGGTACACTAACTTACTTGACTAAAAACATCTGAGAATTAAAATAAAACCTCACATTTTACATCGAGGCTTGCAAATTTCTATACTGGCAAATAATTCTTGGTCAGTACTGGACTGGCTTGCTAGGTGACTTAGTTCTTAAGAACAGAAGGGAGGAGCTGATTAATGTGCCTCATCAGAGTTAGAAAGCACGATCACTCATCAATGCATCTTCCAAGATAGTGTCAAGTGGTTCTCGCTGCATCAGAGGTAACAATCGCTGCTACTCACAGATTCTCACAGCTCAGTGCAGGAGTGCACCCACTGTACCACACATGCTATAATACTCAATGACAGAACAATGAGCACCATGACAAGAGTTCAAGCCTGTCTCCTGTTTTTCAATATTATTAAACAAAAAATTTAATAAATTTATTTATTGTGTATGTGTGTGCCATGGTGTCCCCGTGGAAGTCGGAGGAAGACGGCCGAAGTCAGTTTCTCCTTCCACCATGTGGGTCCCCGATCACACTCGAGTCACAGCCTCCATTCTACACTTTTCTCTGTTTGCTGTTTTGCAATGAAAACTACAGACTTAAATAAAGAAAGTTCTGTGATAAAATATTTGTAAATTGATGCTGTTTGATGCAGAGACTAGCAAAGGGTAATTTTATGTGAGTATTTTCAAACATTTAGTAGTTGCAAAATAAAAAGCAGTAACTTCAGGAAGATTAGCTTAACTACACTGCAATTTAAAATCCACTGTTCTCCTGCTCAATCAAATAAACAACTGAATAATAATTTTGACTATTGCCATAGATCTACTAAGTCGAATAAGCAATGAAATATTTAGCACTGTTAATGACTTTCACAGAAACAATATATAGCTAAGAGCACATGACAAAAATACTAAGACAAACAGCAAGTGTATCCAATCTATGCCAGTGTAACTGATTTTAAGATCTGTCAAATAAGACAAAAAGTAATACAGATTCTGGAAACAGGCAAGAGATTCTTTCTTCTTCACCATTTCCCCAATATCATAAAAGGCACCCCAAACTCACAAAGTTCTCCAAATAGCATGTGTCTGCTATATTCCAGGGATTTCTGAGGTGCCAGAAGTAAAACAGGAGGAGGATAGCCAATGTTCCCAATTTACTGGAATTGCAGGTCTATGACAAATGCTCCGTAGGCAAACATGAAGATGTAAGGAGCATATGTACTCATAAGGCAGAATCTGTTCAGATAGCAGAGCACACCGTAACAGACTGACATTTGTCTTGTGATTTTCTCATTTTAAAGACCTTCCAGGAATGTCCAGCTCTCATGCTTTAAGTAAGTGTATGATTTTATGTTGGGCCACATTCATAATTATGTAAGGGTACATGCAGACCACAGGTTAGACACAACTACCCCTAGAAGTATGAAGATTTCAAGAACTAACCATAAAGACGTCATTAACCCATCTTTTCAGGCAAGTTAGGGAAGACTGATTTTTGAGAGTGTCTCCCTTGCTCACGCTGGTCTGAAACACACTGTGCAGCAGAGAAAGACCTGCCTCCACCTCCTCGTGATGAGAGCACAGCGTACACTTAGAGATGAAGATCAAAATGCCAGTCCCTGCTGGGCTGTTTTTTGAGACAAGGTTCTCAGACTGTAGTCCAGGCTGGTCTTGAACTTTAAGAAATTCTCTTGCTCTAGCATTCCAAATGCTGAGAGTATAGGCATAAATCACTACATCCTGAATGACAAATATCAATCAAAACTGGAAGGAAAAAAAAAGGTCTTGTTAAGTCTTGTCCTAAGATGCAAAACCCAAACCAAACAAAAGTAAGTAAAGCACAGGGGCAGGCAGGCAGATCTTGTGAGTTCAATGCCAGCCTGGTGTTCAGAGGGAGTTTCAGGACAGCTAGGGCTACAAAGAGAAACCCTGTCTGGGGGGTGAGGGGGAGATGGGCGGGGAGTAAAGCAACTGGTTTAATTATGTGTGTGTATGTGTGTGTGTGTGTGTGTGTGTGTGTGTGTGTGTGTGTGTGTGTGAGAGAGAGAGAGAGAGAGAGAGAGAGAGAGAGAGAGAGAGAGAGAGAGAGAGAGATGTGTATGTTTTATGTGTGCAGGTCAGAATATGATACTGGGTGTCTTTTTTCAACTGCTTTCTAGCCCCCCTCCCAATTTGGCCTTTAAAGGCATTTTAATGACAAAGGCAAGTTGGAAGCCTAGTCACACTAGTCACAGGGATGAGCACATTCAGAAATGCCTGCCTCAGTTATTTGAAGTCCGTGTGAATGCACAGTGTGCATCTGTGGGGGCACATGGACACATACACAACAGGTTATCTCCGATACAGACACGGCATCAGTGTCTCTGTACACCTTATTGTACCTCACTGTGTCTTGGAGGTCACCTTCAACACTAGTCAGCTGGCCAGCAATCTCCAGAGTGTTTCCTGTTTCCACTCCCCAGTGCTGGGGATCCAGACAAGAACTTCCCAGAATGAGCCATCTCCCTAAAGCTTTTATTCCATTGTTGTCTGGCAGTTACTTGTCATAATTCTGTAAAACTTTTTAAACACTAGAAAAGTCTAGTGATTAGTCTCAGAATTCCTCTATTATCTGGCAAAATCTTCCCATTTTGAAAACATTATCCTGGGGTAATGCTATTTTATTGTTTACATGGAAAAGCTAATTTATATAGCATATTTGATTTTTATTTTACATTTTTACATGGTATTGTAAACTTTTTACTATAAAGATTATGCACTTAATGTTAAAACCTTAAGCTATATGAATGCTGTCCAAAGTTGACAATATCTATAAACCATTAAGTGATAGTAAAGACACCCCCTCTTTGCTGCACTGTCAACAGGGGAGATTTGGGGTGTCCATCTGTCAGCATACTTGTAGATAACTGCTAACAAACAGCTCTGATACACTGACACTATGTCTGCAAGAAATTCTTTTAAGAAAACTTTGTTTTAATGTGTTTTTAGAGCATTATTCTGATTTACAAAACACACAAACACCTGAAAATATCTTTGATAAACAAATTAGAATTACTGTGGCATGTCTCAAATGAACAACGCACGAACACAGAAAGATTATTTGAAATAATCTCAACTGTTGGCAAAGAAGTACTAAGTAGCAGTCTGTAAATTCCAACAGCCACAGTGTGCACAGGCTACATAAAGGCCACAGCACTTGGATGACACTGAGCAAATAAGTAGTTTGTGGGAGAGAGGAGATGACGGTAATAACTCTGGGAAATACGGAGATAGGAAAGCAAGGCTGGAAAATGTAGAAAACAGGTATTTCTACAATGATGGACCACAAGGAAGAGTTTATACATGTGCACTGTATTTAGTGTTCATCAGTATGTATCAGATGGGTTTGTTGGCTGGTTTGTAGAGACAGGTTCTCGCTCGGCAGTCCAGGCTCACATGGAGCTTGCTGTGTAGCTTAGACTAGTCTCAGCCTCAGAATGATCCTCCTGCCTAAGTCTCCCAATACTGAGTTACCATGCCTGGCTATAACTTTCATTGTACTATTTTCAACGATGTAGAAAACAAAGCAAAACAAACAAACAAACAAAAATAGCTCAGGTGAAAAGAAATTGTAGATCAATCAAACTACAAAGGTGACTAAAACACCCAGAAATCTGATCACTAAAGCTTAAGTTAACACGGATTAGCTGTGATTATAAATGAACTATCACATTATTTATACCTTTTCCTTTATCAACTTAAATTGATGCTAGAAATATTTTAGGGAAGGTATCATGTCTTATTAAAAGAATACATCTCTGCTCAGATTGAAACAAGTATGTGCCACTTGTAAACATTTACTTGTGTCTCTTTAATATAGACAAAGTTGCAAGCTGAATCCAAATTGTTTCCAGGGGGTGATATGTAGTCCAATTACTACATTGGATCATGGGTAAAACCTCCTTTTCAACATTATAACTCTGTAGCAATTTTGTACACCTATAACATAACCCCCCAGATCTACCTCTACACTATTTCATTAGTTTAATGTCACTGCCGAAATTTGCATCTACACAATTAATACAATGACCAACACTTTATTTAAGTTAACCAACATTAATCTTGGGGGGAGGGGAGTAAGAATACCATACTGTCTGTTAACAGCTATGAGTGATAATGGGATTAAGAGAAAATATTTTCAGAATAACAAATCTCAATATCAGAGTACTTAAATGATGTAAGCTGCACTGGCTCATCACTACACAGATGTTAGCTACTGCTTCTTTTTAGGATGAAAAATTAACAATAAAAACAAAAGCATTTATAATATTTTTTTAAAATTCTGAGTTCTTCCACTTTTCTTCACGAGAAAAGGAAAAATAGAAAAACAAACAAACAAACACCCTTTTTTATGAAAGGAAATGAAAATGGTATTTTCCAAATCTTGGGGAGAGTTAAATTGCTTAGTATTGAAGGTACAAAACAATATTACAATCATGATGAATGTCTTAGAGACTGCTTCACCATTCACAAGCAAGAAGAGAAGCAATGAAACACAAATACAGAAGTACAACACACTTTCTTCTAAACTGAGTTGGCCACAACTCCAGCAACAACAACAAAATACAAATCAAAGCTACACTTGAAATTGGGAATGAACATGCCCTGCCTTCAAAGGCAGCAAGCATTGTGTTTTATTGACTACTTTAAGAAGTCAGCTGATATAGGCATCAAAAATAGAACTGCAAGTTGAAATTTTTAAAGAAAATCAAGATGTTCTCTCAGTAACATGTAAGATAACAGCTTTCAAAGATAAAGCAATATTCTAAAACATAAAAATGATATTGATTCAAAACAGGCTATACTTACTTTTCACAAAAATAAACCGACAAATGTCTGCAAAGCAAGTTCTCTGTGCTCATCTGTATTGTGCAAACAAGTGTGCTTGAAAGTTGCACAAGTTAGCCTCTTTTTCTCTTACTAGAACAGGAGCTATTGATTTCAACAAACCCATCAATTGTAGCTTTCAACTGTGGGGAAAAAAAAGTCTAATATATACACAAAGCTTCATGAGTGATATAGCCCTGTTTGAAAATGCACTGTTAAATTGTAATTAAGAATGGATTTCCCTATCTTTATTTTGTAGTAAATCTTACTTTTTGTCATGAAACCAAGTACCATTTTCTGGGTGATTTGATTGCTAATGTGTTTTTGGTATCTTCTTCTTCTTTCTAAGTAAAGAAGTTTCAGGAGTGAGACATTAAATGAAATGCACATAATAAACCACAGCCCCAAACCCCTTTAACAAGAGGCAGGTGTGCCTAATCTGCAGCTGGACAGACGTGGCCTCCTTTCTATCATTCCACAGAGCGGGAAGAAACCAAAGCCTCTGCATGATATGCAAGTGCTCTACAACTGAACTGCAGCCCCAGAAGATGTGACTGATTTTTTTGGGTACTACTTCAATAATGCAGAATGTCTAATTAAAAAAAATATTTATTTATGTATGTGTGTGTGCCTATATGCATTTATATGCACCATATGTGTGCAGGTGCTGGCAGAGGCCAGATCTCCTGAAAAGGAGTTAAAGGCAATTGTGAGCTGCCTGATGTAAACAAAAACAGGGTTCTTGGGCTAAGTGCTCTTAACCACTGAGCCTTCCGAGAGTCCCCATACTGTCTGATTTTTAAACCAGCAAATACTGTGCCATTACTGAAAAGGGACTAGGTGTTTCGTTTTAATTGCATTAGTCTTAAATTAATTCAACTACCATAAAGAGCTAGTTCTTAAGACTATACATAGCCCCATTTTATAAACAAGCTCAATTCATGAATTAGCTCCCAGTTTCCATCAACTATCAACAAATACATAATTTTCTCAAATGCCAAGAGATAATTTTGGCTACCACTGTTCACCCTCCACATGCTATAATAGCATAATACACAATATATTATGAACTTATATTAGTTAAATCCTTATTTTGGTTCATATCTATTGATATGGAAATATGCTGGATGTGGTGGCACTCACTTTTAATCTTAGCACTTGACAGGCAGAGTGGATTTCTTCAAGTTGGAGGTCTACATAGTGAGTTCCAAGCTAGCTAGGGCTACATAGTGAGATTCTGTAGACTCTAAAACAAAAACACAGAAAGACCCAAAATACATTTGGGTGAAACTGCATGTGATGCAGAATTGTCAGGCCACCCCAAAACTACTTTTCAACTAATAATACCATTCTCCTCGGTAGGATGACAGGAGTTACGCAGACATCTCCTTGTATATGCTCCTTACATTTACAAGACAGGAAGAGACAACGGGTGCTGGAAAGATGGTTCAGCAGTTAGGATTGCTTAACGCTTTTTCAGAGCATCAAAGTTTGCCAAATAGTGACTCACAATCATCCGTAACTACAGTTACAATGGATCTGATACCTTCTTAGGACAAAGAGTCAAATACCCATACACATATAATAAATAAAAAATTATAATAGTTTTGATGATGGCTAGCGTTATGTTTAAAGGTTTAAAAATCTCTGTGCTTAAGAACTATAGCAAAATTAGATCTCCAAATGTTAATGGCTGTAAAATGTCAAACTTTTTTTGTCACTGCTGTTTCTGTAAACAGGTTTGTTTTGGAGGGCCTTCTGCTTGCCGGAGATCAAATTGTAATTTTGTACTCTTTGCCTATATAAACCGCAGACTGAGGTGGATGGGCACTGCATTAGGGAACCTGGGTTCTTGATGGAGACCTGGTGCCAGCATCTGAATAAGCGCCTTTTCTTTCTTTGGCAACACCTCCCAGACCCATAAAAATTTCTACGATGGAGAGCTAGCTCAGCAGGTAAAGACATTTACCGCCAAGCCGTTAAGACCCTGTGAGTTCCACTCCACTTGATTAAAAAAGAACCGATTCCCTCAAGTTCTCTGACTTTCAGAGGCACCATGGCAAGCGAACCCATTAGCGTATGCAAAAACAAACACTGAAATTAAGAAAAATGTAATACAAAACCAATTTCTGGCAAAGAAGTCTGGTGCAGTGCTGGGCATACAATTCACGGCCTTGCCCACGTTAGAAAAGCACCATCCCTCTGAGCTACGTCCTCAGCCCAGGAGAGTCGAGGGCTACTTTGTCAGTGAGGAATCAACCAAGCAATTGTAAATTGCGGGTGGAAAACTAAGCAGGAAATAGCTACTTATTGAACAAAACTTCCACCTTTTTATTTCCGGTAGCAGCCCAGTATTTAAATGTTCATTGTCAGAAAGTATTTTTAAAACTTCGTTAAGACTGGACTATGCAGAAGTCAGTAAAAGAAAAAAAAAATGAGCTTAAGCGTGGGACTTCAACTGCACAAAGTTAGTCTGTAAGCGCGTAGGATTCGAAGCCCAAGCTGCTCGAAATACACCGCAGCTTTTAGCTGTCAGGCGGGCCATGCCAATCTACGGTGTCTGCCCCAGACACACGGCTCGCCACGGAACCCAGCGGCCCCCAGGCCGGCGCCCAGAGCCGCAGGCCGCGCCGCAGGCTTCGTCGCCGCCACGTTCTGACGCGACGGCGGGCCGACCATCCGCGACCGCGCCGCGGAGGGAGCTCAGGCCACCCACGGGGCCTCTCGGCGCGTTAGACAAACTTACCCTAAAGAAGTTTCTCCTTAGTGCGAGGCTGGTAAGGGCAACGGAAGGGCTCGTCGGTGCTGCGGCCCCGGGAGCTGGCGGTGACGACATCAGCGCGCGCGGCAAAGGCAAGGCCCGGATTACCGCCAGCCGGAAGGGGCGGGGCTGCTTAGCTGCGGCGCCGTGCCGACGTCACGGCCACTGCCAAGGCTTCCGGGCTGGGTTTTTGAATATGTCGCGCCAGCTGAGAGCCCCTAGGTTTGACCCTCGCGCCGGATTCCATGCGGAGGGCAAGGACAGAGGTCCTTCTGTTCCCCAGGGCCTGCTGAAGGCAGCGAGGAGCAGCGGCCAGCTCAACTTGGCGGGAAGGAACCTCGGGGAAGGTGAGGCAGCGCGCAAACACCCTCTTGGTCCTCTGTGGACCCGCCCGTGCGGCGTCTCCTGGAAGAGGCAGTGTTTAAAAGGACTGTGGCCATGACTTTCTCAGAGTGTTGGCTGGGGTGTCTACAGAATGTGGGATAAACATCTTAGTTTGGGAGTAAACTAGCTGTGAGATAGATGATAGGTCCTTGATTTGACCATACCCTTCAGCTTCTGACTGTGAGCTTAAAAACACTTCCTTCCCTGTCAAGCCCTTTCTTTCTTTTTTTTTCCAGCTGAGAAAAATCCCAATGACAAATAATGATTATATTTTCTAGGTAGTAATTGAGGATAAATACTGCAAAGTGTATGAATTTGAGAACTTTTAAGGAAACCTCGAATGACCAACAAGCACAAATCTGCATGCTACCAAGTACAAATACCTTTGGAGTGTCTATGTGTGAGGAGTGGACAGAGACACAGAGAGGAGTGAGAAGTGAAGCATCGTTTAATATTTTTCCTACTTGCATTGATTAGAATATTCTACTTCTTTATTTTTTCTTTATTGAGACAGGGTTTCTCTGTGTAGCCTTGGCTGTCCTGGACTCGCTTTGTAGACCAAGTTGGCCTCGAACTCACAGTGATCTGCCGGCCTCTGCCTCCCGAGTGCTGGGATTGAAGGCGTGCGCCACCACGCCTGGCGAATATTCTCCTTGTGATAGTGCACCTGTGTGTAAACTGTTCAAAGACATGCTTGCGGAGTTATGGCTAGTTTGTGTCGACTTGACACAGCTAGTGGGGGATTGTCAGTCCTGCTCTCTTGCATGTCTGGTAGAACCTGTCTTGACTGGTAATCGATGTAGGAAAGTCTAGCCCCTGTGGGGGGCACCGTCCCCTGATTTGGGTCTTGCACTGGATAAGAGTGAGCTGTATAAAAAAGTGTGCTGGCCTTGATTGTTGCTGTGATATGACGAGGCTTTAACTCCCCTACAGTGACGGTCTGCAAATGGAGTTGTGAGCTAAAATAAACTTCTCCTCTAGGTGCTTTGTTAAGGTATTTTACTAGGGTAGAAATTGGCACCCAGGAAGAAGTGGAGTTGTTGCGGTGGTAAACCTTCCTATGTGGCACCTATGACATGTGAACTTTCATGTGATCAAAATGTAGAAGGCTTAGGGGATGTAGGGTTAGGGAAGACTGAGTGATACGGACAAAGCTTAGTGGGCTGTGTTTCTATTTTTTATTTTATTTTATTATTATTTTTTTTAATGGGAAGTTGGAAGATAAGAATGCTGACAGGAAACTCTTGCAGTTTCACAGGGAAGCAAGAACTTTGATGGGAACTGGGTTAGCAGCCGTTTGCATTGTGTTTTGGCCAAGAATGTGACTTCATTCCACCTGTGTCCTGAGTTCCTGGGGGAAGTTGAAGATGATGCACTGGTTTCTTTGGCAGAGACAGCTTCAGGAGGAGAGTATCCGGCCTGGTGCTGGAAAGGCAGCTATAATAAAAAGATGAACACCATTGCAGAGAAGCCTCTTGCACAGCACTGGGCAATAGGGAAGTGTTTCTCTAGGGTCAGCAACGATAAGCCTGTGGGTGGGTCTGTGGGAGATTGTTCTGACTATGCTAATTGATGTAGAAAGATTTTTTTTTCCCCCTCCAGGTCTCAATTTCCTTTCTGAACTTTTCTTAGATGTTGCTAACTTTTCCATCCACACTGTGAATATTTTCGTCTGTTTTGCCAACTTTCTTCTTTAAGGCCTAGATTGAAATCATCTGCTTGTTTGTATCTTCTTTTAATTTACTGATAATTTCTTACCAGTAAATTGGGAGGTTTCATGTGGCATTTTGTCTGTAAGAGCAGTTGCAGTTTTTGAGGGATCATATTTCTTTGCCTTCTCATGTTTTTTAATAGCTCCGTGTTGCAGTTTGCACATGTGGTGGTTTGTGCGATCTAGTGTAGAGTTTTGAAGGTTGTCTTCATATTGAGCAGACTGTTCTTGAGGGCTCAGTTTCCAATACCACCCATCAAGAAAGAAGCAGACTGCTGTGACTCCAAAAGCCATTAAACTGTAAAGATACACATACATTGAAAATCAGTTATTGCTCACTAATATGCCATCAGTGGTTGTCATAGTTAGGGTTACTGTTGCTGTGAGGAAAGACCATCATCGAAAGCTAATTGGAGAAGAAAGCGTTTATTTGGCATCATTGAAGGAAGTCAGGGCAGGACCCTAGAAGCAGAAGCTGGTGCAGAGGCCGTGGATGGGTGCTGCTCACTGGCTTATTCCTTGTGGCTTGCTCTCTTATAGAACCCAGGACCCCAGCCCAGGGATGGAACCACCTGCAATGGACCGGGCACTTTTCTGCCAATCACTAATTAAGAAAATGCCCTACAGGCCTGTATCTACTCAATTGAGGCTCCCGCCCCTTCCATGACTCTAGCTTGTGTCAAGTTGACTTAAAAGTAGTCAACACAGAAATTTCTTTGCAAGTGAGGTGGGAGGGAAGCATAAACAGGTTAGATAAATGTGTGGAGGGAATAACAGAAGCATACAAGATGAAAATATAGCATAAAATTTAAATAAAATATACAAAATTAAAAGATATAAAAGATAGCATAGTAAAAAGCCAGACTCGCAAAAAAGAAAAAAAAAAAAGATGCAATGTTGGAACAACTTTCTGCTTTTCTTACTTTTGAATTTCCAAAGCTTTTCTTCTCGTTGTCTCTTTGAGATTAAAACCTGCTTTCCATATTCTGGCTCTCCTTTACTGGGTCATACAGAGGCGAGCCTCCGTTCCAGCATCCTGCTGGGGAGGGTCTGGTGACTGCATGGCAGTGAAGGCCAAACTAGTGATTACTGGATTGAGTGTAGCCATTCCACGTTCTGTGTCACCCTGTCTGCAGCTAGACCTTTGTCAAGGAGTTAAGGGCTCTCTGTACAAAGTTTGGTGACACAAGTGCACAAGTAGATGTGCTGCACCCTGCTAATAAGCTTCTTCCTAGAGATTCAAACTTCTGCTTATCTCAGTACAGTGTTAGGCATGAACCTAGGGCCTTGCCTGGAGGCAAGCACTCTTGTGGAACTTCCACTTCATAGTGGCTGTTGTATTCACTACATTATAGGAGCTACCTTTCACCACATAGAATGACACAGTTTTGTGTTGTGGGTCAGAAACAAAATGATGTCTGGTAAAATGGAGAGCAGCTGCTAGGGTCAGATACTGTTCACAGGCTGTAATGGCAGGTGCCACTGTGGGGCGTAGAGTGCAGTGCTGACATGCCTGCTTAACCCTGGATAGCTCACACATTTACCGCCGGTCTCACTGAGTTGTTAGGTTTTAATGTTAGTGGTTGCTTTAAAATATGTGTGTCAGTTTCTCTCTTTATCCTGGCTATCACCCAAATAATTGAAACTTGACTATGTTTGCTTAATAAGCTTTACAGCACAATACTGAACTATGCTTACGGTTTAATGTTGTATCTTGTGTTTTCAGTGTGGTAGGGATCAAACTCAGGGTCTTGTGTAAAATACACACTGCGGTCTGTTTTTTTCCCAATAAAATAAACTTAGTCTATTTATAATTTATTGACATTTAGATACTTTAAAAACTACATTTATTTACCTGCACACCCATGGGCAAATCAGGGGACAGCTTGCAGGAGTTGGTTTTCTCCACTATGTATTTTCTGGGGTTCAAACTCATGTGGCAGGCTTGACAGCAAGTGTACTTACCCACTGTTGTGATTTGAACAAGACTGCCCATATAGGCTCAGATGTTTGAATATTTGGTCCCCAGTTGGTAGAACTGTTAAGGAAGGATTTGGAGATATGACCTTGGAGAAGGTAAGTCACCGAGGATGGGCTTTAAGGTTTCAAAGACTTGTACGTTCCCAGTGTGCCTTTGTCTACCTCATGGGTTGTGGGACCTTTCCTGGACAGAGGTTTAAGTCAGTTCCTCTCTGGAGAAGCCAGTTTTACCTGGATTGGATAAAGGGAAGCCACTCCCTCCTGTCTCCAGAAAGAAACCATAAAATCCCATTTGGCAAGAAGATGTGAGCCTGGTTCCCTTTGATAAGACATTTCAAACCTGGCCTGAGTCCATTCTGGAGGCAGGCCCCAGCAATGGACAGCCCAGGGCTTTAAAAGCCCAGCACCCGAGTGGGAAGTGCTTTTTGTCCCTTTTTTTCCTGTCCTCCAGACCCCAAATCTTTTGTCCTTTTCTTGTTTTCCTAGGTTTTTTTTTTCTCCTTTTGTCAGCTTAGCTCAGTCTCTCTCCTCTAGACTAAATGTTTGAGACTTAGTGTATCAATTAAAACCTAGTTCTTTGTCTCCTGGCTGCCTTATTTTGGCTAAAAGCATTCTGTTATCCTGCACTTCCTCAGGCCCAGGGGCAGGCCCTGTAGAAGCAGAGAGCTCACTCCTGCAGAGGAGAGTGTAAGAACCTGGCTCCCCTCTACCGAAGAGCACCTGGCGTCCTCATTCACCCTCTGTGTTCTCAGCCCTCTGTGTCATCGGTTCTCAGGACAAGCCTTCCCCAGAGCTTTGAGGAGTGGAGACTAAGGGAAAATGCCAACAATGGTTGTGGCTCAGAATGCAAGCTCTCAGCTGATCACCATCATGGGTTGTGACCCTCTGAAAGCATAACCCAAATTAAACACTTTCTTTTCTAAGTTGCCTTGGTCACAGTGTTTCATCACAGCAATAGAAAGGTCACTAACATACCCAGCAAGCTGTCCCTCAGGCCCTGGCAGTTATTTGGGTCCATTTGCAAGCTGAGTGTCCAATGAGTATGGCACTTAGTGTTCACTCCACTTTTATCTTTTTTCCCCTTTTCTTCTTGATGTGGTGATAATGGAGATAGTCCCTCCGTGTGTTTGGAGAATAAATGTGGACATTCCTGAGGAGGCCAATCAGAACCTTTCGTTCAGTTCCACTGAGCGGTGGTGGGAGCAGACTGATCTGACCAAGCTCATCCTCTCCAGCAATCAGCTCCAGTCACTTTGTGATGACCTCCGGCTCTTGCCTGCCCTCATCGTTCTTGACGTAAGTTGACTGCAACTATGGGATCTTAATTGAAAAGACTAATGTAGGCCAAGCTGAAGAGCTAAATTTAGGCTTTGCTAAACAAGAAATTTTCCTTGCTGAGCTTGTAGAATACAATATAAATAAGAAACTATTGGAAAGAGCCAACTTGGAAGGTTGGCTCTCTGTCTCCATGTCCACAGACCTGGTGTAGATGCTGGGGTTAAATGAGTCGTGTGCAAACAGAACTGGCACATGGCTACTCATTGTTTTCCTTTTCTTTGTTACCTTTTATTCTAGACACTAAAGTATAGGACTCTGGGGCTTTTTACAATCCTGTTTTATAACTTGCCCTCAGACTCACTGACTGGAACTATTCAACTGGTTTTGTTGTTGTTGTTGTTTGTTTGTTTGTTTGTTTGTTGGGTTTTTTAAAATTGAGTCTGTATTGTAATCCGACCTATCATGCAACAAGTGAAAGATTTACTTCAGCATCTACAGACTTTTAGTGTACTTGGCAGTGTCCAAACCCTTCAATTCATGTATGGAAATAATGGATGTGGATAGTGCTGTTTTTGGAGGTGGTTTTGTTTTGTGTCTGTAACATAACAACACAGTAGTCCGGCTTACTCTGCAGCTCTCTTTACTGTGAAGACAGTGTGACTCTGTGAGACTGTAAAGCTCATGTCTGCTCTGTGTGTGACGCGAACAGAGCACCAGAGCACTGCTGCCAGCTTCTACCTCTCCGCTAGTTGAAACCCTACCCAGGTCAAGTTTTTGTTTGTCTCTTTTCATTTTTGTAACATTTAAATGAATAACATTACTTTATTTCTGAACAGCAGTTTGATCAGGACACACAGAATAAATTACTAATCACCTAACACACTACCACTGAATTTGAAGAACAGGGTTTTAGTGAATAATTTTGTTCAGTGGCAAAGCTCAAATATTGCTGATTGTAAGACTAAGAATATTGACTTTATCTTGTAATCATTTTAGATACATGATAATCAGCTGACATCTCTTCCTTCAGCTATAAGAGAGCTAGGCAATCTTCAGAAACTTAACGTCAGGTAAAGTGTGAACCTATTTCTAACCTTGCAGTTACAGTGGTGTGAACCTGAAATCCCTTTTCTTCAGCCTGGAGCTGCAGGCGGCTTAGTGGGAAGCAGAGTTGACCAAGCACCTGCCAGATGCTGGATTCTACCCAGCACTGGAGAGAGAAAAACAAGATCAGATCTTTGCTTCATCCCGGAAACTAGTTAAGGGAGAACAAGGATCTAATGATTCAATTATTTGTTTTTTTCTCTTTGGAGGAGGCTTGCTTTTTGCCCTAGTGTAACCCAAAACTGCTGTGCTCTGGGACTCCTGGCTTAGTCTCACAGGTCTGTGGGGCTGTACATAGCAACTTCATTAGTCTAGTCTATGTGTTTGGTTTTTAGAATACATTACATCCTCTTTGATTTTACAAATATAAGATCAGTTGATTTTTATGTTTTATGTTTTTACAATACTGTTGTTTTAGAAAACCTCTTTCTCAGAGTCCTAGGTTTTAAGGGACCCTGATAGCCTAAAAATTTAGGTATTACAAAGTAGGTTAGAAATATGAATTATTTCGCTAATGGTGAAGAATTTGTACTTTTTTGTTGGTTGTGGTTTGAGTTTTTGGGTTTTGTGGTCCTTAGTGGAGACCTCTTGCCCTCATGACTTTTCTGTTAGTATCAGTTAAACATGGTCAAGCACCTTTGGGCTCTATAGTCACGTTTCTGGACCTGTGTTGCTAGTGCAGGTGAGGCTAGGCACCCACGCTGAGGGCTGAGCTTCCCTCCCACTACACATCCAGATTAAGACAGTATCTTTGTCTATCTATGTTATATAGATAATTTAAGCGCTGAGATTTTTTTTTAGAAGAACAAACACAATGTATTTAAAGCATAATTTGACAAACTTGTTTATAAAATAGATACGGTTACAGAGGTATTGGACATAATATAGTGAGAGGTATCTTTTGGTGCTACATTAGCTAGGAGAGAACAATTTAAAATTTTAAGAGTTCTGAGCTGGGCGGTGGTGGCGCACACCTTTAATCCCAGCACTCGGGAGGTAGGGGCAGGCGGATCAGTGTGAGTTCGAGGCCAGCCTGGTCTACAAAGTGAGTCCAGGACAGCCAGGGCTACACAAAGAAACCCTGTCTCCAAAAGGAAAAAAAAAAATTAGGAGTTCAGGATGTTCCTTTCACAGTACATGCTAAATAAACAGATTGTAAACAAGCAATCAAAAGTTTACAAATTATTTATGTTAATTTAGGAATATTTTTCATCTGGGCAATGGTGGCACACAGCTTTAATCCCAGCACCCAGGAGGCAGAGGCAGGCAGATCTCTGTGAGTTAGAGGCCAGCCTGGTCTACAAAGGGAGTCCAGGACACCCAAGGCTACACAGAGAAACCTTGTCTCAAAAAATCAAAACAAAAAACAAAACCAAACTAACCTAACAAAATAACCACAGGCACACAAAACTCAGATAAAACAAAAACAATGTTTTTCATTGATTTTTTTTTTTGGTCCCCCCAAGCTCTAACTTGGTTGATTTCTGCTGATGGGTGTATATTTTGGAGATGTGGGTCTTGATAAACAATTGAACAACTGAACTATTTGATAGTTAGGATGTGTCCATGTGGTTGGTAGGCAGAAATGCCGTTGGTAAATATTTGTTACATAGTTTACTGCTAAGTCACTCAGCAACTGTTGTATTAACTAACAGCCACAACAAACTGCAAACGCTCCCTGAAGACATCACAAGCCTCACATCCCTGAGGACGCTGCACCTGCAACACAACGAGCTGGCGAGCCTCCCTGCGGGGTTGGAGCGCCTGGCCAGCTTAGAAGACTTAGTAAGTGACGACTCTGGGCTTCCGGCATGACGTGGGGCTGATGCGTGTGCTCACTAGGCTGAGGAACTGAATGTATGCTTCAAGCTGTAGGAAGCAGACAGCGCTGTTGGATCCCTGGAGCAGGAGTTACAGACAGTCGTGAGCTGCCCTGTGGGTGCCGGGACTGAACCCAGGACCTCTGGGAGAGCAGTTGGTTCTCTTAATGGCTGAGCCATCCCTGTCAGCTGGTTTCTTGTTTCGCCTCTTGACCTATAACTTAATTTAGCTCTCATTCACAGAAAGTTCTTGGTTAAAGGTGTTGTGCTAGGCTGAGCCACTCCTTAACTAGAAACAGGTTTTTACAATTCACGATCTTGCGATTCACAATGGGATCAAATAATCCTGCAGCAGGAAGTAGAAGGCGTTTGCAGATAAGGTGAAAGAAAGGAGGAAACCATTAGGTCTCCATATAAAAAAATATTTAATTTTGTAAGTTAATTTTATAGGAAATTTTTAAAGTTGAATTTTTAAAACCTTAAATATATTTTATTTTATGTGTCTATGTTTGTGTGTGAGTGCTGAAAGAAGGTGTTGGGGCCCTTAAAGCTGAGGTTAACAAGTGGTTGTGAGCAGCGCAGTGTGGCTGCTGGGAACTGCAGAGCAGCTAGCTCTCAGCTGCTGAGCCGTCTCTTCAGTTGCAATAGTTGTTTTTTGCTTTGTTTTTCTTAAGAAAGGAGCATCATGTAGGTGTAAAAGTTAAAAAGAAACTTTATAATAAATGAAGTTTTCTCTTTCCAACTCATGTGTTCCCAGAAGTTGTTAGCATAGTGAAAGGATATTTCAATTGAGAATTTTCTTTTCTTTTCTTTTTGGATTTTTTTAAAGACAGAGTTTCTCTGTGTAGTCCTGGCTGTCCTGGAACTCGATCTGTAGGCCAGGCTGGCTTTGAATTCTGCCCACTGCCCAGCTTGAGAATTTTTCTTAAACATTCAATATTAAATAAAATATCAATGTAGCAAATACTTTAAAACGGAATAAGATATGAACACTTGTAATCATTTAGGCAAATATTTCCCCATATTATATAGAATTTGCTTAGCCCAACAGTACTAGGTAAATATTAAAAAAAATAACTCGTCGTAAGTATGGATCAGTGTATATATTGTATTTGTTTTTGAGGTTTTGTGCCATGTGCCGGGTGTGTGGCCTGCATGTGTGCTTGTGCCTTGTATGTCTGTGGTGCCTGCAGACACCAGAGTGGGCCTGGGCCTGCAGTTACAGGTGGTTGTGAGCTGCCGTGCAGGGGCTGGGACTAGAACTGTGTCCTTTGCGAGGGCAACGGGTGTCCTTAACTGCTGAGCCATCTCTCCAGCTCCAAGTATTTTTACGTAAGATTCAATATTTGATTGTCTTGATACTGTTTAGAAGCTCAGAGGAATTTTATTGAAATCATTTGAGTTCTTCACATGGTTTCAGAATTTAATTTCTTTGTTAGGAACTCTTCATTATCAGTAATTAGTTCATTTTGGAATAAGTTTGGGATTGTTAATAAGCTTTACATATACAGCAAAGAGAGTTCCAAAATACCCTTCAGTCTGACTTCCAAATAATTTAATTCTTTTAGAGTATCTTTATTTATTCTTTGACATATTTATACATTGTATCTTGATCACGCCCACCCCACCTTTTCCTTCCCAGACACTCCCATCACATCCCCCTATTGTCCTTCCTTCCTTTTTTTTTTTTCTTTCTTTCTTACTTGGAATCCAGTGAGTCCTGTTAGTGCTGCCTCTTGGGATGCTGGCTTGTCTTGTTGGTTGATCTTGTGCTGGTGTCCACAGCTGCTGTGTGTTCAGTGGCTGAGTCATGTGCAGAACAGCCTTTCACGGCACTCCTGCCCATCCTCCAGACCTTACATTTTTTTCTACCCCCTTCTCCCTCAGTGTTCCCTAAGCTTTGAGGGGGTGGTGGTATGTGTCTCATTCAGGACTTAACACTCATTTAAAATTTTTTTATTTCATTAATTTATTATTAATATCATCATTATTATTGTTAGGGTTTTTTATTTTGTTTTGTTTTTTGGGGGGGCGGGGGTTTGTTTTGTTTTGTTTTGTTTTGTTTGAGTCAAGGTTTGTCTTTGTCTAGCCCTGGCTGTCCTGGAACTTGATCTGTAGACTAGGCTGGCCTCAAAATCACAGAGATCTGCCCGCCTCTCCCCCCTGAGTGCTGGGATTAAAAGCATGTCCCACTACCACCAGGCCTGACCACTCATTTTTCTCAGTACTTTGACCAGTTGTGTTTAACTGCTGCTGACTGCAAGAGGCTTTTCTAGTTAAGGTTGAGAGTAGCACTCATCTCTGATTATAAACATTTAGAAGGCAGTTTAACAGCATGGCCTTTTAGCAAAACCACCATAGTAAGTTCGTCTACCTTGTCCGCAGAGCCTATGGCCTTCCCAGTCTTGGGCTTTTGACCATGTTTACAGTGCCAGCATGAATTCTTCCATGGAGCAGGCCTCGTAGCCAAGCGTAAAGCTGTTGTCACCCTCATAACAACAGTCAAGCCACTACTATAAGGATATCTTGCTGAGCAGGTCAGCAATGCAACGTGCAGGGTCCAGTACTGAGTAGGTTCCTTCTCTGTTTTCCCCCCCAGGGACTGCGCCTTCTGGCATTCTGAAAGTTAGCCATTATGGAGGAGGTTTCCTGTTGAGCTCCATGTTACCTTTGCCCTGCAACCAAAGTGTGTGGTGGCTTCAGCAGTAGAGCTTTACCATCTAGTTATGGTGGGCAGCCAGAAGCAATGGAAATAACCTGTGTTGCTCTGGGGGCCTTTGGGAACTCCCTAACCAGTAACTCATAGGGAGATAAACTAGGCCTGGCACTGAGGGTTTTGTTGTTGTTATTGTTATTGTTGTTATTTAATGACTCATGTCTTCTGGAAGCATCACTGTTTACTAATGTAAGGCACCTGTGCTAAAACTCTTTTTCTTTTAAATTGTACACGCGAGTGCGCGTGCACACACACACACACCACTCGTCCATATGACTTTTATTCTTAGTTATATGTGTGTGTATGTATGATTGTGAGTGTGTACATGTGAGTGTGGGTGCTTGTGGAGGTCAGAAGAGGGCCCTGAATCCCCTCTGAACCTGGAGTTATATTTATAAGGTGGTTGTGAGCTTCCTGATACGGGGACTGGGAACTAAGCCCAGGTCCTCTGAGAGAGCAGTATGACTTACTAACCACTGAGCCATCCCTCCAGCCTTTTTAATTATATTTTGTACGTAGCTTACAAACTACTGGGTTTTTGTAAAGATTTTCATACACTCTAGTTTTGTTTAGCCTCCCCCTCCCCCCACTCACTCTTTAGTTCTCCATCCCACTACCTTACCCCCACTTAACCCTTAACCTCCAGATTCTTTTATCTTTTGAATCACATGTTCCACTGCAGAGGTATAACTTGGGATTAGTAGACACCATCATGTAAAATGCCTTCAGAGTAGGAACTGGCTTTAATTCCTATCCTTGACTTTGATGGACACATAGTGGATCTGCAGGTACCAAAGAAGAGCATTTGAGTGAATCCTGGCCTGTGAGACAGTGGCTGAAGTTGAAAATACCTGTTCTCTGAAGTCATCTCTCATCCTAAAACTCCTTTATAACTCTATAACTCTGGAATTCCTTTCATGGGTGTCTGTTGACTGCTGTTTACTCACTTAGATGCTTTCTGTCTTTTCCTTTTTAAAGGACCTGTCAAACAACCGCCTCACAGCTGTGCCTGCTGATGTTGCCTTGCTGCCCAGTTTGCTGCGACTCAGTCTTTCTAGTAACCAGCTGAAGAGCTTGCCCCCTGAAATGAGCAGGATGAAAAGTAAATCTCCATAGTAAACACTCTATGAATTTGACATTAATGTAGCTTTCTTTTAGGGAAATAATTGTTAATACAATTTTAGAGAAAGAAAGCAAATTATTTTACTGTAATGCAAACGCTACTTAGTATGATTTTCTCCAGACCATAATATCTAGGGTTGGCCTAACCCAGACTGCCAAAAGACATGTAGGCTCATGACAAAATAAAAATAGGACTGGTGAGCAGAAGAAAAGTACATACTGGGGCATTGATTTAGGTTCTGCTTCATGCTGTCTTAGTGTGTGTACTCGTCACCCTTTCCTTCTGGCTGACTCCACCTGGGATTCGTGGGCCTGCAGCTGTGGCTTCTCTTGGCTTGGAAGTAAAGATGTCTAGTGAGAGTCCTGTTTTTCTTGTTTTTGTTTGTTTGTTTTGTTTTGTTGCAGTTGTTGGTTTTTGAATCAGGGTTTTTCTATGTAGCCTTGACTGTCCTGGTACTCACTCTATAGACCAGGCTGGCCTCAGGGATCCACCTGCCTCTGCCTCCCAAATGCTGGGATTACAGGTGTGCGCCACCATGCCTGGCTCAGAGCTACTGATTTATAGTGTAAAACATTTTTTGTTTGTTTGTTTAAAGACAGAAAACATGGTTAGTGTTTCTAGGTTCATGAGTACACTACTCCCCACTATTTATTATAGGTAAATGCTTTTTGGCTAGAAATATAGAAGACATTTTTCCAGAGGAAATATTACTATAAATTACATTTAAATCATTTACTGAGAAATTGATAGATCTTGAGCTATGTTATGTCATACAACTCAGGTTGGCCTCTGACTTGCTATGTGGTTGAAGACGGCCTTGATCTTCCTGCTTCCCCCTGCCTAGGACTAGGATTACACACTTCAGCTGCCATGTCCAGCTCTTGGTGATATTTTTGGAAGTCATAGATACGATTTTTCTACAATTGATTGTAGATAACTTTGAATTAAATTGTAAGTCTTTGCTGTTTTACTTGAACTCCTCTATAAATGAAGTTATTCTGGGCAGGCCTTGGCCTTCACCCCTGGTACTTAGGATTCTAATCTTTGCCATTTTCAATAAGTCACTGCCTTGAACAGCATCCTGTATAACCAGAAGGAGCACGGCCCCTTCTCCCCTCTTTCCCTGCCAGGGTCAAACCCAGAGCCTTGTGTGTGCCAGGCAAGTGCTGCTGCTCAGTCAGCCAGAAGCATGGTTTGTTTGTTTGTTTGTTTTTTGTTTTGTTTTGTTTTTTCTGCTTTGTTTCTGTTTTTCATAACTGGAGCATGCTGAGACAGCAGCAGAGCATCTGAGCTCATACAGCAGTCTGATGACCCCTTGACTATAGTCTGTCTCAGCTATGCTGCAGAGACTTCCTTGTATGTCACATGGGACATTGGCTTGTTACTTGCTGCTGGTGAGCAGAGCCTAGGATGTTAGATTTATGGGATGGTGTGTAACTAGCATGCTGTGTTTTCTGTTGCCATTGTATTACTCACAGTGGTGCAGTGAGGTAAATGCCACAGTGATTGTTACTTTCCCCTGTTTTAAAACTTGATAATTATGGGATTAGAAAGAAAGTTTAGAGCTGAGTTTGTATCTCCACTTCCCCTCTCCCCACGGCGTTATTCCTCAGCTAGTGCTCCTGCCTCCTCCTCGACTTTACAGTAACTTTTTTCTTTAGGCTTTATTCATTTTATATGGGTGGGTGTTTTGCCTGCATGCCTTGTATTTGCATCACAATTGCCGAGGTCAGAAGCGATCCCTTGGAACTGCCATGATGGGAGGTTTGTGTCACAGGCCACTATGTGGGTGCTGGGAACTGAACCTGGGTTCTCTGAAAGAGACCCAGTGCTCTTAGCTAAGAAAAGCTGTCTATCTATCCAGCCCCTGCCGAGAACTTTGTTTATAGAGTTTTATAGATTTGAGTGATCAGTTCACCCTCTCCCACTGTTCTACTCAGGTAATATGTAAGCTGTTGGAACAGGCAGAACACACACACACACACACACACACACACACACACACACACACTTATAATAAACTTTTTTAAAAACCCACTTTTTTTAGAAGTTAAAAATAGCATTACTCTATTTTTTTAAGTGGTTAGCTTCTTCATACATTAAAAGCAAAGAAACTGTAGGCAGTGCAGCTTTCGTTCTGTTTATTCCAGTTCTTTGGAGGGTTGAGGATGAATTTTTGAAAAATGTTTTTAGTCTTAGAATGGGAGACTCTGGTTGCAGGAGAAAAGTGCTTGTTCAGTCCTTAGAGAACACCTGTACCCAAACAGTTTTATTTTTCTGGAAAAGAAGGGCACACACCAGGCTAAGTGGTGCTGTGCCTTTGCAGTCTCTGCACTGAGGAGTGTGAAGCAAGAGTTTTGTCCACCCAGATTCGAGGCCAGCTTGAGCCTCACAGAGGGGAGGAGGACACCCTCTCTCCAAAACAAACAAAGGAGAACTATCCAGGAGAGTAAAGACCCTGAAAGTGAAGCCATGCTTCAAGTACAGTGTTCCATCTTGTTGGGCAGATTGGCGTAGGCATCAGGGACAGCGTGTGGGAGCTAGAGAGATGGCTCCTCCGTTGGTAAAGTGGTTGTGTACAAGGCTGCAGGTCTGCGTTTGGATCCCTGACACACATGTAGAATCTCAGTCCTAGGGAGGTGGTGACAGGAACACTGGGATTCACCGGCCTAATCATTGAGGCCCTGGGTCATTAAGGGATCCTGTCTCAGAAAGCAAGGTGGAAAAAATAGAAGACACCAAATAGCAACATCTGCTCTTCACATCGCAAGCACATGCACCCATGAGCGAACATACACATCACGCATAACGTTCACCACAGAAAAGAAGACAGGGAAAAAAGGAAGAAGCAAAATGGATGGATGAAATAACAGGGAGGAGTAGAAATCGAAAGCGTGTGTAAAAATACAAGTAGGTGTGTGCCATGTCATCACATTCCCTCATTCACCAAACACACACGCACTCTGAGACACCTTCAGTTGCAGTGAGCTCCTTTAAAGAGCAGGAATTGGAAGCAGCACGCTTCACACAGCTTATACTTCAAAGTAGTTTAGCAGAGTACCTGAAAACTTTGTTTTTAACTGTATTTCAGAGGTGGCCTGGACTGTTCAATATTGATTTCCACATTACTATTTCTCTTTAATTAAATGTAAAAATCAATTTTTATTTATTGGGTTGAAGGATGTTTATCTACTTTTGATTGTCACATCCATAGGAATATGTTCAGAAGTCTTTGTTGTGATGTTTATTATGATTTTATGTTTTTTTGTATTTAATTGTGTAATAAATTATTCTGTGTTTATTTCTTTTTTATTGTCTCTGAAAATGTATTGTAGGATTAAAGCATTTGGATTGTGATGACAATCTCCTGGAGACAGTGCCTTCTGATGTGGGCAGCATGGAGTCACTGGAATTGCTTTATTTGCGGAGGAATAAATTACGTGTTCTCCCTGATTTTTCTTGTAAGCTACTAAAGGTACAACTTAGTTAATACTTACATCACTCTATGTTTTCCAAAACTTATAAATTGAGGTTTTTAAAAACTAGCTAATCATTTGGGCATCATCTATGGATGTTATTTTTCTCTTTTAATATCTTTCAAAACTTCAGTCTACTTCTGAGAGTACTGATGTTTTGTTGGCAGTGAAAAGAACTAATCATTTTCAGAAGTAGCTTTTGTGTACTTCGTGTGGTGAGCAGTTGTGCCTACAGAAGGGTCATGTTGTGAGGCGCTGTGCTCTGCAGGGCGAGTGGGAGCCAGAGGGCGTGGGCCTCCTTCCTTAGCTTGCCACCTCCCTGGGTGACCTGCGCAGTCGCATTTGCAGAACTAACCCTTTGGCTTTAGGTGTAACGTTGGCTCCACCTCCTTTTAGGTTGGCTGTGCTTTAGTTCTTTTTGGTGTCAGGCAAGTTTCTTTTAAATAGAACTGTGGCAGTGGGGAATTCCATCCACTATAGTGTTGGAGGTTGGACTGATGTATTTTGATACTAATTAATAAAAGGCTGTCACCCCTGGGCAGGCAAATGAGCTAGGAATGGCTAAGGTTCCTGGGTTTGGGGAGACAGAGAGAATCTTGGGGAGGAAGAAGGGAGACCGGAGAAGAGAGGAGAAGAAGGCTGCCATCATGGGTTAGGTGGAAGAGAAGCACATGGCTGGCACGGATGGAGACTTGGCCCAGATGGTGATAATTAGCAAGTGTATGGGATTATGGGCGGGAGGTAGCTTGATAGAAAGTATTAGTAGCAGATGGCATGGGATTGGGGCAGGTGTGGGCTACCTGCTTTGCTATGGGAGGTAGTTTAGAGTATTAATATCTGCCCTGCCCCAGGCTAACTAGGCTATTTTAAAATATAATAGGTGACTGTGTTTTGATTGATTGCTAGTGGGTTAGAAAATACTGCTATAATGATAATTATAGGCCTGATAATAAAAATTATTAGGCAATACTGGTAAATTAACAACAGCAGGCAATTATTAGGCAATACTGATAATTTAACAGCAGCACTATGCTAAGTTTTTATTGGTAACTGTAGGTTCTTTCAGGAGGTTGGTATATATAATGGTCACTGGTGATAATATTCTGTTACCATGGAAACAGTTGTGAATGGGTTCATTTGTACTGAAACTAGTTTTTATTAGTATTGCATTTAGATTTATACTTTTATTTCTGTAAATATCATTAATGAATTGTTTCTCTGATTTAGTCTTGTAAAACTGTTTTTGCTAGGTTTAACAGTAATTATTTTGAGATTGTCAGAAAAGTGTTTTCCTTCCATCATATTTTAGCTTTAAAATAGGTTGTATCTAAATATCATGATAATTACAATGTTGTTTTTTCTTTATGATTCAATGATTTAAAACTAGGAGTACTCACACTTGTTTCCACTGGAATTTCTTGTCCCTGATTTCATAGGAACTGCACCTGGCCGAGAACCAGATCCAAACGTTAGGAGCAGAGCATCTTCAGCACCTGCAGGCCATCCTTGTGCTGGACCTCAGGGGCAACAAGCTGCAGGCTGTTCCTGAGGAGATAGCCCTGCTGCAGTCCTTGGAGAGGCTTGACCTAAGCAACAATGACATTAGTAGGTATGTTTAAAGGCAAAATGGCTATAAAGTAGAATTTATTCTGCATTGGATTATAATTAATTTTTCTAAGTCCATTAAAAAAAACCCTGTTAGCTCTATATTGAGCTCATATCATATGCAGGCTTACTTCTTTTCCTTGTCAGCCACGTTAACACATTAATGGAAGCAGATGTGTAGACACATTTCAGAACTCCTAAGGGCTGTTTTTGTATCTTTTTCATGCATGGCTTCAGCTCCAGATAGTTACTGTCTGTTTCTTGACAGAGCAAGTACTTTGTGTTTATTGGGCTTGGATGACGAACATAGAGTTGAGAGAAACTTGAAGTCCTTGGCCACTGCAGGATTTATGATTGGAGAACTTAGCTGGGACCGAGATTAGTTAGTTAGCGGGTTAGTTGCCTGGCACAGGTCCACCTAAGAGCACACTCATGCTCAGGACCAGGCGGCCCCTGCGTTCCACCAGCTGATCTATAAGCCAGGATGCAAATTTCGTGTGAAAGTTGGTGTGTAATCTATATGTCAGGAGGAGACAGCACACACATCACTTTGGAAACTGAATAGCGTTCAAGTGGGGAAGTCTAAGAATTTAGGCCAATAGTCAGTTTTTCTTAGGTCAGAGCCACAGACATACCACGAAGACACTGAGTGCAAGCCCATAAAGCAGCCAGTTAGTGGGGGTGAGTGTGGTGCTTTGGGAAGGGTTTTATGAGTAGCGGGCTTTAAAAATGACCTCTCAGTTTAGCTTAGTGATACTTGTCACTGAGAAACCCTTCTCTGTCCTGGTTGTTGACAGCGGTGTAATGTGGCTGCAGTGGCAGTGGGGAGAGATGGAACGGGGTGATAGCCCAGGGGGATGAGCTGTCTCTACAGCTGGTGGCTGTCTGCGTTGGGGTTGGAAAGAGCAGAGAGATAAGGAGAGAACGGTGGAGGTCACAGATCATGGTGTTAGGAAAGGATTAGCCTGCAGATCTTACCATGAGACTTCTGGGTTTATACAACAAGGACACAAGCGAGGCTTTGATCTGGATGAAGAAGGGGGGGGGTGCAGTTTCCAGCCTCGTAAGCTGTCTGTGCCCTCCAGACTTTCTCATAAAAGACTTCCCGGTGCTGCTGGACCCACTTGTCAGGAGACAGACAGCCTCCTCATGCCTGCAACACCGTGGGATTTTCCAATGGGTGGGCAGCAGTTTCCTAGATGGGTTTGAGATCAGTTAGGACTCTGAAAAGACAGAGATTGGGAGGCACCGCTGAATTAGAATCTTACAAACTGAGAGCTTGGAACTTGTTAGTTTTTAGAGATGCTGTGCTGTGATTGGCTGAAGTCTGATTTGTCACTGGCTGCAGGTTGCTCCCGGCTGGTGGTCTTAGTCTGTGTGAGCACTGGGCAGCTGGAGCAGATGCTTCAGCAGCTGTACGTGACATGCTGTCGTTTGCTACTTTACAGTCATGCCTTTGACTGACTTAGACTTACTGTAATGCTTCCCTGAAATCAATCTGTTATGTAGTCTGCCCTGCTTATTGGGAAACCTTCACTTGAAATTCCTGGCACTAGAAGGAAATCCTCTAAGAACAATTCGAAGAGAAATTATAGCTGTAAGTACTATTAGAATTTAGCACCTTATTTTAAAATTAAAATTCAGATATATATGTTGATGCACAAAACTTCCAAGTGTGCCTTGCTGATAACGTGCCTCTGTCTCCACCCTTTCAGAAAGGAACTCAGGAAGTCCTCAAGTACCTGCGAAGCAAGATCAAAGGTACCGCCGCTGCCTTTGAAGGGATATATGAAGAGTGGTGGTCTTGACAGGACACCAATTTAAATGGTCTTTCACTATTTTTATTAGAGAAAGAGTGCCTGGCATGTGTGGTTCAAATTCTATATTAATACAGGCTGTCGCTTACAAAGGTGCTTAAGGGGCTGGGGAGATGCATCAGCAAGTAAGAGCACTTGCTGCTCCTGTACAGGACCAGGGTTGTTTCCCAGTGCTTACAGAGCAGCTCACCAGGCCACCAGGCATGCACACGGTGCATATACATATATGAGGGCAAAACACTCAAACACACAAAGCAAAAATAGATCTTTTTAGAAAGCTCTTGAGTTCATGATTGTGATGCTTGGTCTCAGTCCTTCAGATTTGCATTGATACCTACCTGTTATGAACTGCCATTACAAGGCTTAATTTCTTTTCTTTTCATGGGTAGTCTGCCTACGTGTATGCATATGCATGTTTGTGTATGCATATGTGCGTTCAGTGACTGCAGAGGCCAGAAGAGAACGCTGGGTCTCCTGGAACTGTTGCTTATGAACCATTGTGTGGGCTCTGTGAACTGATTCCAGGTCCTCTGCAAGAGCAGCCCAAGCTCTAACCACTGAGCAGTCTGTCCAGCCCCTAATGAGAGTAGTGCACATCCAGCGCTTTAGCTCTGAAACAGGAGTGTGCATTCCTTTAAAAAGCTTGGATTTTTAAAAAGCCTATGGGTTCCTTGGTGCTGGCTTGTGAATGTGTGAGTGAGATTTCGGTGTGTCCACTCCGTTCACGGTTTTGGTGAGCTATGGTAAAAGTTGGGTAGAAAAGTATGCAGTCAGTTTGTCTTTAACGTTTTTGGTTTTTTTGTTTGTTTGTTTTGTTTTGAAACAGGGTCTCATTATGCAGTCCAGGCTGTCCTGGAATTTGCTATGTAGATAAGGTCTGACCTCCAACTCATAGAGAGCCTCCTGCGCTTGCCTCCCAAGTACTGAGAATAAAGGCGTGCACCACTACTAACTTCTTGGTTTTTTCTTTTTAAGATTTATTTATATTTTATGTATATGGTGCTCTGCCTGCATGTACATCTGCAGGCCAGAAGAGGGCATCAGATCTCATTATAGATGGTTGTGAGCCACCATGTGGTTACTGGGAATTGAACTCATGACCTCTGGAAGAGCAGTCAGTGCTCTTAACCTCTGAGCCATCCCTCCACCCCCCTAACTTTTTAATGTGTTACTGATAGTATGATAAACCTCAGCTTGTATTTCATGCCCATCATTTTGGTGTAAACTAGCGATTGAAGGAAAAAGTATCACTGTGTAAGAAACCATCCCAGAACTTCACTGTTGCTGCGTGGGTCACATGCATGCCACGTACGTGGGTGGAGGTCAGAGAACAGTGGGAGGAGTAACCACCTTCTGCCATGTCGGTTCCAGGGATCAAACTCAGGGAGTCAGGCTTGCTGGTATGCGCATTTACTTGCTAAGCTGTCTTACCAGCCCCAAAGGTTGTTTTTGTTTTGTTTGTTTTTTTGTGGGTGCTTAGTGTTTAAATTATTACTATTATGTGTACAAGGATAAGCTCTTATGTCGATGTCAAAGGTGACTTTCAGGACTGCTCTCTCTGTGGGTTCCTGGAATGTTCACCAGGTTGTGCCACAGCTTTTACCTACTGAGACATGTCAGAAGCCCTCACATTTTCATAGGTTAAGAAGCAAGGCTTGACATATTGGTACATATCTGCAAATGCATTTCTTGGGGACAGAAGTTGGAGGCTCAGGAGTTGAAAGTCCTCCTCCTTTGCACGGTGCTTTCCAGGATAGGTGTGAGGCCAACTTGGACTACTGGAGACCTTATCTCAAAAACAAAAAACACATGAACTTCCAATTACATGCACATGTTTCTGTTATACAGCCTTTATTCATATGTGAATAAAGAAGCCACATTTACAGCTTTATTCTTTCCAGAAACTACATAAACAGAAAAACCGGGAGTTTGAGCACGCCTTTAATTCCAGCACTCAGGAGGAACAGGCAGACTGATCTTTATGAGTTCGAGGACATCCTAGTCTACACAGTGATTTCTAGTCCAGTCAGGGCTACAGAGTGAGATCCTGTCTTTTTGGATGTTTTAAATGGAAGTTTAAAAATCACTTTCCATGGGCTGCTGTGGCAAATACTGTGGACTGCATGGCATAAGCCAGAAGCCAAGCAGAGGGAAGTTGACTTAAGGGTTTCTAGGTTAACTGTGTGAACACAGTGTAACCTGAATTCCTAAAAGTAGATTTGGGATGCAGAAGAAGTTCTGTATTACAAACTATGCAAACAACGCACCATTGCTAGTTTTGAAGAGGAAGAAAAAGGCTGTGAACCAAGGATCTTGTGCATCTTCTAAAAGTGAGAAAGGGAAGGAAACAAATTCTCCCGTAGTGGAGAGACAGCTTCTTTCCTCTAAACCACCCAGCCCATTCTAGAATTGTGAAGGACCCACCTCCTAGGGAGCTTGTGTGTTAAATGACTGCAGTCCATGAGCACTGGCTATGCATAAATGAAGCCCTGGCTCTGCTCCTCACCTCTAAAACATTGAGAATAAATGTAAAACAAATGCTTTGAGTTTATGGTGAATTGCTAATGTAACCACAGAGAACTACCTACAAATTGGAAATAAGTGGTACAGTTTGTGTTTTGTCCTCAGTTGCATTGAAGGTTTGTACTTAGGAGCAGTGTTTGGGTCACCATTGTGTTGCCAGGTCTTTGCTGTGTTCTACTGTCAGTGTCTGATACTGTGACACCAGGGTGCAGGGGCATTGTAGTGGTTCATGGGGTGAGCCTGCTGCTGTGCTGCCCACCTGTGGTCCCAGAATGCAGAGGCATTGTAGTGGTTCATGGGGTGAGCCTGCTGCTGTGCTGCCCACCTGTGGTCCCAGGGTTCAGGGAGGCAGAGGCAGGCAGTCTCTTCGTAGCCTGACCTACTTAATGAGTTCCAGGATAGCCACAAATAGTTTGTAGGTAAATGTGTCATAATAAGTCTAGACATAGGATCTCTTCTGCCTTTGCATTAGTGACTTATGTGTAGTTTCTTCTTTTTCTTGTTCTTTTTTTATTTTTGGTGATTAAAAATAAAATTCTCTTCTTTGTAGGTCTCTCAGAAAATAACTATCCATTTCTTTTTCTTTTCCTTCAACAGAGGATAACCAAACAATAACACAGTCTTCAAAGTAAAATTTTACAAAGGTGGCAAGTTTTTGTAAATTCTTTTTGACAACAAGCTTTGGTTTCTGACTTCCTTCTCAGGCCCCACCTCTTTACTGAGCATTTCTAGGTTGCACAGATTCCCAGTCCTCTCAGGAGGATATTCTTTGAGCCTATGTCCATCACTGTGTCCCTCACACCTGCGTATCCTTTCGGTCTGTTCTTTCCCTGGGTTCATCTTCCTTTGCTCTCTCGTCTCACCGAGATGCTGGAAGCGCCTTTAGCTATTTTCTCTCTTCAGCCATTTTCTCTCTTCAGCCATGATTTGGTCAACTACTTGCACTTTTAACAAGTTGTATTATCTCTTTGTAAACTTAAAGTACTTCGTTCCCATTACTCTGAAATTTTATTCATTGTATTCATTTGGTAGGTCTTTTTGATTTGAAATTTTTAACATTTTTTTTTCCTGCATAGTGATTTAAAAAAAAAAGTATGCAAAGATATATAGAAAGTGAATGTATTTTTATACACTTTAAGGCTCTCTGGCTCTTACTTAAATTTACTTTTTGGAAATGGAGAGTGTCTTATCTTGATAATGTATGCTCAACATGGTATATTAGAATGGTTATCACATTTGTTTTTAATGATTTAATATTATGTCATTCCTTATGTAATTTTGACAGTACATTATATATCTTTTACAGTAGTATGACCAAGGGCTGAAAAGATGGCTCAGTAGTTGAGAACATTGGCCGCTCATTCAGAGGATCAGGGCTCACACACTCACATGGCTCCTCACAACTATGTGTAATTCTAGTTCTGGGGAATATGACACTCTCTTCTGGACTATGAGGGTACTGCATTCAGGAAACCATCCATTCACATTTAAAAACAAAAACAAAAACAAAATTAAAGCTGTAAAGGAATATGACCAAACTGCTAGGGAAGTTCTATAAAAAGCAAAGCATTTAATCAGTGCTAATGTTTTGCTTGTTGTCTTTTATTTCTGTTCTGTTTTTATGAGTAAAGCATTCACGTTGTGTTTGCATGGGGCGTAATTGTTTATCCATTCTCTCAAAGTAGATTCTGTTGATTCCCAGTAATGTCCATACATTTTAATCCTTGATTAACACATAACTGATAACACAAGAGAAATGCGCTTGCTCACTTAGCATGCTCCTCAGGTGTCCATAGGGTGTCTCTGCGATGGCACAAGGTCAGTACCACTTATCATTCTCTGGTCTGTTGTGTGTTTTCTATGTTGTTGATTTGTTTGTTTTTGACACTGGCTCTCACTGTATAGCACAAGCTGACTGGAACCCACAGGGAGCCGCGGGCTTCCGTCTCTGGGGGTGATTAAACCCTGCATCATCTGGCTTAGTTGTTTTGTTGTTTGAAATGGGGTCTTCTTGAATTTGTTTTGTTCTGCCTCTTTTTCTTACTAGTGTACCCTGGGATGGCCCATCCCCTCCCATTGTTGAAAGCTGATAGCTTACTTTTTTATATTTTGACATTTTCAAGTCTTAAACCCATTTCATTAAAAGTGTAGATTTTCTGTTTTGTTGCTGCTGCTGTCAGATGACAGTGCTGGTTTCTGGTTAGTAAGGTGGCTTGGATATGTGAGTATTTGTGTGAGGACAATGTCTGTTGTAAAGTCTTGGCATTTGCCTATGAAAACTCCTTAGTGGTGTAGTATCCAAAAGCATCACTATACAAAGCATCACCATGTTTTAAGTGACTGAAAATAATTAGCTCTATTATATCCTAAATAAAAGTATAGGTACATTATTGTTAGACGTTTGAGTAGTTTTCTGATGTTGGCAGGGTCTTTCCACTGGGCCATATTATTTTGCACAAGAGAAAGGTTTTTTGTTAAATGCTGTAGTTATTTTATGAAAGTTCTTTCTAATTGCTAAATTTTCCAACAGTGGGATGATTTTGCGTGGGGTGGGGAGGCAGTACTTGAAATTATACTGAAGAACTTTATTTTCTATTGATATGCTTCTCTTAAATGAGGTCTCAGTTATTGGGACTAAAATATATGACTTATGGGCATTATCAGTACTATATAGAAATTATGAATATTTATATATATTGTTAACAGTTTAAAGATGGCTGTATAATATTAATATTTACTTTATATAACTTTTCTTTTCCAGATGATGGAACTACTCAAAATGATTCTGTTCCTGATACTGCCATGACACTACCAAGTGAATGCAGAGTCAACACCCATGCCATAGTCACCCTGAAGCTGCTCGACTATAGGTATGCACAGAACACCGTGTCACAGAACACCGTGTCACAGAACACCGTGTCACAGAACACCATGTCACAGAACACCGTGTCACAGAACACCGTGTCACAGAACACCATGTCACAGAACACCATGTCACAGAACACAGAACACCGTGTCACAGAACACCGTGTCACAGAACACAGAACACCGTGTCACAGAACACCGTGTCACAGAACACCGTGTCACAGAACACCGTGTCACAGAACACAGAACACTGTGTCACAGAACACCGTGTCACAGAACACCGTGTCACAGAACACCAAGTGAATGCAGAGTCAACACCCATGCCATAGTCACCCTGAAGCTGCTCGACTATAGGTATGCACAGAACACCGTGACCAAGGCTGTTCATAAAATACAGCACTTAATTTGGGGCTCACAGTTAGACTCACGGTTGCAAAGAGTTCGAGTCCATAACCGGTAGAGAGCCTGGCAGCAGGCAGGTAGGCATAGTGCTAGGGCAGCGTGAGGCAGAGAGAAAGAGACAGACAGACAGAAAGGGAGAGGGGAGGAGAGCTAACTGGAATGGTGCGGGCTTTTGAACCCTCAAAGCATTCCCTTTTCCAACAAGGTCACACCTCTTAGTCTTTCCCGAGCAGCTCCACCAACCTGGACCAAGTATTCAAAGACAAGACACTGGAGGCTCTTCTCATTCAGGCCTCACACTGTCCCTCTGCATAGCATGGGAGAGTCAGGCAGTGCCTGACCAGTCACGGCAAAGCTATTAGCTACAGGTATGCGTTCTATCTGCATCCTACTGCAAGGCCCATGGGAAAGTTTTGAGAAAGAGTCCTTCAGAGACAGGACAGCTAGTGGGGACAAAAACAGAGTCATTGGAAAAGATTCCCCTTTGTAGGTTACTTGGGTCACAGAACAGTTTAAAATTTGGCTCAAAACAGACCTTGAGTCAGAGAGGTAGAGTGCTTTAGTATCAGGGAGAGGTATTGTGGGAAGAAGATGGAGCTCCTGAGTATCTGAGGAGAGGTGTGGGAGGGACATGGAGGCTGAGTATCTGAGGAGAAGTTCGGGAAGGAGGTGGAGGCTGAGTGTCCGTGGAGAGGTGTTGTAGGAAGGAGGTTGTTATACTAATGCAGTGAACTAATTGGGGGATGGCACACTGAGGAGAAAGAACTTATGCTCTGCACCCCCCCTTTTAAAATAGAATCTATTTTATTGTGATTCTACCTGCATGTTTTACCTGTCTGTATGTCTATGCACCTCATATATGCCAGGTACCCCAGGAGGCCAAAAGCAACGTGAGATCTGGAACTGGAGGTAGAGAAGCCTATGAGGCATGATGTGGGTGCTAGAAATCAAACCTGTGTGCTCTGATAGCAGCCAGTGCCCTAACCACTGAGCCATCCCTTCAGCGTTTTGTTGTGTGTGATTTTTAATAAAGGATACAGGGTTAACCTCATGGGGAATGAGGTGGGCTTTGCTGCAAAGGCAGTGTCGTCTGTGGGAGGCAGGTGGCTGCAGAGGTCCTGTCGTTCTCTTCCTGCCTAGCCTCCCTATCCAGAATATTTGCTTGAAAGCAGTATCAACTGCAAAATGTGAGAGAGACAAATGAATTGATGTTAACATTTTTGTGGTAAGATTTTATTTTAAGAATACGAGTGATAGTTTGGTATTTAAGTTCTCAAATTTAGTAACAGCATTTAGAGAAAGTTTCATGTTGAGGGTGTGCCTGTTTAAGAAACTATCATTTAGTTAATGAAAAGCCTGACTAACTAACAAGCAGTGTGAGAAGTGATTGCCTCGAGTTTGTGAATGGAACGGCGATGATGTCTCATAGTTGCGCTGCATTCTGGGAACACATAACACTGAACACTGGCAACATCTGTGAACAGAGTAAGGGGAGGCACTAAAGCTCCTATATATTGTGGAAGTGTGTCAGATGAGTGAAAGAATCTGGATCACCCTGCAGAGGCAGAGTTTTTGTCAGGCGCTCTGTAGTGACGTGTGGAGCAGCAGTGAGGGTGTGCAGTGCTGCCAACACTGCTGCCAATGCTTTTGCTCATACGCCTTCCAATATGGCGTTAGGGTGGAGAGATGATAACTATTCCTTAAAGAACCAATAAGCTGCCATGCGGCTCCTCATCCAACTGAGTTGGTAGGAGCCTCTCAGGGGGAAGGTTCCTGTTCACACTGTCCTCACCTCCTGTTCACACTGTCCTTACCTCCTGTTCACACTGTCCTCACCTCCTGTTCACACTGTTCTCACCTCCTGTTCACACTGTCCTCACCTCCTGTTCACACTGTCCTCACCTCCTGTTCACACTGTCCTCACCTCCTGTTCACACTGTCCTCACCTCCTGTTCACACTGTCCTCACCTCCTGTTCACACTGTCCTCACCTCCTGTTCACACTGTCCTCACCTCCTGTTCACACTGTTCTCACCTCCTGTTGCCACCATTTAGTGTTTGTGGCAGTTACGACACCTCACTAAGAGAAAGTGACTCCCCTGTACCTATTCTGTATTTTTCTAGTCATACAACATTATTATATGTATTTACATTTGCAAAAGCGGTGGCATAAATGTTAAAGACTGCTTCAGATTCTAATCTCAAAGCCAGGATGGGCCACAAAGCTCATCAGCGTGGCAGCACAAATAGTGAGTTCAGCCTGTCTCCTGCCACACAGTAGAGGAGTGCAGAGGTGTGTGGATGCTTGCACAGAACCTGCACATGGTTGCACCTGTTGTCTGTCAGTCTCCAGAGCCGGCAGGTGTCCCAGATTTCAAAGGAAAGCTTAGTTTTAAAATCAGATTTAGTTCCAGTCTCAGGTAGAGAAATGGACCTTGCGTTCTCTAAGTTTCCGGTTTTCAGGATGCCTTTGTTTCTGTTGGTGTGACTGAGCATGAGCAGGGAAGAGCCTTCTGAGCAGCTCACAGAACATCAGCTACCTGGAATGTTTTGGCAAAATATGTAAAGGCTTTTAGAAATAGGGAATTATGATTATAATTTTTTGGATTGTTGAGAATGTTTTTATTTTTAAACCACCTTTTATCTAGTGATAAACAAGCAACCCTGATTCCTGATGACATATTTGATGCCACAAAAAGCAACATCATCACTACTGTCAACTTCAGTAAGAATCACCTGTGTGAGATTCCAAAAAGGTAGGATCACCCAATGATGCTCTCTTCAGGTTGGCCTCTTTTTTTCAGTTGCATCTTGGAAAGCAAGTGTTAGTTTCCTGAACTGTCAGTGTTAGAGGGTTGTTGCAAACTGTGGTCCCACTGTTCTGAGCAATGTACAGGATCTTTTTTGTTTGTTTTTTGTTTTTCGAGACAGGGGTTCTCTGTGTAGCCTTGGCTGTCCTAGCCTAGCTTTGTAGACCAGGCTGGCCTTGGATGTACAGTATCTTAAAACTCCCCATGTAAGCTGTAAACTTGGGAAGTGGGTGATTACATCTGTTTGGACTGTTGAGAACATTTGATTATTAGTCTTGTGGGATGAAGTACGGCAGAGTCCTGAGAGAACGCCCAGGCCCAGGCCTGCAGGGATGAGAGTGATTGATTCCCTTGCAGGCTCAGGTGAGGGAAGCTTGAGTTACTGACTTTTCTTACTTAGAGCGATAGAAGGAACGCCACATCCCTGAGCTGCCAGTGTCTGAGTGTAGGTGGAGGACGTCCTCACTCCAGCCGTCTGCTGCCGTTTGTTCCTTTCAGTATGCCACTGTTGGCATTAATTCGCAAAATCGTTAGGTTATACGAGAAGGTTAGTATATTGTTGAACTTTAAGAGTTTGTTAACTGTCTGCACCGGATGATTGACATCTCACTGCACACAGCCTGCAAGACAGGACAGGTCCTGGTGAGGAAACTCAGCAGTACTGCACGTGCTGTGTCTGTCTGTGGCTAGCTGCTCCTAGATTCCTTGCCTGTGCAGTACAGCAACATCATACTTAATGCCTTAGTAGACAAACAGGCACCTAAAGAAAACAGGTATAAACAAACAGAACACAAGGGAACAGATAGTGTGATGAAGGCTGCTGTATCAAGAAGGAAAAAAAAAAATAGAATTGCTTTCATAAAACGGCCCAGATTTTCAGATGTTTAAAAGGGTAAACTTAAAACTATGTCCTATTTACAGAGAACACTGGGGACGTAGGTCTTGGAGCAAGATATCCCATTACGAAAGGAGACCTGTCCTTTGCTGCCTTTTGTGGAAGGGCTAAGAGGACAGCTGGTTTGCTATCAGACACACACGGTGTGTGTGGGCAGGCCTGGTCATGCTGGCTGATGGCTAAGAGGACGGCTGGTTTGCTACCAGATGCACACGGTGTGTGTGGGCAGGCCTGGTCATGCTGGCTGATGGCTAAGAGGACGGCTGGTTTGCTACCAGATGCACACGGTATGTGTGGGCAGGCCTGGTCATGCTGGCTGATGGCTAAGAGGACGGCTGGTTTGCTACCAGATGCACACGGTGTGTGTGGGCAGGCCTGGTCATGCTGGCTGATGGCTAAGAGGATGGCTGGTTTGCTACCAGATGCACACGGTATGTGTGGGCAGACCTGGTCCATGCTGGCTGATGGCTAAGAGGATGGCTGGTTTGCTACCAGATGTACACGGTGTGTGTGGGCAGGCCTGGTCATGCTGGCTGATGGCTAAGAGGACGGCTGGTTTGCTACCAGATGCACACGGTGTGTGTGGGCAGACCTGGTCCATGCTGGCTGATGGCCTAAGGGTGGAGAGCTGCACGAGATGCTGCTGGCCTCACTGCACTCACTCACTTAGGGTTTGCTTCCTATTTTACCCCACAGCCAAGTTCTTACGCAGGATGCTGTTCTCTTACCAGGGATGCTCGATTTTTTTTTAGCAACTTAGAAAGCCAAAGAAGACAGATAGCACAGATTTCCTTGCTGTTAGAGTGCTTCTAAGCCACTCTGCGCTTATAATTCATAATGAATATTCATAAAGTACTGAAGGAAATGGAAGGACATTACATACAGTCACTGATATAGATGTTAACTTAGTAATGTTTTATTTTAAGCTATTTGGAATTTTACGTGTAATTTGTTTCTTGAATGCTTTATTTACCATATGTATTTACCTATTTGATTTTTTATTTCCTTATTCCATAAGTAATATTTTAAAAATCTAACTTAGCTACATGCTGTTGTTACTTATAGCAATTTTAAAAAATACTGTTTTTTAGGCCAAATTTTCAGAAAATTTACTGTGTTGAGACTCTTGATGCATGTATATCCAGTACTTTTTAAAAGATTGTCAGTTACACATTGAAACTCAGTTTCTGCCTGCATTTTGAGCACCAGCTGCGACGATCTTCACTTTGCTCATGTGGTGGTCTAAAAAAGTTTGTTATAGCTTAATTTTATTTGGCAGGTTATATCAGTCACATAATTAACATAGCTAATATTGATTATTGTTTAAGCTTATTTGTTAGAGATGTTTAGTCCTTCCTCTTCAGCTTAAGCTGCTTAGGGGTAGCACTTGCCAAACCTAGAAACTGGCTTCAGAGCTTGCTTTAACCACGGTTGGATTTAAAGATAATTCACATAACACATTTTACTAAAAAGTCGGTGTGGGGCTGGAGAGTTGGGTCAGCGGTTAAGAGCACTGGCTGTTCTTCCAGATGTCTTGAGTTCAATTCCCACTAACCACATGGAAGCTCACAATCAACTGTAATGGGATCTGATGTCCTCATGTGGTGTGTAGGTGTACATAGAGATAGAGAATTCCATACATTAAATAAATATTAAAAAAATAAACAGCAAAAAAGTAAGTATGTCAAATTAAAGTAATACTGTGAATCACTTGAGTTCCTGGCATGTGCAGAGGATCTTCTGAAACAGGAGTTCATGGGTACTGGGAATCAAAACTGGATCCTTTAGAAAAATAGCCAGGACACTTATTGTCTGAGCCATCTCTCCAATCCATTAAAAATGTGTTTAAGTGCTTGCACATACGTAGTATATTGTGCTGTCTAACATGTTGCTTTATCAGTTTCTAACAATGCCTTTTGTGAATTCAGTTCACTGCCAAAATAGTATAGTAGCCACCCAGGTCTGAATTTTCCTTTTGTGTCATAATTAGGTTAAATATATAACCAGGGAGTTTTTAAATTAAACTTCACTATCTATTTACTGTCTGATTGAAGCTTTGTACAGATCACAGTAAGGTTGTTTTTAAAACTCTTAGTTTTCTTGCACAGCCAGTCTCTGAAGTTTTGTGAGAGAAGTGAGGGCCATGGCGGGCAGAAGGCATGTTGCTGCTTCTCCTCTGTGTCTGTCTACTAACTACTAGAGTTAGTAGTAACGTCTAAATTGTCTTTGTTTCAGGATTGTTGAGCTGAAGGAAACAGTATCGGATGTCAACCTCAGTTTTAACAAACTTTCCTTTATATCCCAGGAGTTTGGCTTGCTTCAGAAATTGACATTTTTGGATTTAAGGTACTTAATAGTACTGTTACTTGCCACCTTAAAAGTTAAGATTCACTTTGGAGTCTTTATGTTATATTCTCATTGGTGAGTATGGAACCTGGTCTTCAGTGTATTAACTAATTTAGGGAAAATGTAAAATTATTTAGGTATTTTAACCAGTCTGCCATTGTGAGTAGTTTATAACTTAAGTGATGAGATAAAATTATCTAAAATACTTTTTAAAACGTTCTGTAGATCTATGTCTAAGTAAAATGACATTTAGTACATGGGAACTGTCTCTCCCATCTTGTCTGTTTCTGAAGAAGGTAATGATGCCCTGCCACCCTCTCTGCTGCTCCACAGTGCGCCAGGCTTGCATCCCAGGCGGGACATTAGAGAGGCTGGAGCAAAGAGATAGAACCCAATCAGAGCAAATTCAGGGAGAAGCTGACAGCTCAAGCAGTGACACCATGTGTCTCAGGGTCGCACAGCGTTTGTATTTGGGCCTTGCCATAGCTGTGTTTCTGGTGCCTGCCTTTTTCCTAGTGCTCTTGTTGTTAGCAGGAGCACCTGTTTGTTGGCAAAACGTATAGTTGAGGCAGGAGGATCTGGCTGCACTAAGTGAGGTGCTTTTTCTTCTCTGGGGTAGCCGAGTGTAAAGCTGATGGATCGGGAAGAAGGGAGGCCCCCATGCCTGCTGTCTTTTTGTTTTGATCCCAGGCTTTTATATATATGCCTCTCTGTAACTGTCCCTGAAGTCACTAATAGAAGGACTAAATCTGCCCGCATGTCTGACAGCAGAAAGACTGGAGGAAAAGAGCAGGACAGCTGTGGGCTGTGCAGCATAGCTTCTACAGACAGTAATTGTGCATAGAAAAGAAAGGCTTCAGGAGACTTCTGTCACATGCTGTAGTCCTGGGGCCATCCTCAGAAGACCAGAAGAGTAAGAATTGACAAACACGCCTGTGTGGTTTTATTCCTCTTAGGACTTAAGTTTGTAAAAGTTTTCAAACTTAAAAAACCATGTTTTGATTTTCAATTTAGGAATAATTTTTTAAGCTCCTTGCCTGAAGAGATGTCATCCTTGACAAAGCTACAAACGATCAATCTTTGCTTTAACAGGTAAGGAGGCATCTGAGAGCTGGTTGACAGGAAGCCTTTCCGTTTATTGCATCTCACTAGCAGGTTTATTCTCGTTAGACTCTGCTGAACATAGTGCTGCGCAGAGTTCACATGATTGATGCTTACCTGGTTTATTTGTTTGTTTGTTTTACTACTCCAAGAAACTCATAGTTTAGAAGAAAGATAAACATCTGACTAATTGTAATCATTGTAGTGGAAAGAGATGCGCTATCCCGGCACACATGTCGCTGACACCTGGTGGTTTGGTTTGGACAGTGAAGCCAGCATCTGTGACATTCAGTCATTTTTGATGGGAATCAGAATGCCCTTGTTCTGGAAGCCTCGGGCAAACAAAGTTGAAAAAAAAAAAAAGAATTGAAACTTAATTAATTATTAATAAAAGTAAATCAAGAGCACTCTTCTGAGGGCAGCCTGTAGAGACCCAGAGATATGTCACACCCATGAGTGAGGGACTCTTCCTCAGCTTTTGTTTATTTTTGATTTTTACAATCAATGGTACCTTTTATGTCTGCTAAATATGTATTGCAAAATTGGTTTCTTATTTTCTGGAAAATTTTAATATAGGACTTAAACCACTTATAAGTAAGATCATCTGCTTTTAAGAATGATTTGACCTCTAGCCTATTACACAGAGGTGTCCTGTTCATAGATTTCTTTGTTTTGTTTTCAAGACAGGGTTTCTCTATGTAGCCTTCGCTGTCCTTGACTCTCTTTGTAGAACAGGCTGGACTTCAACTCATGGAGATCAGCCTGCCTCTGCCTCTGCCTCCTGAGTGCTGGGATTAAAGGCGTGTGCCAACTACCTGGCTCCTGTTCCTCTCCATCTCTCTCTCTTAAATGTATTTATTTATTATGTATACAATGTTCTACTTGAATGTATGCCTGACTGCCAGAAGAGGGCACCAGACCTCATTACAGGTGGCTATGAGCCACCCGGTGGTTGCTGGGAATTGAACTCAGGACCTTTGGAAGAACAGCCAGTGCTCTTAACCTCTGAGCCACCTCCCCAGCCCCTCCTGTCCATCTCTTAATAGGTTCAGAGTGATGCCTGCAGTCCTGTATCACATCCCCACACTGGAAGCAGTTCTGATCAGCAACAATCAGGTTGGCTCTATCGACCCTCAGAAAGTGAAGCTGATGGAAAACCTGAGCACTCTGGACCTGCAGAACAATGACCTCCTGCAGATTCCCCCAGAGCTCGGCAACTGTGTGCAGCTACGGTAACTTCCAGTTGATTGGTTGACTGTTTTTTTGTTTGTTTGTTTTTGTTTACCTTGCAGGAAATTGAAATAACAAACTTAAGACTTTATAATAATAATGGTTAACCAAGTGCCTGATTTTTCTTTTTTTTTTTTAAGATTTATTTATTTATTATTATGTATACAGTACTCTGCCTACATGTACACCTGCAGGACAGAAGAAGACACCAGATCTCATTATAGATGGCTGTGAGCCACCATGTGGTTGCTGGGAATTGAACTCAGTACCTCTGTCAGTGCTCTTAACCTCTGAGCCGTCTCTCCAGCCCACTCATATTTTTGGTTATGAGCCTAACCTTTAACGGCTGAGCCATCTCTTCTGCCCCTTTTTATGTTTCACCAGATGTTTTCTGGCTTAATATAACATATATGTATAAACATATGTATAAATAAATATACACAAATACATATATCTTAAATAAGTACATAACTGCACTGAGGTAAAGAGCAGGGAGCCCTGGCCCTCCTTAGCTTTGCTGGGGATTTCTGAGGTCAGATTACAGACCACCCAGTTTCAGAAACCCAACCTTGAGCGTCTTTCCTCGCTTGATTTTCCTTCCACCCTTACCTTGCTCTCAGTAGTGACCAGGCTGGGAGCCGTCCTCTTCTCCACGCAGAGATAGTCCACTGTTCTTTTGGGCCCATCTGTTGCACTCTTCCCCTTAAATCCAGAAATGCGTTGTACCAAAGCTGCAGGCGTCCTAAGCATACGGTTGAGCTCTGGCTAAGCAAGTACAAGGAGTTGGGGGTTGAGATGTCAGCTGAAAGCCGTTTTATTCTTGAAAGCAGCATGTAATTTTTTGGCTGTTCACCTCAGTGGGGTAGCCCTGGTACCTCATTTCTAGTGAATTGTAGGGAATAAATACAGTTGCTTATATTTGTAAAACAAATCTCATTGTTTGCTGAAGTTATGAACTACGTTAATGAGTGCTAAACTGTGTAGTAAATACAAGGTTTGGGATTTCACCTCATCAGTATTTAACACCTTAACTTATTACTTCCTCATGAAGATGCCACAATAGTTTATGTCTGAAAGAAACTCAGCATGTTTCTTAGTAGGCACATTTGTACCTGTGAAAACTAAACAGCATTTAGAACTACATGTGGAGGCTGTTTTATATTTGAAACAGAGAGTCTCATTATATAGCCCAGGCTAGACTCTAGTACCTGCCTACCTCAGTCTCCTAAATGCTGGAGTTGTAAGTGTGGACCGTCATCCCTGGCTCCTCAGATCCATTTAGAACAGTGAAGTTGTAAACAGACAGTACAAGAACATGCAAACTATGCTACCGAGTGGGCCCCAGCAAGGAGCCTGGCTGCAGTGTGATTGCAGATACCCTGTCAGACATCATGGAGGCACACCCGTAAGTGATGTCAATTTCCCCTATTCTCAGCGTAGCTGTGGATCCAGTGATTGGGGTTACAGACATAGGGAGTGAGTACTGTGCAGATACAACACCTGTGCACAGTGAGAGTCAACTGCAGGTTTTTCCTCCTAGAAGCTCAGAAAATTGAGTATAGAATTACCAAGTAACATGGAACTAGCTGAAGAAATGTAGATGAACCTTATAATGTAATATGAGCTTTTGATATTATTTATATAAAAACTTAGGTTATTAAATCCCCTTGATTCATGATATTTTACTAATTCTATAAAGAAAGAAACAAACCCGCCCTGAACTCATATATTGAGTTTTATTTTCAAATATAATGGACTTAGGATGTGGCCCTCAGATCCACAGAGGGAGGGCAGACGTGTGAAAGGCCCGTCTTGATGAGTGTTCTTGGCATTGATCCTTGTCACTTTGTTTATTCACTTGACTAAATTAATTTTATTATCTAATGTGTGGTCATATAAAATCGAGAAGAAACTAAACAGTAGCTCAAGTCATAGCTCCACCATTTAGAGCTGTTTATTCTGAATAGGCATCTGTCTTTCCAGATTTGTATTTCTCTCTTTAAAATGGAAACATTAGTGATACCTACACCATAAGTGTGTTAAGGCAAAACCAACAGTCAGTGAATGTTAACTCCATAGCGTGCCCTTCATGTGGCAGCAGTCACTGTCCTGCTGGGTGTTGTCTTAATTCCAGTCGTGTATATACTTAGTTGGGTTTGGAAAAGACACATAAGGAATAATACACATCTTATTTATAAAATTGCAAATGATAGTTTTATTTCACGGAAAGAGAATCACTAGTGGGAACTGTTTACTTTTCTTGTTTCTTTCATTTAGAACACTACTGCTGGATGGAAATCCATTCCGAGTTCCTCGAGCGGCCATATTAATGAAAGGCACAGCTGCCGTGCTGGAGTATTTGAGGGGCCGGATTCCTGCCTGAGTACAGCGGGCTCTGACTCTGGGCACGGTCAGCCTGCAGCGCCTGCTGCACTCCAGCGTCACTAGGCTGTCACTGCTCAGCCTGTGCTCAGTCCCACTCAACCGTCACAGCTTTTGAAGTGCTGTGGGCATCTTTAATGATGTTTACTGCAACACATTTTGAATGTTTTGCAAATTCATTCCCTTATGACATTGTAAAAAAAAAAAAACTTTTGATGTGACTTAATATTTCATAATGATAAGGCAACCATCTTTGTAGATCTGGGTTTCCCTGGCTTCCTTTTATTTTCCATATAATGTGAAGCGAGCAAGACTGTATTAAGTATAAAGTCAGCGAACTTTACCAAATATTATTCTTTGGCACTTAAAAGAAAGCCAGGCATTTCGCTGCCCAGGATAGGACTTGCTGTGTGTGGTCAGTGTTGATGCATGTTTATATTTAGAGGTTTGGTTTTGACTTGTAATTTTCTTTAAATGTTTGGGGTCCTTTATTCCAACCTGGTACATATTATTATTTCCAAAACCTTGATTCTGAAATCTGCTTGCAGTCTGATTAAAACTAGACTGGCAGTTTTACAGGAATCTCCTGAAAGGGAATTAGGTACCGGCAAACTTGATTTAATAAAAGCCAATATAAACATTGTTTTTTACACTGAAATTATCAAAAGTAGATTTATGAGCCATCTTGGCTCACCATGTGATTGTGTCAGGTAGCCAGGTCAGTGCTAGCATGTGGCAGCGGTCAGAGGTAGAGCTTACAGGTGGTTGAGGTTGTTGCTCTTAGGAAAAGCCAGTGCTAATAAAGTTACATGCTTCATGTTCATAATAAAAGTTACATATTAAAGATATTGGTACAGTGTTTTTGTTATAAAAAAGAAACACACCTTTACCATGTCACAGCTCCTTAGCTCAGAGCGGCTTCCATAGTAAACCAGACATCATGTAATAAGGTGACATTTTATTATTTATACAATAGACTTGTATGTTATTCAAAACACTTAAATACTGAAAAATTTGAGTACAACAGAACCCTAAAATGGCTCTGCTGTACACTGCACAGCGCTATTATCTGTACAACGCGCATCTGCAGATGCTTCCAGACTACACCTTATAACCCAGAGTGTCAGACGCGAGACAGCCGGAGGGCACAGGTCACACGTCAAACCCGCTGGCCTGCAAAGTCAGAATACAGATTAGTGGGACTTTGCACATAAAATTAAACAACTTTCAAGGTTGTTATGGTCTCATATGGCAAAAAACCATGAAGTACATTCACAATCTATGTTAGTAAAGTAGTAAGTGTTTCTCCATTCAGTTTTATTTACATCAGTATGTGGTTCAACTAAAAAGTACTGTTACTCATGGTACATTGTTTTTTAACACATACAAAAATGACAATTTTATATATAATTTTAAGCTCAAAATCACAATTATCTCAAAATATTAATTACAATACAGCCATTTCAGTTAAACATGTCATGGTTTGATTTTTAAATATAAAATGGTAAACTTTATTATTAAAGTAAGCAATTTGCTTTGAACTGGCTAGAGTACACCCAAGTAGAAAATGTAATGTGAGGTGGTGGTTGCCCTCCCACCCGCCTGTTGGCACAGCCGCATAGGCTAGCAAAGAGACGGAAAAGGCCCCGGGTTATGAACATTGAGCCTCTTTTGCTAAGCTGCCTTGGCTTCTTGGTTCTTCCATAAACGTTCTGCAGAGGGGACGTCCGCAGACTGCAGTGAAATGCATGCACTATATACAGCGTGTAGAGTGCCAGCTCACTGACACACCAGAATGTCCACACAGACGGCAAAGGATGGACAGAGGGTGCACTTCACCTGCCACGTGGGTGTTGACGGCTAGAACGGAGAGTGAGGGCTGAGGTCCCAGGCCAAGCTCTGCTGGAGGAGCCCCACCCTGCAGATGTGTCACCTGGCTGCTGCACTACAGTAGTGAGGCCAGATCCCATCAGTTTAGAGACCCAGTGTATGAGAATGAAATAGTTCACTGATTGGCTAATAAGACCTCAGAAATTTGTATGTGTTTGACACATAAAACATTAGAACTTACAGAATAATGAAATAGACTTATTTCCCATAAACTACCGAGGGCAAAAAGTCATCTATCTGATAGTTTTGAAAGTGAAAAATAAATTTCATGAATAATTAAAAAATAGCCTGCAGTGTGTTTGTATAATTACAAACCTCTTGGGACCCACCACTGTCTTCCATCAGAACCACTTTTCTGATGCTTAATATTTCCCCCCCCAAAAAATGAGACCATAGTTGAGTTTCTCATACACAAGCTGAGTGTGGGGTGGCCTTGGGTGTCACCTATGGTGACCTTGAAATGACCTGACCCTTGGGAAGTCCTGCCAGCCCTGGACAGTTCTTCATGTGTAAACGGTGTCGCTGACTTACTCTGCCGTCAGTCCCTAATACACACTCAGTACAGAAAGAACCTGAATGGCTCTTCCCACAAAAGTTGTATGGTTTGCCTGTCAGTTGCCTTTCTCTTTACTTCAAACAGACGTCACAGTAAGGCTTGTTCTTTTGAGGAGGGAAGCAAAGGAAGTGTCTAACTATTGGAGCAGAAATAGAAAGCATTCCTTGCAGTCTGTGGACACTGTCATCAAAGGAAAACAAGGTTTCCTAAGAGTTAAACAGTACTCAGCTGTCCTGACCCATGTCCTGACCCAGGTGTCCTCTCCACCTGGTTTGATACCAGCACTACCTTCTGGGTGGAAAAACAAGTATTGAAAATATTTTAATAGTACATTTGAACAAAAACGGGAAAATCTTTATCTGCCTGAGTGATTCGTCTTGCTTTTTTTTTTTTAGAGACTTTCAAAAACAAAATCATCCAAGATTCCCCGACTAACAGTATTCTTCAGCAGAAGGATGGAGAGCTGTGAAGAACAGTGGTCTGTCCACATGTCAGACACGTCCCTTAGTCTAGCGACCAGGCAGGCCACGTGTCAGACACGTCCCTTAGTCTAGCGACCAGGCAGGCCACGTGTCAGACACTTCCCTTAGTCTAGCGACCAGGCAGGCCACATGTCAAACACTTCCCTTAGTCTAGCGACCAGGCAGGCCAGCTGACGCGCCTCACCCGCAGACTCCAGCTGTGCAAACCAAACTAGCAAAGAAAAGAGTGTCTAAGAGACACAAAACCTGAGTTGCAATAAAAGATTTTGATAAACTTCTTAATATAGGAAAATAACCTTTGAACAGCCAAAAATACATTTTTACAATATAAGTGGCTTAGTGCTTAAGTGTCTCATAAGACTAAGCAGAAAGGAGATCATTTACATTTGATTGTTTTCCTAACTATAGCTGAGATAACCACATTTTATTTAATATATATTTATACCCCTGAATTTATCAGTTTTTCTTTAAAAAAAAAAAAAACTACACACATTTGGGTAAGTCCTGTTCAGTTTCTGACAGACCTGTTGCTTCCTGGACACTGAAGCAGCAGTCTGGGCTGCCAGTGCCAGGAGCCGTGGTGGAACCTAATGTTAAAAACATTTCGTCTTGGGCCTGGGCTTTCTGCCGACACCTCTCGCGTCATCTCTACGTTACATTTCTTTAGCCTGAGTAGACTTTAGTGCTAGGTATTTAACCCAGTAAGTTGCCTCCCGGCCCTTGCAGGATCTTACTGTGTAGCCCAGATTGGCCTCACACTTGCAATCCTCCCGCCTTCGCCCCCATGGCTGGACCACAGGGCTTTGTTTGCTTTTTCATACGTGGTCACAAATTGTTTCAACTGAAGTTCCCCTGTGTGCAGGCAGCTACCAAGACCAGGTCAGCTGCTTTCTACACCTGAGTCTGCTGCTTTTCAAGAGCTTAGAGTTTGGCCTTTTTACAGTTTACTTACTGGGAGGAAATCTGCTTGAGTGCCTGTCATCTTTCCGTTAGACTCTGATTTGAGGCTCAGTTCAGGACATGAATATTTCCTCAGGTATACTGAGGGCGGTTTTGACACAAATTGATTGAAAGTTGCTTTTCTGTGCATCCCTGGTAGATGCATTCATGGTTTTGACACTTGGAAGAGGGAAGCCACAGGAACCCAAAGGTTAATTCCTTGAAGCTGTGGTTGCCTAGAAGGCTCTGCATATTTCTCTGCAGGGGCTCTGAGCGGTACCTGTGAGAGCCTTGGAAATCAGTGAGTGCAGGAAGATGTCACTAGCCAGAGAATCCAGTCTCTGCTTGTTTCTGTGGCACTTGCCTAAAAAGGAGTTTACATTGTGCGCAAAGCTAAAAGTGGGAGTTACACTTTTTCTGCCAACAGACTTGTTGCCATGGGAACTAACGCAGGAAAATGAAAATAAGACAAAGAGTGAAGAATTAAATTGGGGCCAAGAAAGATGAGTTGATTTCAACATGGCTGTTTAAGCCTTTGGGATTTAAAGAAAGTGTTTCTCATCTGCTGAGATCAATGAAGATGGCCAAAATGACTTTAGCAGTTTGTGGTCCCAAGGCAGATGCAGGAAGAGAAGAGAAAGCGGCCAGCTTATTTGGTTAGAGGAACCCTATAAAACCTAGCTCCATCCCTGATAAGTTAAGGTTTCCAGCTCCTGTGCGAATTGTGTGGGTAAACAGGCCACCTTCAGCAGACTGCTTTAACCCCAGCCCTGACATATTACCTGACAGGATTGCTTCATACCTCACTCACATTATTGCTTGAAGCAGCCTCTCAAGAATTCAAAATCAAAAGTCAAAGAACAGCAGCAAAAGCCATGATTTTCTGCCCCCCACCCCCAAGCCAGGCAACCACCCTAAGTAGGTGAGGATTTAGTTTCTCAGGGGAGATAAGAATTTCTCCTGACTTGCTCAAAGCCTTCCTGAGCCAGATGATGTGAGGAAGCTGTTACTGAGGACCCAGCATTTTCAACCCTGATATGAGGGAGGTGGGTGTGCGTCTGTGCTGCTGGAAACCACCTCCCTTGTCCTCACAGCTTCCCAGAAAGCTATTTTAACAAGCAGATCCTAAATTGCACTGTGAGACGCAGAAGGTCCAAGGAAGATGATGTCTCAGCCCCCGCCCTCCTGAGAGCTGATTTCCAAACCACAGGGACAACTATCACACGCCCTCACCTTGGGACCTTTCTAATACACACGATTAAAACATTACGCCCACCACGCATGGAGTCTGGGCAGTCAGAGCAAAGCCATGTGTCTGACGACTGAGGCAGCCTCCTAGAAACCATTTCTCTAGAAACCAAGATATATCAGTGAGTTCCTGACCTGCTTGTTAGAGCTCCTTGCTGAAGCCTTTGGCAACGTTCAGAGTCCTTCAGAGACTTCTGGAATTTATGAGGGATCTGAGCACTCAGGCTAGGGAGCAGGCTGAACACAAAAGTCTGGTGTGTGTAGACTACATGTCTATATATTAACAAGACCGTGAAAGTCAGAATGGAATAACCCGTAAAGACGGCCCAAGGAATAAATTGCTCCTTCTCTTAGTTTATGTGTGGTGTCTAAAGTCAGGTGGTTCATGCCTAGAGGAAGACCAGCTGCCAAGGGCTAAACTGAAGTGTGACCAGCTTCAAAGGCTGACTGACCCTCTCCTTGTAGCTCATTTTTTGGGCAAATGAGCCCCTGTGAGAGGCCGCCCATCTCCTGTATGTGGTAATTTTACCCCCTCTGTCCCACAGGGAAGACTTCCATTCTGCTAGCGCCCCTGTGAGGGACTAAGAACTGAAATTCCACTTCACTGTCTTTCGCATGCTTTCGCTCTTGTGTGAGTTCATCTGTATGTTTGGGGGGGGGTGTGCACATGTGTGCATGTATGTGTGTGGAGGCCCAAAGCTATTGCCAAATATCTTCCTCAACCTCTCTCCACCTGACTGACATACGGGAGCAGGGCCTTCCATTTGAAGGCAGAGCTAATCCAGCTTGCCTTGGAGGTCACTTGTCTCTGCCTTCTGAGGCAGTGCATGACAGGAAGCTGCCCAGACTTTACATGTGTTCTGAGGGTCCTGACTCAGGCCCTCAAAGTTGCAAGTAAACCCTCTACATACTGAACCATCTCCCAAGCTCCGACTCTATTTAAATTTTTTTTTTAATTTTTAATTTTTAAATGTATTTCTTTGGTGGCTATTTAAGAGATTCTCTGTTATGTTTAATACCCTAGTGTGGCAGACACAACTTGCAGGGTTTTTTTTAGTTTTGTTTTTTTTTAATTGTTTTTCGTGTAACAGTACACCATTGAAAAAAGAACCAGTCTCCTTAACAACGGATATTTATTATTTTTCACTGCCCCAAAGATTTAGGAATTCTAAAACCTGACTCAAGAGTGAAGTGACAAAGGCTATGGGGCAGACGCTATCAACTTTTTACAATAAGTGGACTTTCCATATGGCTGCCACTGGTTGTGTTTCCATGCCTCCTAACCTGGGTACCTATTATGCTCAAAGTGGTGCTGGAGGTCAGGAAATAACTGAAGTGATTTCAAGACAACCTCTTCCCCCTTTTTAAACTTTTTGAGTTGTTTTCTTCTGTTTTGTTTTGGAGGAAGAGTTTCTCTGTGTGGCCTGGGCTATCCTGGAACTCACTCTGTAGACCAGTTTGACCTTGAACTCAGATATCCACCTGCCTCGGCCTCCCAAGTGCACAATCTCATCGTCAAATGCAGCTGTGCTGCATGTTTCTGCTAAACACTTTGTATTTTAACGCACAGATACGCTAAGTCACTCTAGCTCTTCCCCACCAGGGTGGCTGTGCAGCTACTGTACCTGAGTACGTCCTAATTGTACCAGTGCTGCCCTAGCCCTAGACTAATCCTAAAGAAAGGCGTGGGGCTCAAAATTTAAACTCGAGGAACAAACAGAAACGGGATCCCAACAACAACCAACAGAATTACCTGTTCTCCGGAGAGACCTCCCCCTGGTAAGCTGGAGAGTTAGCACTTCTTAGCAGCTAATGTGGAGCAGGCAGCTGAAATGTCACTGTTGGACCCTAGAGAAAGGCCCGTCAGGACTGAACACTTCAGCTGCTTAAAAGACACTGGTGAGCGTTTGCATCATGCTAGTTCCAGGAACTCTGTGTTTTTTACTTTTCAGTCAGTTTTAATATCTTAGGTGCAGTTTAAGTTGTGTTTCCTGTTGGCCTCTCTGGGTCCTATTTTCTGTATAAACATGATACCTCAAGGGCATAGACTGGAGCTGTAGGCCATGGTTGTCCAGCCTTTAGATGCTCTAGTCCTGCATTCTCCCTGGCGTTGGTCCCTGAGGACAGCCGCCCTGAAGGGCTGACTCAGAAGGAGTGGCAGGCCAGGCCTAATACGGCCTGTTCTGGACGGTACTGCCGCCTCTGTTTCCAGAGACTGTCCTTTCTGGACAATGAACACAAGTGAGAAGCAGGAGCTGGCCTTCTAGAATGTTCACATCGTGTTAAGGCGTCCTTTGCCGTTTGCCAGAGCGAGGGAGACAGCGAGAAGGCGCTCTCCCTCACACGTGATGCCGACACAGCGGTCAGGCCTCTTGCACGTCTGTGCCCACATGACTATTTCCCAATGGGAAAGGCTGGGGTGGGACTTGTATGTCTAGCTGTTCCCACAGTAGAGCTTCGATGCCTCTGTTTATCTGACTTAATTAAAAGGACAGCCAGAAAAGGAAAGGTTTAAAACAGTCATTGACAATTAAAAAAAAAAAAGGTAGTAATACTGCAGACTAGAACTCTTAGGAGATGAGGCTGGGGATCTGCACGCTCCACACACAGGAAACAGCAGCACACAGGGCCCTGAACAACAGGTATTCAAACTACAGGGCCAGAAGCATGCTGAACAAACAAACCTGCTATAGCTGAACCTGTGGGAGTATTTGTGAAGATAACTTAAAAAAGGAAAACCACCGTCATGCTTTCTTACTTTTGAGCTATTTATGACGACCCAGGGGCCTAGCTCCCAGAGGCCCAGATTTTGTGGAGATACATGCAAAAGAAAAAAAGAAAAAGAAAAGAAAAAGGAGTGCTAATACTGAGAGGGACCGTGTGTGTGTGTGTGTGTGTGTGTGTGTGTGTGTGTGTGTGTGTGCGCGCGCACACACGCGTGCATGTGTGTTTGGAGGAAGTTAGTTACCGCATCTAACTTGTATGGGGAGGCAGGCACAGAGAGGGGCAGTTTGGGCAACCAGTTGCCTCTGCGACTGTACAAAGCTTGCTTCAGGATGGGGCTTGCTGCTGTCTCCCTTGGTCAGAAGAAAGCTGCGAGGTCTTATCAGATGCAAACTACTTCCTGCCAAGTCGAATGGACCCCACAGTAAGGCTCAAGAACTGCACGCAAATGTGTTTACCAGCTGGTTTAAATCAGGAAGAAAGCTGGTCAAGATGAGTGACTGGGGACAACTTACATACAGTGTCGGAAGAGGCTGCCAGCGCCCGATGCTCCCTCCCAGGCCCCCCTCATAGAGCTCTGCTTTAATGAACACCAATGAAGTGAACCTTGGTCCTCATCAAGTCACCTGTCTCTCACTGCACAGTGGGGCACAGTGGCTGCACAGTGGGGCAGGGTTAGGGAAGGTGTCGGGGCCCCTTAAGTTTGTGACCGCTTTTTGGGCAGACTTCTCTTCCCCCACTGAAAGCTACTCCACTGACCAACCTGGTTAACACCCTGAACATGTAAAAACACAACCTGGATCCCTTCCTCCTGCAGAGCAGAAGAGGGTGTCTGCATCAGAGCTGGCAGGCTAGAAAGCAACAACAGTGAGCTCTAAACGCCAAGAGGATCACGACCCCCTGCACAAGGAGGGATGCGCTGACCGAGAGAATATTCCAGGCATAAAACACGAAGATTACTATGTAGGCAAATAAATAAGATACTTTAATGAGCACTGGGGCAGTGCCAGCTCCACAGGGAGGGGGCGGCAGTACGGGGAGCATTGTCCCAAGGTCCTTCTCAGTTTCTGTTCCCGTTTCCATAACCAACCCGATTTTTAGAACCTTGTGGAAGTCTGAAAGGCTAATGATGAAACAGAGAAGAAAGCCAAATGTTTTCCAAAAGAAGAGACCTGTAGCTGACACCATTGTGCATGCTGGTAGGTGACACTGCTCAAGTCCTAGCTGTCTAGGGGTGCTTAGCCTCCCAAAAGGAGCGGGACGTGGGCTCGTCTGGTGAGCCGGCCCGGTGTCATAAAACCAGAAGGCTTGAGGTCACAGCAATTTAGTCAGCAGACACCCCCTAAAGAGGCTGACCAGAATCTGCTGAGAGCTCACTGTAGGAGCTGGTGACCTTGTGGCCAGAAGAAAGAAGCTTCCTTTGGAGAAAAACACCAGGATTTATGTTTTATAAGCTTCAGAGAAAACCATCTTGTCTTCCCGTCTGCTTTTGCTGGGAGAGGACAAGACTGTCAGCTGAGGGGAGTCTGAAGCTTCCTGGGGAGGTTTTGATGGGACCAGCAAGGGAGAAACTCAGGTGAAGACACCCTTTGCTTAGGCGTGGCTTCTTTCCCCTGGACCCAGCCATCAGAGGCCCCAGGATTGTAAACATCTCGGAACCACAGTGTGCCACTGAGGAGGCCAAGGTGTATATCAAACACACATTTCTATAAATACACATTCAGGCAGGACCCTGATTGGTGTTTTTTATAACAGAGGCCATTGAGGCAAAGATTTGGAGAGATAATTTACAAAGTAAATAATGATGGTTTAAAACAAATATATCGCCACGTCAACCGAAGGGAAGTGCGGATAAAATGAGGGAGATCAGCCAAAATATTTGGAAGACTCAAGTAAACTAGAGAAAACTATGAAACTAGGGGATGTGCTTGCTGAAGAGGGAAGATGGAACTCAACACACACTGGTCCAAGGCTGAGAGAGAAATATGCACTCTGGGAAGTTGACTCATCATGAGCATTTTACTACAGAAGATACAGAATCCATCATTTAGGCTTAGAGCACAATTACAATCTTAATGAAGAGCGTGGGAATTGGGGGGTTTCTCCTACTAGCAACTCACGCAAAGAACCCGCTGTGAAGACTTGTCCAGACGCTGGCATCGAAGCTAGGAAGACGCTCTCCACCTAGTGGTGACTCTTTGTAACTACATGCTCCTCAAAAAGTAAACTTGTTCAAAAGATTGAGCGCTTATCTCAGGCTTGAACTCAGAAACCGAAAAAGAGGGAAATTTGTGGAAAAGCAACAAATAATTCTGTGCTCTCTCAGTTTTTATTTGAGGGTAGTGGTGACACAAAGGTAAGAGAGGCCCCTTCTCTGGGGAACTTAGGAAGTGTATTAGCTGTCCCCTCAGGTCCTCCCTTGTCTTCAGGAATGACACACTTTCACATCTCTACAGGACTTTTTCCTGTGGTTGTAGGTGTCTGACACTGGCCTGTACCCCCAGGAAAGTGTCCTGTTGACTATGTGAGCCTCCTTTCTCCTCTGAACGTCTCATATTCTTTTCTTTTATGACATCCTTTACTCTTCTCCCCACGTTTGTGTTTTTAAAATAGTTTAAGCCAATAACCTTCCTAGTCACAATGCACAGCCAGATGGACCTTTACATTAAATGGGTCTAAATTCAGCCTTGACCCCACACAGGCCTCACAGTCACTCCACCAGGGCTGAGAGCTATGGCCAAGATGGGGTCCTGGGCCTGCTGGCGTCTAAGATGCTTAAAGCCACAGTTTTGTGACTTTCACACCATCCTTCATGTCTCTAGGATATTTCTGACAACTGTATGCATGGCCTTCCCCAAGAAGGAACAAAGTCTGAACTAATTAAAAGGATATGAATAAAATGTTTTCAACTGGACAACAAATGTATTTTTGTTAACGGTGTTTGGCAGTGCTGGGGTCCTTAGGACATGTAAAAAGGAAATGAAACCCAGCAATCAAACAGCACAAGGTTTCTGAAGACTTTTGAGAAGAAGAAATAGCAAGAAGAGGGGGAAATTTGGCTTAGAGGATTCTCCACCCCAAACAAAAGTGGGAACAGTGAGTCTACAGAAGAGGCAGAAGGTACGAGGTTCAGCAAGCTAGGATGCACAGATTGCACATCTGTCAGCAAGCTAGGATGCACAGATTGCACATCTGTCAGCAAGCTAGGATGCACAGATTGCACATCTGTCAGCAAGCTAGGATGCACAGATTGCACATCTGTCAGCAAGCTAGGATGCACAGATTGCACATCTGTCAGCAAGCTAGGATGCACAGATTGCACATCTGTCACCATCTAAGTCACAGATTGCGCATCTGTCAGCAAGCTAGGATGCACAGATTACACATCTGTCAGCAAGCTAGGATGCACAGATTACACATCTGTCAGCAAGCTAGGATGCACAGATTACACATCTGTCACCATCTAAGTCCATACTTGTTAGGCCTGCACTCACCCTGCCTGGTCCTGAGACAGGTTGAGAATTGTTGTGGTCTACTGGGGCTGCTGTCCAGAAGGCTCCAGAGGCTTCTGGGAACACACACTCTCTCTCTCTCTCTCTCTCTCTCTCTCTGTTTTGTCTCTGTCTCTCTCTGTCTGTCTGTCTTTCTCTCTCTCTCTCTCTCTCTTTCTCTCTGTTTTGTCTCTGTCTCTCTCTGTCCTCTCTGTCTGTCTGTCTTTCTGTGTGTGTGTGTGTGTGTGTGTGTGTGTGTGTGTGTGTGTGTGTGTGTTCTCTGTCTCTCTCTGTTCTCTCTGTCTCTCTGTCTCTCTCTCTGTCTCTGTCTCTGTCTCTCTCTCTCTCTCTCTCTCTCTCTCTCCCTTCTCTGAGGACCTTGTACTTGATAACAAATAACGCAGACCAAGCAGCCAAGGGCTCAGGCAGAGTGAAGACGGCACCATGTTGGTGGTACTGTCAAAGAATCTACCCCCCCCCCCATTAAGATGGGAAGGCTTCATGGTAATTGTGGCAAGTAGGCAGGACCCTGAAGACTGAGTGTGATTTTGGCAACTTAGAGAGGAGGCTGGGAAAAGAAGTTTGCCTCCAGAGAGCCAGTATGCACCAAGGCAGTGAAGCACTGGGGCACACAGAAGTCAAAGAGCACCCAGTCTGGGTAAGGCAGGGAGAAGAAACAAGCTGTTCCTAAGGACAAATAGACGGTTTCATTTGTAGATTTGTGCAATCCAGTGGCACACAGGTGGCTTGGTCATGGCACGGGCTAAACACCAGGCCATGACAATATTCTTAAATCTACAGGGGACTGCAAAGACCTAAAATGTTGGTCCCTGCTTGCTGTCTTTTTTTTTTTAACAATTAAATTTCTGTATTATTATTTATTTGTTTTATTTATTTACTTTTGAGACAAGGTGTAGCTCTGCCTGTCCTGGAGCTCATTATGTAGACCAGCCTGGCTTTGAGCTCACAAAGACTCACCTGCCTCTTGCTTCCAGAGTGCTGGGCTTAAAGGCATCACCACTGCACTGGTGACTGCCTTTCCGAGTGGCTAATTCTAATGCTGCACACTGAAAGTGTGTCCTAAGGCAGTGGACACAGGAGGAGCATGATCCTGTTAAGACATTTTCATGATGCCAGGGCGTGGAGCTGTGCACTGGGCCGGGTCTACACCAGTCCAGTGTTAGAAAAGGAGCCACAGGATTTCAGCAGTTTCTGCATAGATGCTGCCTGAAATTTCCCAATATCTAATTATTTATGGTGTTACCATGAACAAGGTCGATCCCAAACAAGAGTGTGTTTTGAAATTTGGAAGAAATGCATGTATCCTAGCACTCCTGGCTATTTGCATATGCTGGGTCCAGACCTGTCATTTAAATTTTTTTTCTCCCTACTTAAGGTGATGCTATAGGATCCATCTGCAGAGCCCAGACAGTCAAGATACCACTAAAGTTGAAAGTATGACTTCTTATCTCCCAATTCCACCCCACCCTCTCAAAATGGCTGCTAGGAAAATCAAGACAACCCATAGTGAGACGGCAAGGGGACCCACACTCCTTCATTTTTATTGTTGGCTTTAAAATAACATCTTAAAGTGGTCTTTCCCCTTTGTTGTTTCAGAACTGTTGGAGTCTTTAGTGTAGAGTGCAGGCACACTCCTACCCTCACAGGAGAGTGTTTCTGGATAATTTTCTCACAGTGTTAAAGGTTGGGAAGACTAGTAGGTGCCTCAGTATGCGTACAAGCAGGCTCAGAGAAAGCGCCTTGGTGTGGCAAAATCCTAACACTTAGAATAGAGAAGCAACAGTGAAAATAAACACAGAGGGGAAATGTGGCGTTGTTAAGGCACTGCCACCCTCTCATACCTTTGTACACGAGCTGTTTGCTGCTATCAGAATGGCGAAGCACTGGCTCCTCCCCTGGGGGGATTTCCTTTCGAGCCAAGGTGGAATCCCTCAGCTGATGGATGTGCTAAGTCTTCTGGCAGCTGGAGCTCCAGGGCCTACAAGGGATGGAAACCACACCCAACCTCCTGTGAATAGCGTGGGTGGGTAAGGCGTGAGTCCAGGGGGGACCAGCTTCACGTGCTAGAAGCAGAAACGGGCCCAGGTGCGTCAGAGCAGAATTGGAGACTCACTGCGTCCTGTAGACTAAAACGAAAGCCAGACAGCTGTGCAAGAGAGCCAACATACCCGTCTCTGGCAACAGTTTCTATGTGCGTTCCCCAGTGCACACCCACGTCCCCTCAGCCCGGGTTCTATTTGATCGCCGTAGCATGTTTTCACAGGGTGCCAGGGCAAAGTGCCTCTCCTAGGGTTGCTAAGGAAAAAAAAAGTCGGTGTAAGAAGTCTTGAATGTTGAAAATTCACCAAAGTCACGGTTGGGTCCAGAAGCTACACCCATGAGAGGGAAGTGGGTGTGTCCCTGGGTGGTGTTTGAATATGGGTTGAGCCACGGAAGGTGAGCATTTCTGCCACAGGGCTTTGTCTGGCTAGCACTTCAGCCCTGCTGTCTTTGCACTAAAGGGCCCGTTTCTTAGTGGACGGAAGTTCATTATTTTCCTAAGGTTACTTTTTGCTGACCTGATGTTTCAGTGACTCTGTGGGCTGGTCGCCGTCCATGGGTCAGACATGCTGAGGGAGTCCCTGAGGTTCAAGGGGCAGTCTGACACCCACATGAATTTTGATTAGGTCATGAATGTGTTGTTGGAATAGAAACCCTTGATCTTCCTGCCAAAGAGAAGCAGAAAATGGTGGAGGACAGCTCCAAACCAGGGGAAGGAGGAGATGAAACGAGCAGTGTTCCACCCCTTACACGGTGCTGTGCACACTAAGACGGGCTTTTACGTCTAAAAATTAAGCGTTTCTAGGTTTCTCCATCTTAACATTTTTGGAAAATTTGTGAACTTTCCTCTTGGCATTTGGATAATATGTAAATCAAAGCCCTTCTTCATTTCCTATCCCTTGTGGCCCACCTGTCTTTACCTCACACTCGGTAAAGAGGAGCTCCACCCCACGTTTAAAGAGTCACAGCAATGTTTTTGCATACACTCATCTCTAGAAACAAAACAGAGCTGGGTCACAGCTCTGATGTAGAGGTGTGATTCGCCTATGGATCCAAACACAGCCGGACAACTCTTAGGGACAGGCACACTTCCACAGGCGTCAGTCATCGAGACACATTTCGGTCCCTTATGTTGCCTGGCAGCCTAGAGTCACCTAAATAAAGTGTTTATGACAAAATGCTGTATGCCTTGTGAAATGTTTTTTAAATTGGCCCCTTCTGCCTAACCGTTGCAAACCCCACAGACTTTGGCTATCGTGGTCAGTTCTGCTCTGTTTACCTCTAGTGTCTCGGACCTCCGCCACATCGCCCTATCGGTCCATGTCTACAAAGCAGCTTCCTCAGCAGGGAGACCAGGGCCCCTTAAGAGGTAGGGACTTCATAGTGCCACTGGGAATTCCACTTCTTCGTGCTGCGGACTTTTCTTTTTCTTTCTTTCCTTTTTAAGGCACACGCCTGTCTTCTGTTTTTTTTGTTGACACAAACCAGGTTCTAGTTTCAGGCAGGAAATTAGTTACTCAGAAACCAAAAGTCAACACCTCTGTGGTATGCCTGGGGTGGATTACTGGCTCGGGCCACTATTGAAATCAATGAGAAGTGCCCCACCACAAGTGAGTAGTGACGCCACTGAGTTAACCTAAGCCAGAAAATGCCCTTCCCTGTGACCATCTGCCCATCAGCCTGGATTATATCCACACCTCCCCCAAGAGGTCAGGAAGCCTCTTCCCCACTGCTGAGCCACAGAGAAGGAAGCATCAAAGCAAGGCCCCTGGCAATGCCATCCGTCACGGAGCGGGCTCCATCCCCTCAGCTGAAGGCCCAGGGGTACCTGTGCTCTGTCACAAGAAGTCACCCGGGGAGCCCCCATCTGGCTGCCTCCTGCCTCTCCTGTAGCTGGCTGTGCAGTCCTGGTGGGCACTCTCTGGGTATTTCAAACTACCACACTACGCTCTGAGCTTGGCTGGCTTCTCTTGATTAAGGCTGAGCCTAGAACATACAGCGATATGCCATGAGGTTTTGACACAGAAAATTGGGCTTTGAAAGACATTTCTCATTAGATACTTTCTATATATATTAAAATGCACTTAAAAGCTGCGTCTGTGTAGTATGCCCAAAAAGAGCATACTGAACCAGTAGCTAATTGTCAAAGTCTGTAAAACCATGAGATTGTGTCACCCTGATATAAATCAATACCAAAACTAGTGCACTGCCTGTAAAATGAAGTAACGTTTGTTTCCAAGTGACACATTCTATGCCAAAAAACCACTGTACTTCTAATAAGTGGCACTCATTTTAATAGATCCTACAAAAATACAATATTTTCAATGCCCCCATAAAACATAAACTTACAAATATTATCCTCAGAGCTCTGGTGACATCCATATGTGGTTCTATTGTAAAACTCTATAGAATATTTCAAACTCTAGCACATGAGATAAATTTATTATATAAAACGTGATGTGGATATATGAGGGAATGTATACAACCAATTACATAAAGGTCATCTGAAATTGCAAATTAATGTCGTAATCAAATTAATAACTACTATAAAAAGAAATATTTTAAAGGATTATAAAACAAAATTTGAATTTTCACAAAGGGAAACAGAGTGTAATAGTACATAAATTAGGCTCTTTTCTTTCTCTAGTGTGATCACATTCGTGTTTATGTTCTTTGAAACTTTTTTTGGAGAAAAAAAACACTTTGTCCATTTCTGTCCACTAAGAAAGGCATTAAGATTAATGATGTCAGTAGGCCACAGCTCTGAGAAATTGTATCTGAAGTTTCATATTTCAATACCAAAGGTTTGAAATCACCCACCATAGCTTTCTAACAAGTCTTTTTCTATAATAAATGTTATCAATTCTCAAAATTCATTTAAAATGATTTAAAAGTAGCAAATTAAACAAAGCAGCACACAGATAAGTTCCACATTTACAGTGAAGGAATCACAGGGGCCACAGTTTATACTCAACATGGCCCCGAGGAAACAGAGCATTAAAGTGTCAAGCTGCCCCGTGCCCATGACTCACTGCTTCTGGCTGTGGTGAAGAGAGTGGTCCGCAGACGTGTGGTCTGTCTCTGAAGTCTGCTTGTGTCCTCTTAATTAGCTAATGGCATCAAACAGATTTACCTTCTCTGATTTTTACTCAGGTCCCAGAGATTAATGGATAATTTATGAATTATTTCACAATGCTAATGGAATTTAGCAAATGGCTGTGGAACCAAATATAAATACTTTATACTTTATGTACAGTTGCTTCCATAAGGCTTAATCATGTAATTTTTATTGAAAAAGATTCAATATAGTAAAGTCTTATTTTAAGATATATTTTCTTTCTCAATCCAAGATGTTTACGAAAATATCGGTTTTTTTCTATATTCTTTTTTTTTTGTATATATGCCAACATACACCTTGTGCTAGAAATACTTTATGGGGATTACATCTCTTTATATACAACTTTTGAGGCAGTATTTCTGATGGAGAGCAGAATTTGTAAAGAGCTTGTGTGTGCTTCCGTGCTCCAAAATTATAGGAAATCCACTTTGAGAAGACAACTTATTTGATTAGAAAAACAAAAACAGAAACAAAACCGCACCAATGCACAGCCAGAGGGCTGCCGTTGGGACTGATACAGAACCCTGCACGCGTGCGCGGGCGAACGCCGTGTTTGTTGGTAACGTGTTTCGGGGTGGTCAAGGCTAACGTACAGTATTATACACCTGGCACTGATGTTTGCCATTGGTCCAGCAACTGGCAAATTTTATTTCTATGTATAAATTTATTTTTTGAACATTAGTTCTGGCCTGACATATCTTCACTATTTATAAAAGACATTTAGACAGTGAGCTCACGTTGAATAACTAGGTCTACTGTGTTCTGGAAGCTCTTCAGCAGTAAAACAGCTTTTTCATGTTCCATATGCACAAAACTGTGTCCATTTGCCTGCAAACATACAAAGGAAACAGGTCATTCAGTGCTAACAGTTTTTACTCCCTCTGCAGGATGAGATGCACTGGGTTTGGAAAGAGTCAGTTAATAGGATTGGTTTGCAATATTCAGGAACTAGAAGTGGTAACTTCCTGGGCATGCGTGCGTGTTCATGCGTGTGCGCACACATGTGCATGCGTGTATGTTTCATGGAGGCCCAGAGGATGGGATCAGCTGTCTTCCTCAGGGGCTCTTCACCTTACTCTCTGAGACAGGGTTTCTCTTTGAATCTGATGCACATCAGTTCAGATGGAGCGGATGGGCAGCAGACCTTACTGATCACCTTACATGTGCACGATCCTGTGCCTAGCATTTTCATGGGTGCTAAGGATCAAATTTAGGTCCATGTGCTTGTACAACACACACTCTGCCTGTCGAGTCATCTCTCTAGCCTGACCTTTCCAATTTTCAGTGCACTCAAACTTAATCTGGGGACACTTACTCTTTTTTTTTTTTAATTTAGGTTTTTAACATTTTAATTAACTGTTCAATTAAATGTTAAAATGCGTTTCACTGTCTTTTTTTTTTTTTGCTTCCAAATTTCAAACAGCTTTGCACCCCAACAATACTACACACTTTTATAACTTAGATAAAAATGATTGCATATATTTTATCCCTAGTTATTTAAAACTGGATAGTAACGTGGTAAAGAAGGTTCAGAAATGCTGTATTTAAAACCATGGCACATCAATAGGGAACGCACTGGGGAACAGGAAGGGAATCTGTGTTCCTCGGGCTGCAAAGTTGCTTTGAATCAGCAAGGCTCCAGTTTGCTTTTTTTTTTTTTTTTTTTTTTTTAGTAGCATTCAATTGATGAAAACCCTGACTGGTCCACATGAGTTATTTCAGTGGCAGGAGGCAGTGGCTGAGTAGAACCCAGGGATGCAAGTTAAACATTTTGCTTTTAAGAACAGCAGCAACAACAGCAAACTTTCTCACTTTAGGTTATAGTGAAAAACAAAACAAAAACCCAAAACCAACAAGGTTCTAAGGAATAAGACTCGGCCCAAGGAAGTTCGTCCTTTCTCGTTTTAGTGTGGTCACTGGGAAAGCAGCAAACCCTTAAGAAACACGAGTGTCCCACTGCAGCAGGAGGACGCACTCACTGCTCTCAATGTCCTCAAAAGGTAAAATTTAGCTGTGAAGTTACAATTTAATAATGGAACATTTCAGTGTCAAAGTTTAATAATGCCTTGGCCGGTGTCCAGATTCGTCTATCTGCAGCCTTAGTTTAGAATTGCAAAGGACCCAAAACCCTCTGAGAATTTTCAAGGGATTGTCCAACAATTTTATATTTCAAAGGGCCGGTGTGGAGGACTGCTGGATTTGGAGAATCCATATATAAATAATAAATCATATACTGTTCACCATTAGAACCAACATATAAGGATTTGTGCTGAAAAAAAAAATGACAGTGTCAATGATGAGGGGAAAGGTAGTCAAAACAAGTAAGTGGGTATAATTCTGATTGATGCGGTCATTGGAAGCTCGTTAATGATGATTGGTGCCCTTCCAGGATGACCTTTCTCCCTCCTTTCGTTAATTACAGATGTCTGCTGTGAGCTGGCCGGCCAGGTCCCTGTGGGAGGCACTGGGAGGTTTATGGGGAGTGAAAAGAAGCTACAGGAGAGGGCTTAGAGGGCTTTGGGTAAGGGAGAGGTCGGCAGTCCTGAGGAGGTGGTAGTCAGAGGACAAGAGATGAGACAGAGCTGGGCAGATGCATGCATATAGGGAGACAGTTAGACAGAGACGTAGCCACACCACTGCAGACCGCGTCCTGGCAAACAGGCATTTACAGAGTGCCTAGCAGTGTACTTGGTACAGTTTGACTTTGGCACAGTCTTTCTGGATGTTGTAAGGTGGCAACTCTTCATTTAGGCTTACTAAATTTTATGTTTTTAAATTTGCTTTTGTTTTTTTGTTTTGTTTTGTTTTTTGAGACAGGGTTTAGCTCTGTGGCTCAGGGTAGTTTGGAACTAATTTTCCACCTGTTATAAATACATGGGTGTGTGGCACTATTCCCAGAATTATTTTTAAAATAGTAATTGAGCAATTCATTAAACATTTTTTTATTTAAAAATTTATTACATTTCTATTTACGTTTTTGTGTATATGTGTGGATGTGTGGATGCATGTGTGAAAGTCATAGGAAAACATGTGGATGCCAGCTTTCTCTTTCTGCCATGTGAGTCCTAGGATCAAACTTAGGCCATCGTGCCCAGCAGCCAGCGCCTTTCTGCTGAGCCTTCTCACTGCTGGGCCCTGGGCATTTTGTTTGTGTGGAACACACTTAAAGGCCTGTTCTCACGGGAAGCAGCGGTGGAGGAGGCTGGAGAGACAGGCTGAGTGCTGGCAGAAGTCAGGGGCTCTGTCCCAGAGAACCGTTTCTCTAACATCAGGACAGAAAAGCTCAAAATAACTTACATCCTTTCCGTGACCACAAGCATCGGATGCCTGCTTTCACCTTAAGTAGTTCAGAGACTCAAAGAGTCATTGAATTTGTAATTTTTATGATTAAATAAAGATGAGAGAAACCCTAGACTACAACCAGCAACGTTGTGGCAGATGAGGAGAGAAAAGCTGATCTAGTGGTGGGTTTTACAGCAGAACACAAATTCAAAGATGTTTTGATAAATAAATCCACAGGAGTCACAATGCATATGATATTTAAATATGGACATAATACAAGCACAAACACTAGCATGGACCAGTGATAAATCTGGGAACATTTGAAATGTTATCACACACACACACACATATATGCACACACACACATATATATGCCTACGTTTTATACAAACATTATCATATTCACATAAGATCTATGTAATTTTGAGGAAATTTGTAAAGTTTTGAGGAAAGATGTGGCTAAGGGTCCCTTTCAGGGTCCTCGATGTTTGTGGTTTTTCAATAACCAACTAGGATAAACTATATATAACTTATTTACAATGCCTTGAGTTTAGTTCCTTAAGGCACCAAACTTCATTTGAACCTTAAAAACATTTCTCACTTTCTGACTTTTGTAGTTTTGTGCGGAGGAATTTTTTAAAATTTTCTTTTATTTATTTATTTATTTCTGGTTTTTCGATACAGGGTCTCTCTGTGTAGCCTTGGCTGTCCTGGAGTCACTTTGTGGACCAGCCTGGCCTTGAACTCACAGCGATCTGCCTGCCTCTGCTGGGATTAAAGGCATGAGCCACCATGCCCTGCTTGGGGAGGAATTTTTTGAAATTCAGAACAATGACTATGCTGCAACCCTCTCTGTGACTCATAATAATGACTGTGAGCCTGCTGATCCGGGAGAAAACTGTGGGCTTTGGGGGTAGCTCCTTCTAAAAGGAATGATTTTTAAATGGGAAGCACAGGGCTTTGCAAAACTCTGAAGCTCTTAAGCAGCTTTGTATGAAATCCTGAAACAGGAAGGGCTTAAGGTGGCTTTGCAACTTACCTGACCCAGGGACTCATTTACCAAAGAAATTTTAAAAGAACCACCTCAAAGCTACTGGCTTACACTGTCCGACTGCTATGTGTTGAACCTTCTGAACACTGCTTCTTCTGTACTTTCTCCATGCATAGGTAAGCTGCAACAGCTTGCTCTGGGGATGTGCTTGGCCTGAGGCTTTCCTCTGGGTGTTCTGCGAGGTTAGGTAGGAGACTCCCAGCCCTCACTGTTGTCAGGCTGCATGTGGAAGCTTTGGTGCGTTAGCTGTGGGTTCTCAGAGACTGGTTGTTGTTGTTGATGCTGTTGTTTTGTTTTTAGTTCTGTTAATGGTAGCTGGAGGCTTCCGAGTACACAAGCTTTACTTAAGATGATTTTTGTTAGCTAATCACACCCACGGGTCATTAAAGAGCCACAACATCTCCTTCTGATAAGGACAATCTGCCTCTTTCATGGATCATATAACCCCCCACAGGCATTTTGCCAGACCTCGGCAGGATCTGTGGCTGCCACTCTGGGCTCCCAAGGTACACGGTACTAAGTCCCACTTGGTTCAACCTGTTTCCGAGTCTCCTTCAAGCCCGTAGGGAATGGCACAGTGCCTTAAGGGTCTCTGTCTTCACTGAGTCTCTCCTGTTTTCCCTCCATGCCCCGCCCCCTTACCCACTCTGGTGTAAGCTCCTCCCGCGCTGTGGTGTCTTTCTCCCAAGTGTTCCTCTTCCTACCCCCCCAAACCCCACCCCAACACCCACCGCTTCCTCTTCTCCCCAGTGTGAGGACAGGATGAAGCCTGTCACTGGGCAGAAGATCTTTTTCTCTTTTTAACACATCCTGAGGTCTCCAAGATCTCCAGTGCCCCTGTTATGCTCTTCACTGTGAGGTAACAAGAGAAGGGCCAGCATCGGGTCCTTTATCTTTGCCTGTGGGTAGCCATCTGCTCCCAATAAACAGCCTATTCGCAGCGACTTTATGCTCTTAACTCTGATAACGTCTCAGGAATACATCACAGAACCCAGTTCTTAGTGTTTCAAGGCACCTGCCACACTTGTCTCCTTAGTTACGTGGTCCTTCGGTGGATGTGACCTCACTGTCACTTAATATTCCTGTTACACTTTGGACGTGAAGGGTCCACCAAATGCTGGAGGGATACTGAGAATTTAGTTGGCAGCTGATAAGGAGTGATGAGGTCCTGAGGGTTCTGACATAATCAGTGATTATTTTCTGGACAGCGTAATAATATGACTGCATTGTTGGGAAGTAGTGGAGGCTGAAAGTGAGGGCTGGCTGGAAGGAGCAGGCCACTGTCAGAGGTGTGTGTGTGTGTGTGTGTGTGTGTGTGTGTGTGTGTGTGTGTTTTGACACGTCATTCCTGACTCCTTCTTCCCATCCTTATCAGCTTCCTGTAGGACATGCACTGAGCCACACTGCTCCACTATGGGGCTCTTACCATGATGCTTTGTCTCAGAATGTGCCAGAATCAATAGAGCTAAGGAACCTTGGACAGGAGCCTCTGAAACGCAAACAAAACCAACCCTTCATCCCTCAGGCATTTGGTCACAGCACTGGCTGAGGAGCATCTATCACCAACCTCTCATAAGACACTAATGGGGCTATAGAGCCAAGTGGTCAGTGGTTAAAGAGAAGGACAGTTAAGTAACAGACCGGCACAAACTTTATAAAAGTAACATGAAACATTAAACACCATCCTAATTACACTTGCAAACAGCCCAAGTGTTCACTGATAGATGCTGTGGTAGACAACTGTTTTTTAAACTTATACATGCATTTTGACCTCAGTTTTAACTATTAGCACAAGGGTTGGAGAGATAGCTCAGTGGTTAAGAGCATTTGTTACTGAGGTAGAGGACCTGGGTTCAGTTCCTACACAGTGGCTCACAGACCATCTGTAAGTCCAGGTCCAGGGGATCTGATGCCCTCTTCTGACTTCCACAAGTACAAGGCATGCACATGGTACACATACATACACATATGTAAAACATTCAAAGATAGAAAATAAAAAATAAGCAAAACATTTAGCAAAAGGAGAGAAATACATAGTTTATATTATTGTTACCTTAACTATCTTATTTTGGTCTCTTAGAAAGGAGTTTGAGGCTAGCCTGGTCTACGTAGAGAGTTCCAGGCTAGCCAAGAGCTAGGTAGTAAGATCTTTTCTTAAAAAAAAAAAAAAGGAAGGAAGTATATATAGCCATGAACCAGAAGTACATATTACTTATTCCAAAAATTTTAGAATGATTGTAAGATATAAGAAATGACAATTATCTTCAATAGGGTGACACATTGATATGCCTCATGTTGGAAAAAAAATCTGGTTTGGTAACTGGTAAAAACCAGTGCTTTTGGGGACCTCTCTATAAGTTATGAACTTTCTCTTTTCCTCCTCAGAATAGGACTGTGTAAATGGGGGTGGAGCAGAGCAGAGCACAAAGTGTTTGGGCTTTATGCTGTAGTTGTGAATTCTATTTCTCATTAGCAAGTATAATTTCCCCCAATCTACTAATCTTTTCAACAAAGTAACTTCAGTCAATGGGCATCTCTTTGCACAGCTACATTTAGAACTGCAGTGCATGGACTTGATTTGGTTGAATTTTTTTTTCAGGTGGAAAGAACATTAGAAAGAAGAAAGAACAGTGAATGTTAAAATATCAAAGTGGTTACTGATCAGCAAATACTAAGGGTTCAATCTCTGTGTGTGTGCGTGTGTGTGTGTGTGTAATTTCAGTTCTTTGTCTTTCCTTCTTCAATAAATTATTCCAGGTAAGGCTTCGAAGAGCTGTCCCTTTGATTATAGAGTTCTTTTTGTGTTGTTTTCGAAGCAAAAATAGGCCTGAGCTGTTTGAATTCACTCATCCATTGCTGTGTATGTATGCATGGAGGACAATTGGTAAAGTACAGAGAAATCAGAGGACCATGTTGGCATGATCACTAGCCCTTCAAGCACATGTTCCTGTAACTCAGCTGTATGCTCATTGTTTCACAGCAGTAGGGGGAAGTGGTGGGTGGAACCAGGAGGTGGCTCAGTTGTTAAGGTGCCTGAAGCATCAATACAGCAACCTGAGTCTGGATCCCAGGCAACCATGTAAAAGCCAGGCTAGCACAAGTCTGGAAGCCTAGTTCTGGTGAGGAAGGTTGAAAACAAAGATCCCTAGGGCTAACTGGGGCTCTTTCGGTAAGCAAGCTGGTGAGCTCAGGCTCAGTGGGAGATTTCACCTCAAAAACTAGGGTGAAGAGTGGTGTACAAGGATGCTTGATGCTGCTCCCTGGCAGTTTGCTTATGGCCAACATGCATATATACGTATGTTACACACATACACACATACACATGTATCACACACATGTTACACACACACAAATTGCACATACGTATGTTACATGCATATACATATGTTACACACAAACATTACATACACAAATTAGACATATATATGTTACACACATACACACATGCATTACACCCACAACACACATCAAATAGAGTCACAAAAAAGGCAAGAAAGAGCATATTTGATAAATTCTGCTTGCGAGGGTGGGGAGTATGG